>NC_089760.1:9977500-10035000 GCF_040412425.1 Macrobrachium rosenbergii | reverse complement strand
GGACGCACCCAAGACTGACGACGACGACGACGCTGGTTTGATTTGTTTTTCACAGTGAATGGAATAATTTGCCTCTTTGCCTAAACTAAAAGTCACTAAACATATTTCTTTCCCAAAGAATTATTATTACTAAATACAGAAGAGAGTCTATTGAATAGAATAGAATATAGAATTTAGGCCAAGGACCAAGCCCTGGAACCTATAAGGTCATTCAGCACTGGAAGGGAAATTGACAATAAGAAGGTTTGAAAGATGTAACAGGAAGAAAACCTCGCCGTTGCGCTAAGAAGGAACCGTTAAAAGGTGCGGAAAGTCAGATGGAGAAAGAGAATATGAACGGAGATATAGTAAAAAGAGGTTGTAGCTAGGGGTCGAAGGGACGCTGCAAAGACCCTTGAGTAATGCCTACAGTGCACCACGAGAGCTGCACTGAGAAGAGTCTACTGAACTTACTTCAACAAACCATGGAATGCGTACCTTGGGTGTAGATGGCAAATCTACGGAAAGTCGGATGGAAGAAAGAGAATATGAACGGAGATATAGTAAAAGGAATGAAGGAGGTTGCAGCTAGGGGTTGAAGGGACGCTGCAAAGATCCCTGAATAACGCCCGCAGTGCACCACGCGAGGTGCACTGAGAGGAGTCTATTGAACTTACTTCAACAAACCATGGAATGCGTACCTTGGGTGTAGATGGTAAATCGACAGGGACTTCTCTGGTTCCCGATGGCATTTTTCGCGTAGCACCACAGCTCGACGCTCTCTTCCTTGAGCTCGTTGAGGGTATAATGGCCCGTGAGCCCCTCGTCTCTCCCGACAGTCTGGAGTCTCACTAAGGAATCATCTGCCGGAGGAAAACGTGTGACTCGCATCCTCACGGTCTTTCTGAAACGTCTTTACATTATGCATCGAAATCATTTATCGGATCGTCTTCCCATAATACGAGGAATATTTTCTAGCAGAGTGGATGTTTTTTAGAAAATGAAAATATGCGTCTGTAGTTATTTTCCTCTTGGAAATTATTAATGTAATTTTAAAATATTACTCTACTTTTGACATTTCCTTTTTAGTACAACTGTTTAAGGATTCATATATAAAACAGGGTAAATTATAAAACAAAAGAGATAAAATCAGCGACAAAACATTCACATACATGAACAGGAACTAGGAAACTTGAGTTAGTGTCGATTAACAAGTTAAGTAATAATATAACTTCTGTTACAATTACAATATAAACTCCATTGTTTTACGTAGAGAAAGTTAGTCATTTGAATTCTCTCTCTCTCTCTCTCTCTCTCTCTCTCTCTCTCTCTCTCTCTTGAGATCTCTCTCTCTCTCTCTCTCATTACCTATTGAGATCTGACTATTCACACCCACCAGATGTCTTCTCTCTCTCTCTCTCTCTCTCTCTATTTGAGATCTGACTATTCACTCTCGAGATGTTTTCTCTCTCTCTCATCTCTCTCTCTCTGAGATCTGACTCTTCATTACCTATTGAGATCTGAGCTCTGACTATTCTCTCTCTCTCTCTCTCTCTCTCTCTCTCTCTCTCTCTCTCTCTCTCTCTCATTACCTATTGAGATCTGACTATTCACACCCACGAGATGTTCTCTCTCTCTCTCTCTCTCTCTCTCTCTCTCTCTCTCTCTCTCTCTCTCTCTCTCTCTCTCTCGGTGCTATCCTTTTTTAAACATACCTGATGGGCGTTTTAGGGCCCAACTAAAGGTCACGGAAGAAGGGTAGGCTTGCACACTGCAGGCCACTGTAACGCTTTCGCCTCTCGATACGACGTATTCTCTGTTCTGCTCTGGGGAACAGATTGGCGCAACTGTAGGGAGGAAGAAAATGCAACTGTTTATCACAGACAGCAAGAGCAATAAAAGATGGGGTTTGGCTTCACGGGTTATTAAGGAACTATTTAATTATAGTAGGATTTAACATAAATATTACGGGATTTAAACAGTGACTTTGGCAATAACTTATCACAAACAGCAGGAGCAATAAAAGATGGGATTTGGCTTCACTGGTTATTAAGGAACTATTTAATTATAGTAGGATTAAACATAAATATTACACGGGATTTAACCAATAACTTTGACAATAACTTAAGCTTAAAACGCGACAGGTGGATTTTTCTTCATCTCAAAACCAGACCAGTGTCAAAAGCAAAGGCTTATATCATAATGGAAAATGCTTTCAAAATCATTTTCTTTACTTGGGGAAAAGCTTCATTTTCCTCTTAATTCTGCTCGGCTTTAAGAGCAAAACAATGATAAAATCGGGTAAGTCTTGAACCAAATCGTGATGTTGTACTTATCAGATATTGTCTTGACATTAATATTTGTCATAAATGTTATGATAAGTTTCAAATTTATCAAAATAACTTGTGTTATTCAAGCATAATATATTATATATATATATATATATATATATATATATATATATATATATATATATATATATATATATATATGTAATGTGTGTATATATACATATATATATATATATATATATATGTGTACATATACATATATATATATATATATATATATATATATATTCATATATACATATACATATGAGATATATATAGTTTATATATAAATATATATATATACATATACATGTATATATACATATAAATATACGTATATTTGTATGTGTTTTTTTTTTGTTTATCGACCAGGAGGTTCGAATCTCACTGATGACGAAGCACTTATCTCTTTCAATTCCCTTTGTTTCAAAGTTATTCTCGAGGTATAGTGAATTGGATATTTAACGAAATTTATGGCTTAATATTTGTTAATACAAAAAAAAATCACGCTGTATGTAAACAAAAGCACACATATATATAATATATAATATATATATATATATATATATATATATATATATATATATATATATATATATATATATATATATATATATATATATATATATATATAGGGGTTTCTTTATACCTATATATAGCATCGAGTTAGGGGAGAAGGAGAATTACTTTATTTCCTTTTCAATGTGCTTTATTGTTGCTGGCGTTTCAAGACCATGTGTCCCATTTTCAAAGCTATAAATTAAAAAAGACAACTGAATTAAAAAACAGACTCAGATTTTAAAACGAGAAAAAAAAAATTTTTACATAAAAGTATAAAAGAAACATAACAGAAAGAACAATGGTTACCAAATAGTGCTGAAGGCAAAAGCTGAGTGACATTCGGGTCCGTTTTGGTTCCAACAGGGAAACTCACGAGAGGTATAGAGGTGTTGACGTGGATTGAGTATTTAATTGGGGGAACTAGTTGTTTAATAAAAAAGATTCTAAGTATTGACAGTTGGTGGTCATTCGGAGCTTTGCCTATGATTTTAAATCCTTGTAATTGATATTATATTTGCATTTTTCCCGTGGTCTCTTATGCATGAAAATTCGGGGTTTGATAATTTAGCACCCGTTCGGTAACTTACGCCACGATGAGAGTCTAATCTCACCTTCAACAACCTACGAAGTGGAGCCCACTTCCCCAGGTCACATCTGGGGCAATTAAACAGGTATATGACTCCGAGGTCATCAAAGGTGCAGACTTTCTTTATATTTAAACATAGACTTGATCGTCATTGGATTATTTAGGTATTTTAGTTTCAATTCGACAGCCGGTAAATATTTGTTTATTATCTGTCGTAAATCTTGGTAAAAATGTTTATCGTAGATAAGCGGGACACTTGCATAGAAAGGTAGTTTAGGTACTGTTGGTATTTTGAATTTTGGTTGAAAAATGTATTTAAAAATTTGTGCAAATGTTTGTAAAATAGCTCAGATAGGAAACAGTTATTAATAAAATATTGGTGGAGATATAAATTTCCTCGTGAAAACCATTCCAATCAGATGTTAAACTAAAGGCCCTGTGGAAGAGGGTAGATAAAGAAGTTTAACTTAAAATTAAAGAAACAATGGCTGTAAAGTTAGAACCCAGACCGGTAAAAGTTTTTCTAAAATCATTGGTATTAAAATGATCATCGTGTCTTGAAACCATTATATCTAAAAAGGCAATTTATTTTACTTTCATATTCGACTGTAAACTTTATGTTTGGATGCATTTGGTTGGCATACTCAAATTCATCTGGTCTATCTTTGTTCCTGAGCAAAGGTGTCATCAACATATCTGCTGAAGAAAAATTGAGCATTATTCTGAGGGCAATCGTTCAGCAGAAAACTTTCCTCCAGGAGCACATAAAAATTTAATATGCAATTAGGACTAAAGACACTGACTCCCATATTCTGTCAGTTTGAACACACGATTTCCCATTAATGGGAAATCGTCTTGTTCAAACCGACGGAATGGCCATGGGATTCCATTAGGTCCTACCTTGCAAATATTTTTATGTGCTCCCTGAGGAGCGCCTGCTGACGATTGCACTTGGCTTGCCTATCCGCTTTTTTACAGCAGATATGTTGATGACACCTTTACTGCTCAGAACAAAGATAGAGCAGATGAATTTCTTGAGTATGCCAAATCAAATGCATCCAAACATAAAGTTTACAGTCGAATATGAAAGTGAAAATAAATTGCCTTTCTTAGATATAATGGTTTCAAGACACGATGATCATTTTAATACCAACGATTTTTAGGAAAAAACTTTTACCGGTCTGGGTTCTAATTTTTACAGCCATTGTTTTTTTAATTTTAAGTTAAACTCTTTATCTACCCTCTTCCACAGGGCCTTCAGTTTAACATCTGATTGGAATGGTTGAGCCACGAGGAAATTCTATATCTCCACCAATATTTTATTAATAACTGTTTCCCATCTGAGCTATTTTACAAACATTTGCGCAAATTTTTAAATAATATTTTTCAACCAAAATTCAGAATACCAACAGTACCTAAACTACCTTTCTATGCAAGTGTCCCGCTTATCTACGATAAACATTTTTACCAAGATTTACGACAGATAATAAACAAATATTTACCGGCTGTCGAATTGAAACTAGTACCAAATAATCCAATGACGATCAAGTTTTATGTTTAAATATAAAGAAAGTCTGCACCCTTGATGACCTCGGGAGTCATATACCTGTTTAATTGCCCCAGATGTGACCTGGGGAAGTACGTGGGCTCCACTGTAGGTTGTTGAAGGTGAGATTAGACTCTCATCGTGGCGTAAGTTACCGAACGGGTGCTAAATTATCAAACCCCGAATTTTCATGCATAAGAGACCACGGGAAAAAATGCAAATATAATATCAATTACAAGGATTTCAAAATAATAGGCAAAGCCCGAATGACCACCAACTGTCAATACTAGAATCTTTTCTTTTTATTAAACAACTAGTTCCCCAATTAAATACTCAATCCACGTCAACACCTCTATACCTCTCGTGAGTTTCCGTTGAACCAAAACGGACCCTGAATGTCACTCAGCTTTTGCCTTCAGCACTATTTTTGGTATTCATTGTTCCTTTCTGTTATGTTTCTTTTATACTTTTTTGTGTAATTTTTTTTTTTCTCGTTTTAAAATCTGAGTCTATTTTTAATTTGTTGTCTTTTAATTTATAGCTTTGAAAATGGGACACATGGTCTTGAAACGTCAGCACAATAAAGTACATTGAAAGGAAATACAAGGAATTCTCCTTCCCCTAACTCGATGCTGTTCATCAGGTTTAAAGCAAACTGCCTTCGACTTTGATATATATATATATATATATATATATATATATATATATATATATATATATATATATATATATATATATATATATCTATATGCAGTTGTGTGTGCGTATGTGTGGTACCAACACCTGTTAATTATCCGGTGCTATTATATTTTTGCGAATTATTAATAAATAAAATTAGAAATCTGGCCTATAGGGAATGAAGTTCTAATTACTGTGTTACACAAGAAGGAAAATTATTTATTTCAGTTGAATAATATATATATACACACATATATATATATATATGTATATATATATATATATATATATATATATATATATATATATATATATATATATATGTGTGTGTGTGTGTGTGTGTGTGTGTGTGTGTGTGTGTGTGGAGGTCAGACATTATAAAAAGGTAAATCGAAAATATTCTACGCTATTGACACTACGCCAAGTGTTTAGTTTTTCCTGAAATGCACTGGTTATGTATGGCGTGATACACTTTTAAATCCTTGCTTTTCCTATATCTCTGAAAAGATACCTTATTCTGGAAAAGTGTCAGAACTGTAAGTTTCCCTAAGGAAAAAAAGTGAGTTTACCAATCCACAGGCCACCTTCAACTATAATGACCGAGGAGACACAGGGATACCTATTTTACAGAGTACATAGAATACCTTTGAAGGAAAAGATAATATTCCTAATAGCATGATGGTGGGTGGGCGGGTCTCAGGACGATACATCTGACCTCAACCAGAGACTGACTTCAAAATATTGCTATCGTTTAAGGTGGTTGCGTGCCATACTAATAAGGAACGGTATTATTGCAATAATATAACATACGGGGTAAGAGCAGACGGTCAGTATTTAAATTTACATATTAATAGGAAATTATAAATTCACAACCCAGTTACGTGAAAAGCACAAACGAACTAACTGACCGTCTTCCAAAAACAAGTAAAAAATGCGCTGAAGTTTCTTCGGCGCAATCGAATTTTCTGTCTGGTGGTGGTCTCAGCCACGGCCCATAAAACTCTTAGCCGCGGCCCATGAAACTCAGCCACGGTCCGGTGGTGGCCTATGTTGTTGGTACCTATAGCGTTGCCAGAAGTACGATTATGGCTAAATTTAACCTTACATAAAAAAACCTACAGAGGCTAGAAGGCTGCACTTTGGATGTTTGATGACTGGAGGGTGGATGATCAACATACCAATTTGTAGCCCTTTAGACTCAGTAGTTTTTAAGATCTGAGGGCGGACAGAAAAAGTGTGAACAGAATTAAGTGCGGACGGATAGACAAAGCCGACACAATAGCTTACTTTTACAGAAAACTAACTTGAGAGAGGCAATTGTGAAACATATGAGTTAAATTCGTGGGCTACGGACCAAAATCAACCTTAGTGACTTATAATTCGGCTGGACCTTTTGCCGTACAAGAACCTTGTATCTAGCCTCTCATATTTAGTGGCTTCATTGCTGAGTACTAAGATAAAAAAAATGACGAAAAATATTTTCTGTACAAATGGAGGTAACGAACGAGACAGAAATCAATAAAAAGTGAAAAACAGTTGAAAAGAATGAGGCTTTAAATAAACAATGCTGAAGAAACATTCCAGCAGAGGAACAACATCCTTGGGCAACTCCCACAAAGAATTAAAATTCTATGAGAGAGAGAGAGAGAACTGATAAAAAATTACTATTGAGCAAGGATGTTATATATGCGTGAGATTGTGTTATCCCATTCTACGTCTCCATTTCGAACAGTTGCTCTGAGAAAAATATCATATTCAACCAAATTATTTCTATATCTTTTATAACTTTATTCAGAAATATTTTCTGTCGCAAATGTTAAATCACCTACATCGGGTTTAAAGTAAAACCTTGCATTATTGACAGTAATATTTTTTTTATGAAAATATTTGGCCTTTATGGATTACCTTGTAGTTCAGTGAATTTAGTTTTTTAACAGTTGTTTAGTTATATTAGCCTTTTATTCTTTCTTTGCACATTACATTATGTTCCTAGTTCATATTTAACTTCGAAATTAATTATTGCAGTTTTACTCTACAACATGATGAAGAAAAGTTGAGCTTTAAATTTCGTGTAATAAAATGAACAAACTTAAAGGAACAGAGATATTAAAAAATAAATCATAGAATATTCAGTATCACTCAAAATCAAGATTTAAAGAACGAAAATGAAAAAAAGTGAGATACTGAAACTTCTGTAATTAGAATAACAAATACCACACAAGCAAGTCATTCAAAACTAAATCATAAAAGAACATGCAGTCCTGCTCACCAAAATCTAAATTGAAAGAACGTAAATAAACTATAATGAGAGAGAGAGAGAGAGAGAGAGAGAGAGAGAGAGAGAGAGAGAGAGGAAACAAATACCCTGAGAAAATCACAAATGGCGTTTTTAAATATGTAGGAGATGGGGCCGAAAGGCAAAGGGACGCTTCGATTTACGGTCGGCCGGGTAACGAGACGGCTAAAGTCAACCGTTAATATTTCATAGCCTAGGACTCTGTTATGTAAAGACGCAATAACATTGGATGTAACATCGCTCGCGGCTATGGTATTGACTGGTTTAATGGGAATGAAACGCCGCGAGTGTTTGCTCACAAGCACGCATGTGCGTGTGTGTGTATATATGTATATATATATATATATATATATATATATATATATATATATATATATATATATATATAATATAATGTATCGTGTGAGTGTGTGTATGTACTAAAAATCACAGACGGTGCACCTGAATTTGTATATGAATATGTATATGTGTATATATATATATATATATATATATATATATATATATATATATATATATATATATATATATATATATATATATATATATATATGTGTGTGTGTGTGTGTGTGTGTGTGTGTGTGTGTATATATATTGTACTTAAGCCAGAGAAAAACAAGTTAATGATCATTGTCACATTCAAAGCTTTAATTGCTGAATAGGAGTGGAGTGCCACCTTCGAAGAAACTTTCATATTTTCCCGAATAGAGGTCTCATTAGTAGGACGTTGAGGCCCGTGTATTCACTGAGCGCCCCTCCCCTCTCTCTCTCTCTCTCTCTCTCTCTCTCTCATCGTAATCCAGAATTTAAAGCCATAGTTGGGATATATGCATTGATGCTGGACCAGAGAAAGTGGATTACAGGGTGGTTTTTCGCAAATATATTTGCGATAACAATTATTTGTGAGAAGAGAGTACCTCCACTTTAAAGGCATTAGCTCATAAAAAAAAAAACAAATGAATACTGCTTCGTCCTAGGTTTTAAATTTTATCAGTCCCATATATAATTTAAACAAATTAACCGCCCTAGTAACAAGATTAGGCAGAGATGATAAAACTTGTCATGGACGTGGAATTTTAATTCTCTAAAGTTCATTCGTTGTTTAGGGATGGATTCAGATAAGAAAAAATTACAATGAACGCCCCGCAATATCGCCCAAGCTCATTTTTAAAGTCATTCCAGTAAAAATAATTCGTGACACAACAAGTCCTGAATTTTGGAAATATTCAGATCAATTAAACATACCATAAGGAAAATTTTCCGATGTGTCCTATCACGTCGAGGTAGGGGTACATGTATATTATTATTATTATTATTATTATTATTATTATTATTATTATTATTATTATTATTAAGAAGAAGAAGATGAACCCTGTTTATATATAACAAGTCCGCTGGGGCCATTGACTTGAAATTCAAGCTTCCAAAGAATATGGTGTTCATATGGAAAAAGTAACAGAAGGTAATAGGAATCACAGAAAAAAAAGATCGGTTATTAGAAAGGAAAAATTAAATTAACCGGTTAATAAATATACAGATAAATATGTTAATTAATTTATCAAAATCTAAGGGGAATTGTTTTAGGGTAGTAATGTGCTCCATTTTCGTTTGAACTTATTAGGTTCTAGTTGGCAACCGAGCGTTCTAGTTCCTTTTTGTCCGTCTTACTAAAATATAACATTCTGAAGACTATTATACTACATCCAAGAATGTGAATATTCCCCCTCCATTATATGAAGCTGTTAAGTCTTGATGAGGATCCTCAGTTATTCAACGGTACTTAATCTGCAGTTTATAAGCGAACCGATTTGCTTTGTAGCATCTTTGAGAGGCCAAAAGAAACATTAAGTGGATAAAATCAAAATCTCGCCCAAGAATGGTGTCAAGAAGATTAGCGAAACTTTAGGAGGAGAGAATCCCATTGCTTTTAGCTACCAACATACAATCGGATCCGCAGTTTCTGCTGTGAAGTGGAAAAAGGGAACATGCAGATATTGACGTATAAATGGTGTTCAAGTACTGCGAAAAGTCTTCAGTGTTTCACGAGATTAAAAAATAATTTCCAAGAAAAAAATTCAAATAATTATGACCAATCTTCCTCTTTGTAATCATGTAAGTAGCACGAACCACACTATAAAACTCGAATGCATCACAGATTGTTTAAGAAATTACGTGACTTGAAAAGTCTCAATTAAAAAGATTAACAACAGAAATCTACCCGATTGTGTCATGAGCACCGCGTAAGACTGACAGTATCTCTTTAGATCCGGTTTTAAGACTGACAGTATCTCTTTAGATCCGGTTTTAAAGGAGATGGCCACTTCTTTACCTCGGGGCTTAGCCGGGAACTTATGGACCCCATACTAAGTAATTGCCTGCGATTTAGAAATTCCTTCTTATATAAATAATGGCCCTGTGCACTATCAGAAGTTATTGTTTAAGATGAGGTAGAAATAATACTCACTCTCTTCCTCTCTTGTTTTGCTTTTTTCCGTCTTTATGTGCGTGCGTGTGTGTGTGTGTGTATACAGTATATATATATATATATATATATATATATATATATATATATATATATATATATATATATATATATATATATATATATATATATATATATATATATATATATATATATATATATATATATATATATATATATATATATATATATATATATATATATATATATATACATACATAATGTGTTTGTGTGTATATTGTCTGTTTGTGTGTGTGATTACTGAGAAAAAAGGGACTACTGAGATGATTAGAGAGGCTTAGACAACAACAAAATTAGCCGCACGGAAATATAATAATGATTGTTACATGTCTTAGATGCTGTTAGGTTTCTGCGCAGAAACGTCCCTATGTAAGAGAACTCTTTTGCCAGAGAGCTCGATAAAATTGTGAAGTGTGTGTGTGTGCAACAACAAGCATTTATGCAAGGAAACTTAGTTATATGACGTGGTTGCAATACTTTTGCAATTTCAACCCGTTTTAGTTTTCTGTAAAAGTAAGCTGTTGTGACGGCTTTGTCTGTCCGTCATCACGTTTTCTGTCCGCCCTCAGATCTTAAAAACTTCTGAGGCTAGAGGGCTGCAAATTGGTTTGTTGATCGTCCACCCTCCAATCATCAAACGTACCAAATTGCAGCCCTCTAGCCTCAGTAGTTTTTATTTTATTTAAGGTTAAAGTTAGCCATGATCGTACGCCCGGCACCACTATTGGTGCCAAGAACACCGGCCCCCACCATACCGTGGCTGAAAGTTACATGGGCTGCGGCTAAGAGTTTCATGTGCCGTGGCTGAGAGTTTCATACAGATTTAGACGCTGTGCAGAAAATTCGATTGAGCCGGAGGAAATTCGGCGCATTTTTTACTTATGATAAAGTTTACTTCCTTGCGAGGAGAAATCCATCTTACAAAATGGGATTAAGGTATCCGCCGACTTTATCGCATATAATTAACTGTATAGTTTATATATGCATAGAGGTTACCTCAATTTTGCAGTTTTATAGTATTTATATATATATATATATATATATATATATATATATATATATTATATATATATATATATATATATATATATATATATATATATATATATATATATATATATATATATATATATATATATATATATATATATATATATATACTGTATATATTATATATACTGTATATATATACATATATATATATATATATATATATATATATATATATATATATATATATATATATATATATATATATATATATATATATATATATATATATATATATATATATATATATATATATATATATATATATATATATATATATATCATACACAGTCTTGAGATATCTATAAATAATCACATGAATGAAGTAATGATAAAATAAATAAAACTGGTACTAAGGAAATAAATATAACCAAAAATAACTACAATTTGCCTGTCTAAATATAAATCGATACTTCACTTCCATTTCCTTCTCATTTTTTTTTTTTTACTCCTCGAGAATTCCGGGAAGTACCGATTTTATTCCTTCAGATATTCGTCCTCCTTTCATGCACCTTGTCCTTAAACCTCGAAACAACCCACCACTCCCCATCTACGAGTTTTTATACTCACAATGATGGTTTATGGAATAAAAAAATTAAAAGAGAAAAATAAAATCTCCCCTTCGCAATTGAGGGGTCCAGTGTCACGATAATGATCCAAACTCATTATTTTCGGTCTGGACAAAAATAGAACTTAGGGAAAACAAATTTTCTCTTGTTGAATTTTCGAACACATCGTCTAAATTAAGATTCGTTTCCGTTTTATATCGAAAACTCGAGTTTCCGCCTAACACATCCCACCAATCTAGGACACTTCAAGACATGATTGATTGCATGGGTATTGTTGCCTGATTGCGTTGGTATGATTGATTGCTTGATCTTAGCCGCTGGCAAAGCTGAAGACACAAACGTGTCAGTGGCAGGGGACTTGCACTGTTCAAGGTTGAGGGGGGGGTCGAAAGGCTGCTAAAAATAGCGGAGAGAAAAATTGTTTTGGTGTTGCTCGGCCATATCTCCTGATATAGAAAACAATAATAAAAACAATAGATTAATCAGATGATCGGCACGTGGTGTGAAAACATTTGATATTTTGAATAAAAATGAGAAAGTTCAATAGTCGTTTGTGAGCTAGAGAATATTTCAAAGGGGAGTGAAACATAATTCACATGAATTTGAAATACTTTACATGCACAAACAGCGAACAGTTGCTTACTTTGTTATTACACTTTGGTAGTAATTTTTAAATAGTACATATCTAGCTAAATTTGTTCTTCCCTTGAATTTTAATATTCTTTAACTTTTATGGTATTTATTTTTTGACACTGAACCAATTATCCTTGCCTGCGGAAACTTAACAATCAGTGATCATTAAAAATAAGTTCATGCAAATTATAAGAAAGGGAAAGCTCCGCTCAAGTGTACACGTAAGACATAAATAATATGAATCGTTTCATGAATTCCTCTGTATACAAAGGAACACATAAAAATTACATTTGATCTCTGAGTATCCAACTAATATGAAGTCTCGTATATATAAGTATATTTGCCCATTACTTCTTAAATCAGTGCTGTTACAACATACTAAGACCAAAGAGGTCATCCGACAATGAAAAAACTTTCTTCAGAAACCTTGCGGAATACCATTTAAATAAAACCATAGAATGACTCCCGAAATAACGAACTGTCACAATTGTTATAATAAATGAATATATAATACTTGTAATGATTAGGTTATTTCCTCTGATTAAATCATATTGAAAACGCACGAGAACAATATTCAAAAGATATTACGATAAATACAAGATAAAAAACATAAATAAATGCAGTGAAGAGAGTTTGTACCAGATAATAATTTCCTGTTAACCGTTTGGTAAATTTAGCATTAGGGATAACTTAATCTAGCAAAGTATGAGGTTGAGCAGGACGAAATGTCCATTCACGTCGAGATGTTTAATTACTTATCCCATCAAACGACAGGGAAATTTAGTGCAGTACGAAGCAAAGCAATAAACATGAATTCTGAGTTAGTGGCACTGATAATAAACCAACAATATCATGCCCCATCATACACTATGCCCCCCAGATAATCATCTTCTCCGTTTTGTGTTTATTACCGGAGGTCCGAGACTGGAATAATTTCGTAAACATTTTCTAAAAAAATTTTTACTGAGTGAAGAAAAAAAGTTACAAATTCAAAACAAGCCCGGAGCGAGGGAGTAAATGTCAATTAGGAAGGAAAAACGGAGTTCTGAATCGTTGGAATAGGGAAGAACAAGAGAGTAAAATGAGAGAAATCGATAAAGATAATAAAGGGATTGGTGACAAAAGAAAGCCGAGAAAAACACGACTATAAAAATGGAAAGATGTTGTTACTTCACAGAATAAATAAAAAGCTGTTGTATAAAAGTTAGGTGTAGTTTGCTAGAGAAAAGTTTCATTAAATGCAGGAAGTCACCATAAGGGATATATATATATATATATATATATACATATATATATATATATATATATATATATATATATATATATATATATATATATATATATATATATATATATATATATGAACAGAATTACAGCCACGAAGGAAAAAGTGAAACAATGGAATGCTAATACTTTCGTTCAATTACCAACACGTGGTCACAGTAACTAGAGATACACAGAGACAAGGGCGTATATGTTTGGTGAGTATAAGTCCTAAGGGAATACAGAAGGGTTGGGAGATTACAAAACGGTCAACAGATTAACATGTTGTCTTTCAAATCCTTCTGGAACATACGTTTTATTACAGGGCCAAAAGAAAATAATCCTAGGCTTAAATTAAGGTTATATTCCCAGGTCAACTGAATCATAACAGATTCCAGCAAGTTCCTGGAAATAGTTTCATTACTTCGTAATATTACATTGCTTTGCGTCCAATTTATTCTGTGGGACTTTTCACTTAGATGCAAAAATAGAGCATCATTAGTCGGGCCTGTTCTTAATGAATTTTTGTGTTGTTTTAATCTGGTATTTAATTCTTTATTGGTCTGACTTAAGTAAAATAAATCACAATCCTGTACAAGGTACTTTGTATGCAATAGTGCTAACTTTTCGGGGGATATTTTTTATAAGCATGTTTTTTATATTATTTTATGGGAAGGATACATTTGTATTAAACAGTTTTAAAAAAAGGTTTTACAGCTTCAAATCCCATAAAACGTGGCAAACAAAGGGTGTTTGAGGACACTTCCTTTTATCTTTCCAATTTTTCTTAGAAGGTCTTTATAGCTTTTTGCAACAAATATCCATATTTCGGGTTGGATAGCATAGATCTCTTCCTATTTTTCTGATCTTTTTGAATTCTTGATCTCAGGAATGACTGTTCGCAAGGCTCGAAGAAACATTGATGAAAAAACTGAAATTTTGATATTATATGATGCCCTGAATAACAGTGTACATATGTCAAATTATTTGTCTTTTTCTTATAAATATTAAATAAACAATTAAAAGGTTCCCGTTTCATATAATTATCCAAAAAAGTAAACATTCATCTTTCTCTCAATCGAGTGTAAATTTAATAGAAAGGAATTGATGATTTAGTTGAGCCAATATGTTATTTACATCCAAATCTTTGGGTATGATGGCTAAAATATCATCTACATTAAGGTACCATGTTACAGGAAAATGGAAAATCTTGGGGATGCAAAAGCGTTCAAAAAATTCCATAAATAAATTTCAAAGAACAGGTGAAAGTGGGTTTCCAGTTGTCATGCCAAATGTATGTTTAAAAAATTCCCCGTTGAAAATAAATTAACAATCACATATGCACAATCTTATTAATTCTATGACCTGGCTAATTGTTAATGACAAATCAAGTTTATGCAATTCATTTTTAAGGTATTCCAATACCGAGTCAGTGGGAACTTTAGTGAATAAGGAACATACATCAAAACTTATTAACCGTGAATCTGGATTGATTTTAATACCATTGATTTTGTCAAATCTAAAGAATTAATACGATGGGTACCACAAATAGTTCCTAGCAATGGTGACAATAATTTTGTTAAACATTTTGAAAATTTATAAGTTACGGATCCAACAGAACTAATTATTGGTCTCGTAGGGTTATTTTCTTTGTGTTTTTACTAGCCCGTATAGATAAGGCAAGGAAGGTGAATTTGTTAAAAACTGATTCATGAGACCTTTGTTGTTTTCAGGATTCTTTTTAATTTACTATTGAAAGATTCTATTACTTCATTTAAAGGGTTCTTGTTTAGTTTATATATATTTATATAAATACTATATATATACATATATATATATATATATATATATTTATATTTATATATATATATATATACATACTGTATATATTATATATATATATATAGATAAAATATATATACACATATATACATAACATACATCTATAAATATATATAACATATATATATATATATATATATATATATATATATATATATATATATATATATATATATATATATATATATATATATATATATATACAATTTTGTGTGTGTGTCATCGTAAGCAAAATTATTTGGTAGAATAAGTTAATCTACAGGAAAATAAATTTATTAAAATATTAATGGAAATAGGATAAAAGAGTCAAATGGAGGGCCTGCTGAATTGAATACTGACTTAGGTTTATGGAATAACGATTATATAAATATGTTGAATGGGAAGGATGTAAGCGTGGCGGAGGTAATTGATGCGATAATGGAGTGGATGGTATAAATTTGAGAACGCCTGAGGAAGTGAATATTGAGCACATACGAAAGGAAAGAGCTTAAAGAATGGAAAGACGCCTGAAATTGCGGTGATTACAAGTGGGATGTGGTGGAATGTATGATTAAGAGGCATTCCAGTCTTTCTAAGGTATTTCTTGATGAGAGGAAGGTTTTGAAGGGTTGAGAGTAATGAATGTATAATTGTCAATGTGACAGAAAGGAGAACAAGAATTTCATGACTTTACATAAACAATGAAGGCTATGGTAGAATTTTGATTAAGTTTAGCCAGTCACCATGACTGATAAGGGAAAGAAACTGTGAATTTAGATAACGTAAAGATTGTGCTGATAAGGTTTCCATTGTAGAGAGCCATGTTTGAGGGAACGATTATGAATGGCAAACAAACCGTTACGGTTGATTAATCGTTCCTTTGATCAGAGCTAAGAGAGAGGTAAAATATACAAGTGGAAGGGTGCTTGGCGTCAAGCAAAACTCTTTCTGAAATAAGGTTGTGAATGGTTCCATATTTTTTTTATATAGTTACGTTTATAGTGATGTTAAAGAAAAGACATTAAACACTGTAGGTGAATAGTTGTGGTATACAACTGTAGGAGTGTTGAGTGTTTGATGTTCGCAGATGGTACAGTAGTGATTGGGAAAAGTGAAGAGAAACCGCAGAACTTACTGAAAGTTATAAGTTCTTTGGAAGGGGTGAAAGAAGAGAGTACTTATCAGATTATAAAGACAGGTATATACCAGAAATACTGATCTGTCGAAATTGATATTGATGTTGGTGAAATGTGAAAGGCTAACTTGCTTCTCTGAGTGAAACTATGGATGACGGCAGGTTACAGATGTAACAACATATAATAACATATTAATGAAGTGTAGCTATTAAATGGGGATAAAAAATCTGAAATAGTCTAATTTTACAGGAAGAATGAAAAGTGTTAGCTTATAAAATAAGGGTATATAACTTGAATTCAGGATTGATTTGCAAAGCGAATCTCCTAATACCCTGAAAGCAAAGAGGAATTGTATAAAAACATGGGAATAAGACAGTGCATGTAGGAGTTTGGTACATCAAACATTTGGAAGATTTTCTGCATAGTCTCATCAACGATTCATCAGTATGTACACGAAAGTGGTTGTTGTATTGTTTTTAGGAGCAACATCCTTTATTTATTTATATATATATATATATATATATATATATATATATATATATATATATATATATATATATATATATATATATATATATGTGTGTGTGTGTGTGTGTGTGTGTGTGTGTGTGTGTGTATATATATGTGTGTGTGTATGTGTGTGTGTATGATATATGGCCGGGGCTTGAACTGAGGCAAGGGTAGGGAGAGTTTGCATGTTTAATGCTTGCAATTTCCTGATAACGCACATGCATTCAGTGTCCTCTGGGTCAGAGTTGACCAATAACTAAATATGAACAGTTCTCTGCCCTACATATCATTTCTGATGTAAGTTTGGGGACTACTGTGTGGAAGTGTGTGTACTTCAGATGCCTAGTCTAACCCATCCGTCCTCCCTTCCATTTTGAGTATTGAGCCTTAATTAAATGTATGCATTGTATATGAAGTTTGCATATCTAGTATACAGAGCATACTGTTGATACCTTACACTCACTTAAGCAATGATAGCAACGTCGCTTTTTTTTTTAAGTTTTGAGTGTTCTTAATTAGTATTATCATCCATCTTGCTTATTTAACCTACACAGACTTGCCTAGGGTAGACCGACGTCCACTGTACAAATACATTGTATGCCGAGGTACCTGCTTGTTTAAAACAAAGCCACTGACCTAGTTACACAGCTTGATGCTTGAGCGATATGTTAGGTTCTCTATTTATATACCAGTATATACACATACACACATACATATGAATATGCCTTACTAGAAATTGATATGCCACAAATGTACTAAATAGTCTTAAAGAAATCGAGAGAAAGGTAACGAATATTTTCGACCTAAATAAGAAATCAGGAAATCTTTGTCACCAATGTGTTTATTTCCGTCTTCCTTTGTAATTTGGAGTTCCAGGTACTGGAATTCCTCTTTCTCTCTCTTTCCTTGGTCGTATACCCTACCACCTGGCCGTCTGCCTCCTTCTCGTCATAATCACAATGGAGGTTGATGTCAAAAACTCTCGACTCGGGAATGGAAAGGTCCACATCGCGGTTAATGAACAAAAGTCATTATTTTTCTAACCAGGAAAAAAAACGAAAAACGAAAACATACATTTTTATTATGTACCCTAATTTTGAAGCGGCAATTTATGAAATACATAAAAGAATGTATTTTAAACTAAGCTGCAATCTTGGAAAGGGAGCATCAGGTTTTATTAAAATACAAGAAAATTATATTTTTAAAATATTAAAACATAAGCAAATATCATTTACCTTCAGAGTCAACCCTGACCATGAACAATAGAACAAGGTCAAGACTGAAGGTGAGAAACATACTCACAAATCTCTAAATATCTGTTTATGACGTTTATTAGCAACGAGGTCGAAAATACATAAAAGAAAACCCGCTATATATATAAAACAAAGAATTTTGAAGACCAAAAGGCCTCTAATGGCCACAGTTCCTGTAACGGTGGAAATAGGCGAAAGATAAAAAATATATATACTTGGATAAAAATCATAAATCTCACAGGTATCTAAATACCAA
Source organism: Macrobrachium rosenbergii (assembly GCF_040412425.1). Classification (NCBI taxonomy): domain Eukaryota; kingdom Metazoa; phylum Arthropoda; class Malacostraca; order Decapoda; family Palaemonidae; genus Macrobrachium; species Macrobrachium rosenbergii. The sequence continues at coordinate 10,016,027 of NC_089760.1, read as the reverse complement.
TACTAATTATAATGGAAAAACCGAATAAGTAAATAGGAGACTAATAATAAAAATACCACCTAATCCCAAATCATATGACAGTCGAATAATGATAGTATAATACATATGTCCTGACGTAATTAAATGGAAATACGAATAGGTAATTACTACTTCTAGCCCTAAATGTGTCGCAGGAAAGGAAGCAGATTAAGAATGTATTGGAATACAACGCATACTGTAATCCGTATTACATAGATTATTCTTGTTGGTGTCTTAAAATCAAATCAGTTATTATTCTAGACTGCGCCAATAATACTCTGTTTGAGCATCCATTTGTTTATGTGCATTATTTAATAGCATTTTATCTGCAGTTGGATGTCCGTAATTAATTTTGTTTCTTTTCCGTTTGCACAGTCAGTACCAATACCATTCAGATGTTCTTCTTTTATTTGATTTAATCAAAGTGCAATCATTATTTCATTACATTTTTCGTTGTTGACGGTCGAGTTGCTCTACAAATGAGAGAGAGAGAGAGAGAGAGAGAGAGAGAGAGAGAGAGAGAGAGAGAGAGAGAGAGAGAGAGAGAGTCAGTATTTTCATTCCTTTATTCATTTCTAAAATTTTTAACGTGTATGTAATATTTGAATGTCAGGTTTCCTACACATGCATATCCACACACACACACATATATGTATATATATACACATATACATAAATATATATATATGTATATGTATATATATATATATATATATATATATATATATATATATATATACAGTATTGATGAATTAATACAAGAAAACCAAATTATAATTACATTTTATCGATAACACTGAAAGGCCTAACCACTGAAAGCCCTAAATATTCACATGCGAGAGGAAGAGCGTTGACCAACAAATTAAGCATTTCTCAACCTAGCGAAAATTCGATTTAGGCACTCTATTGAAATACAAGCCCCAGCAACATCGTCTGGTGAAAGTAAGCTCATCCTTTAACATAAGCTCTTCCTTACTCGACCCCTGTTTCTTGCGTAACCTTTATTCCAGCTTTCATTTCCTCGGTGTAAAGGATGAGTAAGCATCAATATGCACACGTCATCACTTTGTTATGGTCTCCCTCGGCCTATTTTTTGCTGACGTCAGATGAGATGTATGAGGAGAGTGCTTGAAATGTCAAAAAACGGGAGAAAGCTCATCTGCGAGAGTGAGAGAGTGAGAGGGAGAGAGAGAGAGCATGAAAAATGACAAGTAAATATTTATATGTGCATCGTAGGAGATTACTCAAGTTTATCAATAGATGCGGGTTTTCGTATCCTTGTGCAGTGTAAGTTATTATGGAGCCTTTTATATATGTGTGTATATATATATATATATATATATATATATATATATATATATATATATAATATATATATATATATATACATACATACATACACACACACACTATGCACATATATATATATATATATACAGTATATATATATATATATATATATATATATATATATATATGTATATATACTGTATATAAAGGCTTGTAAGTAACTTACTGAGGATAGAAAAACACGCATCTGTATATATATATATATATATATATATATATATATATATATATATATATATATATATATATATATATATAATATATAATATATATACACACACTGAGATTCATCTTTTGGTACTGGATACAGACATGTTTCAATCAGTTCAATTTGTTAATATGAAACAGAACGGAATGAGAGAGCCAAGACATAGCCCTGTGCTTATCTTTACGTATACTAGTTAATTTGAAAGATCCTCCCCTCATTCCCCCTCCCCAACCACAACAACAAAAGAAAAATAATTCACAACTTTCAACCGCTTGTTTTCCATCACGACCAACGAACAAACTAGCGGGTACAGTTTCGTCTTCGATCAGGAAGGGAAGATACAAAGGAAGGGAAGAGGAATGGGGTTTCAAGATCTCTAAGGACTCCTCGTCTTTGATATAAAATATATATGTTTCTTTCTTCTCTCCAAGTGACGCGAATGAACGCCTGTGAAATGGAACGGGATGAAGGCTGGAGATTTGGGAGCGTGGGGAAAGAATAAGGACTCAAATGCTCTCTTTAAACCGTTTCCTTTCCACGTGATTTCGTCCATCTATTTCTAAACCAAACAAACCGTTCGCTCTGACAGAAGTCACAAAATCTTCCCCCAATAAAACCTCCTCTCTCTCTCTCTCTCTCTCTCTCTCTCTCTCTCTCTCTCTCTCTCTCTCTCTCTCTCTCGCACACACAAAAACATTCACACTCACACACAAACAGACTGCTCGATAAACTTTACGATTCTAAAGGACCTCAAATGTGCTGTTGGGGGAGGCGGGGGAGGGGGTGGTTGTAAAAGAAGAAATCCTCAAAAGAATTGAAAGAACTGAAGAGGGGTATATTATATATGGGGGAAGAGGCATGTCATATGAATTAGAAAGTGAGCCTTGGCCGAGGAATTTCACAACTAAAAGAGGAAATATATAAAACAAAAAGCTTTTCCAACTGATTTTGTCGTAGTTTATGAGTTATACACATACATACATATATATATATATATATATATATATATATATATATATATATATATATATATATATATATATATATATATATATATAATTTATATGGGTAGTTAAAATTAGTGTTATATAATTAAGTGGCACTAATTGGGTAGTTAAAATTAGTAAAATGTTTCTAACCCCAGTGAGGAGAAATTGTTTAGATGGTCCATTTCAGTAACCATTTGTAACCGGTAGCTGTTGTCAACTAGAACGTGAGACCTTGTTGCCTTAGGAAGAGCAAATTGTTTAGGGTACAGTAACCATGTAACCCGGTGCGAAATGTTCCCTAATTGGGAGACGAGTTTTGTGAGCAATGGCTACCACACTTATACTCCAAGGGAATTGAAAGTCAGCATATGGCCAGGAGCGTGATGTTTGCACTACCCTTTTTTGCAATGAAAAAGTAAATTTTGAAAAATTAAAGTTTACTGTGATAAAAATGTATGGCAGCTGATTTCTTTATAAAGAGAGGAAGCTGGAGGTATAGAATGGTGAGACAGAGGTGAAAGATTAGTTTTTATGCGAAGACAACTGATAGGAAGGCAACACTGAGAAATTTGAGAACATTCACAAGTATTCATGATAGAAAAGAAGTGTTACAACATTCTAACAAGATTGTGGCTAGTTTGGTGTAAAAGTGAGTCTGACAAAACTGTTTGTTTGTCATTGTGGATGTTTAGTTTCGTTATAGATGGACTGATATGAAAAGTAAAAGAAAAAAAATGCCGTGAAAAGACCGTTTGATGGCAGATGTTTATAAATGTTATAGTAAACACTTGTAAAGGTGTTTGGAAGAGTAGGAAATTGAAAGTATATATGAGCACGGGTCAAGTTAAGAGAGTAAATGGAAATCACGGAGGCAGATACTTGAAATTTAATACAGACTGTATGAGAATAGAGGCTTTTGATGTGTAAGGGTTATCAGGAGCAAATGTAGCAGACGATCGCAGAAAGTGAGAGGAAGTTGGTCTCAGAATTGTTGAAGGAAGGCGATAGATTTGGTGTGCCAGTTAAAAGTAAAGTTGAAGTACATGAAGTGATTGTTGTTCCATCTCTGCTTTACTGAAATGAAATGCGGAATTTGAAGGTGAATGAACAGAGAAAGACTGAAGTTGTTAAGAAGAAATGTTCCGTGGTATATGTCGAACAAGGTGAATCTGGGAGAGTGCGAATGTTTACTTTGGATGTACAGATATGTTAAAAAGTTTAGTGTAGGTGAAAGGATGAATTATAGTGTTTTGAGATAGTTTATGAACAGAATGGTAAATGATAGGCTAGTGAAAAGCTTTTATAATACTGAAAAGTTGGGAGGAAAGAGAGGAAGACTCTAAAAGCATTAAGTAGAAATACGAAGATATAGAAAAGAGGAGCCACAAAATCTGGAAGGGGCAAAAATGTCTCCAAGGGGCACAATGTATTTTTGTTTGTGAGGGGGTGTTGGGGAGCTTAGTTTCAACATCCTGCTGATAACCTCTCTGTACACGCATTAAAACCAATGTTAATTTCTGCTTTAAAAATGTTCATATATGATTCAGCGTTTAAATTATGAGTATAGTATTCATCATTGCCTTGCACTTACTGTTGAGCTTTGTGTATATATGTATATATATATATATATATATATATATATATATATATATATATATATATATATATATATATATATATATACAGTGTATATATACAGTGTATATACATGAACGAACATACATATATATACATATATACATATATATATATATATATATATATATATATATATATATATATATATATATATATATATATATATATATATAGAGAGAGAGAGAGAGAGAGAGAGAGAGAGAGAGAGAGAGAGAGAGAGAGAGAGAGAGAGAGAGAGAGAAGAGAGAGATAAAACCAATTAGGTAAGTAGTCTAGGGGAGAGATTTTCCTGTTTTCCTCTCCTCTGTGACGACATTTCTTCTCATTTGCATGTGTCTGTCATACTTGAGAGTTTGAGCAGTGTTTGAAGCTGAATTTCAAAGCATTTCATCGTCGGTTAATGAGAGCAGAATTTCTCAGTTTTTCTCATTTTTTTCATTTCCTACAACAGTCAAATAAAAGAAAATAAATACTAGTTGTCACAGATTATGTAGGTCAATAAAAAAGGGTAAGTTATATTGATGATTTGACATTCAGTCAATCATAATAAACAAGGTCAAGGTTCATGAACCTTATATATATCCATCATCCATGTGATTCTATGGATGTGAGCGTCATTAGTTTGAAAGTAAAGGGAGAAAATTAATGTGGTATGCAGGGACCTGGTAAATAATTACTTGAGAAACACAATCCGGAGAGCGTTGAGAATGTAAGATGGAAGCTTAATGTTTGATCGAGATAAACTATGGAGGATGATTTGTTAATCGGGATAAACAATTTTACGGTAAATTGAAATTACTTGCTAGAGTAATAAAGAGAGAGTGACTGGTTTGGAGTAAAAGTTGGAGGGTGATTTGTTGATCGGGATAAACAATTTTACGGCAAAATGAGACTACTTGTTAGAGCAGAGTTTCCCAAACTTATTCAGGCTGGCGCCCCCTTGGCTTCCAGATGGATTCCTAGCGCCCCCCTCCCGCCGATACACACACGCGAGTATTATTATTTTTTTGGGGGGGGAGGGGGGGCGGTTTGCTTCAAATTGAAAACAACAATATTAAACTCGAAGATGTATTTCACAAACAATACTTAATTTAGTAAACTTGGTCTTCACAATTACTGTTAATGGGATGGGTGTGCTTGGCGCAGGGATATGGTTTCTTCACATCAGGCTGGAACTCACTAAGAAGTCGTAGATTTCGGTAATTTTAAGTCTGTGTGTTTTTTTTTTTGCCTTTTAATTGCTTAAAATTAAATGCTCTTAATGCCATCCTGTCGTAAACCGCCCCCAGGGGCCGGATTACTTTGGGAACCACTGTGTTAGAGTAATAAAGAGAGCATGACTGGTTTGGAGTAAAAGTTGGTCTGAGAGAACGATATGGTATGTGACCATGTCTATTTTATTATCATTCTTTATATAGTAATGAGAGCAAATTAAAAAGTAACTTTGGAAGTTGAAGCAAATTTGAGGAACTGGAAAATAATTTGCAGAATATGGGGAGAATGGTGTTTCACAGGTCATGTAGTACTGATTATTATATAAAAAAGTACAAAAGCTAGTGAACTAATTTGTAACAGGTTAAAGGAATATGTTAACTGTAATGTGGGCAATATGGAGCTATAAATATTTATATGAAATGTGGTAGGGAGAAAGCAGTGTATTTGTGTAGCTATTTGGTAGTACTATATATGCAACAGATGCGTCACAACATAGGTGATACGAAGCATGGAATGTTGTAGGGAACATGGAAAGATTTTGAAAAATATTTGAATATTTTTTAATCCAAGGTTGGAATACACGAAATATCGTTGAACTCACTCACCCTTAAAGGCATGAAATGTAGTTAATAAAAGTAAATGCAAGGAAAAGAGATTTAAAATATTGAAAGAAGCTGTTTCTTTTGTTCATGTGGTATAAGGTTTGAAAGTGTGAAATATGAGGATCCATGGAAGTGATGATAAAGTTAGCGCAGGTGAAAATAATGATTAGACTGCTTTGAGATGGTTCTGTCACATGGAAAGGATAAGGGACGATAGGATGATGAAGGGAGAGGAAAACGTGAAATTAGGAAGTCTTTTATATCCAGATAGCCAAAATGCGCGTGTAAAATTGATGTTAGTGGCGCAGTGTATGCAGGGTCTTTTGACGTGCTGGTGATGAGCTTTTTGTGTTGTTATATCAAGCTGCTAACGCTGAGGAAGTTCTCTGTAAAGGGGAATTCTATCACTGCTCGGAAATTGAAATATAAATATGGCGGAGATCATTGTTTTGATTTTCTTTGGAGACGTCCTAAATGGTGATGCGACTTAATACACATGCGCATGTGTGACAGCGTCTGTTATTTAAGATATAGCAAATTTTAAAAAGCCTCCCGACTCTTACCCAATAAGAATCAAAAGTAACAATTACTGCTATGAAAAACATACTTACTATAAATCTTGAAACTTTTCTTGCATACCAGATCAACGACTTCAGTTTATTTTTTATACCAAAAATATCTTTGGCAAGTGACCCGCCAATAAAATTATGCTAAAATGTATACAAACACAAATCATGGGCTTATATTGTCAAATAAGTTATTTTTGAAAATTTTTTGTCAGATACTAAGGACAAAAGGTTTCACCACCTGAAATATTTCGAATTAATATTCGGACCTCAAGGAAGGAGGCCACAAGACTTGCTCTCTCTCTCTCTCTCTCTCTCTCTCTCTCTCTCTCTCTCTCTCTCTCTCTCTCTCTCTCTCTCTCTCTCTCTCTCCATCTTCTGTCTTTCCGCTATGTTCGAAAGTAGTTCAAAGCTATCGGGCACGATATCTGGATACATTTCAGTCTGCAGTAGGTGGAAGCTCTTGTGAAACCTGGAATTTCCTTTACATGTTACACAATTTGATACGACTTGCGATAAAAATAAAAGTTAAGGGAAAAAAAATATTTTTGCATGGCTTTACTTGTTGATAACTATTACCTTTACTAACTCAACCCAACACGGCAAGTTAAATTAGTCTATTTATGATATTCATTATGGGGTATTTCTATGTATTTTCGAACAAATACTGGCTCTCTTTTATTTTGTTTAGCCAAAGCGACATGTCGAACACCCCTATATTAGAAACAAACACGGGAATAAACTTGAAAGAAGCCTTTATCTTCATTTATGCGTCAATAGCCTCTGATACAAGACATATACCCAACATTCTTCACGTCCGCATAAGAACAACCATTCCTAAGTATGCAATTCAATCTCCCACTCGCTTGTTGGCGGAAGAAATGACAATAAACTTCGTGGAAATGTTTCCTATACTCGAGGCTCTTACAGCACTGCAAGAACCAACGACCCGAAGAAAAGGGTCCCGGATATTACAGGAGAGGCATACTAACACCCCACTCAACAAAAATCACCCGCCTGTGCCTGGTTCCCACTCAAGGCCGGGTCCTTAGGCCTTGCCTCCCCGCGCCCTTCGTGGCTATTACTCTTACTCTCCCGATAACCACTGGATTGTAAAATATATATATATATATTATATATATATATATATATATATATATATATATATATATATATATATATATGTATATATATGTATATGTATATATATATATATATATATATATATATATATATATATATATATATATATATATATATATATATTATATATATATGTATATCTATATTTCACCTTGCACATATCGTAAATGGAACCATTTTTATCAGCCAGAGATATTAATCAAATTGATTCTATCCCTCTTTTTTTGTGTAACTTGTAAATAAACTAATAATGATCACACATTCTAAACTGGCATACACAGAAGAGCAGGCAAGGCCTCAAAATGTAAACGCATTCCCTTTTACTATTTTTTTTTTTTCGTTTTTCATCAACAAGGAGCTAAGAGGCCGAAGCGCCATCCGCTGGTTATGGGTGGTAAAACTGGTAGGTGGCTGGGCGATGAGTGTCACTGTGCCATTTGTGGCACTCAGCACGTTTAGTAACGTCGTGCCGCAAAGAGGGCAACTGCTGAGTTCCCTACCATGATTACATAAAGGCAGGACAGGGGGAAAAAAAATTATTTTCGTTTCTAGACAACGCTGGAAGCAAAACATCGATAAGGCCGGGAGTGAGATAGTGCTTTCCCTCTTTTGCTGCATACATAAGCATGCGCGCGCGCACACACACACACACACACACACACACAGATATATACATATATATATATATATATATATATATATATATATATATATATATATATATATATATATATATATATATATATATATATATATATATATATATATACTGAGAATGAGAGAGAGAGAAATTTCTCATAAGTTTTGTAGCGGCTGTTGGACTTTTAGTTCAGTAGATAAAAGACTTGCCCTCCACGAGAGGAAGAACCAGTTCATTTCTCGGGCACTTGCCTTGAACAGCGAACGGGCCCCTTTTGTTAACCAGATAGGGGGAGGGGGTAATATAATTTAGATCAGCAGCTTCATGTAAAAAGTCTTGCTGAGAACAAGAAGGCTACACAAACATAAGTGCATACATGCAAATATATATATGTGTGTATGCATAATATATTTTCATTGAGCATATTCTTCTGTTGTGGCCTGTTCTTTGTCTCTCACCTCAGCTCCTTGACCCAACCGACGCACAACACTTCTGGTAAACTTCTAATCTTGAAAACACAGCTCACTAACTCCATCGGGTCTCTTACCCCGTGGTTGTTGTAACAGCGGTGGAATGTCAAAACTTAAAACCATGAGAGGATACAGTATAAATATGAGGCAAAAGGTCAAAGGAAAACACTGTCCTTTCCCCCGGGGCCCTTTTATATCTAACGACCAATTCCGGAGGGAAAATACTTTGAAGATTTGCTCGAGCATTTAGAAGTGGAAGCTTTTGGCGTGGGATAAGGTCAAAGGTCATGTAGATAATGAGAAAACGTTTGGACTAGGACTAATTTTGGTGCCTTATGCTCCTGCATTGAAAATTTTTAGCCTAAACTAAGGTCTAAATCTAAAAAAAACACACTTAACATAATCACGGTGTTACATCAAATCTATAAAACACACTAACATATTCACTGAGTTATATAAAATCTATAAAACACACTAACATATTCACTGTGTTACATCAAATCTATAAAACACACTAACATTGTCACTGTGTTACATCAAATCTAGAAAACACACTAACATATTCACTGAGTTATATCAAAACTGGTATATTCCATCTTCATCTTGTTAACGTAGTATGTATGCAGAAAAAAACATTCGTGTAGGTGAAATATTTTAATATAATTGTTCTCAGTCCTTAAAAGCTTGTGTATAAATTCTGAACGACGCAGTTCCTTTCTCCCACAAAACAATTATTTTTCAATTCATGTTTTCTGTTATAATCTTTAACATTGCCATGATTAAAAACATTCTAAATTATTAATCAGGATGCTTGTTTACACCGCTAAAACTAAAAGCTTTTCCCTAGACAGCAAAAAGTAAAATTAAATAAAATGGTCCATGCCTAAGCAACGGATGATTAACACAAAATCTAAACAGTTTAGATTTAAACTTAATAGTTTAGCTTAAATGGAAGAAAAAAAAAGTAATAATCAGAAAAAAAGAGAGATAGACCATCATCACCATCGCCATAAAACGTGGCAACAAAGTGGTACACATTGTCTGAATGAACTGGAGATTAAATATCTCTGTGCTGTCCTATCTCTTTAAAGAACGGAGTTTGTGATGAATAACCTCTGCGCGCAATTACGTTGTATCACGTCAGCCACGGTTTCCCATAATTCCCCCAAATCTCTTCCTCCTTGCGGTATCCATCTCGCACATCCTGCTCTAAACGACCAAATCTTGTCAAGATATGTCCTATCCATCTCTCTTGATAGTCTAATGAGACCATCAGTATTGATCAGGTATACATATGGTCCCTCGAATGACTGCGCTTGCAAAATCCTGAGCCCTTTTAATAGGCAATTTTCTTCTTAAAATTTTCAAATCCAAAGCCTTTAGTGCACGCAGGCATTACTGGGCCAGTAATCAGTAGAAAGTGTTAACTGTCACACAGTCCTAGTTTTTGCTGGAGGCTGAAATAGGTTATAAGTCAAGAGACGAACAAGGTTGTAAAGAAATAACGGTTTCTTTTCTATCATATATTAGTATATTTTTCATCCTTTTTTATACTTCTGACATTAAAAGTCAGTTTCAAATGTTACTGACTCGAAAGATAATTTTATAGAACAGAATGGTGTTTTGTTTCATGTAGGTTTTCTGTTGTTTATTTTTTACATTAGTTGGTCATGGGCGTCGTTCTGAATCTAGTTTGTGAGGATGGTATACATACATACATACATACATACATACATACATACATACATACATACATACATATATACATGCCGTATATATATGTGTGTGTGTGTGTGTAGTGTGTGTTTCTTAGTAAAAAGAGTTAAATTTAAGATACTAAGTCCAATTATATATATTAAATTTAAGATACTAAGTACAATTATATATATATATATATATATATATATATATATATATATATATATATATATATATATATATATATATATATATATATATATATATACACACATATATATATATATATATATATATATATATATATATATATATATATATAAATATTTATATTTAATTGGACTTAGTATCTTAAATTTAACTCGTTATCGTTAATGCTACGAAAAAATTTTCAAATATGTCTAATACCATATGTTTTTTTTTTACGGTAAATGCTGCTTAAATATCTAATAAAAAAGTGGCCTCAATATTAACAAATAACAAAAAACTCGTTCCGTTCTTGTTTAGCTATTATGCTGTTGCTCTTGTAAGAGTTGGTCTGTTTCGTACATGTGGAAAAAACGATTTTATAATCCAATTTTCTAAATGTATATAGCTAATCGCACAAGATGATGACAAATGTTGGCAGTAATCATAGCTAAATTTTCCTGTGGTTACATAACAACGTCTTAATTTTCTACGACAGAAGGAACTGACATCAGGCATATCAGGATTAAGTTCTGTTTTATCCAGGAATACTAATGTTAATAGAAAGTTCTCTTTGACTTAAAGAGCCATGAAATGGAGAACCAGGGACCATTTTTTCATATTTTCTCTCCATGGCATGAGACCAGAACGTGCCAAATAGGCCAAATCTATATCGGCCATCAAAGAAATATGCAAAGGAAAGGAGAAATAAGAATTTTGAAATCAGTGGACGATAAAACTGCTCTAAAATGGACTGGTCAAAGAATCTGCGAAACAAAACAAAAAGTGAAAGAAAGGTTTCCTGCAATATTGTGGGGGGGGGGATATGCAGGTTCGTTTCCAGTAACAATAAACATTGCTTGGATACGGAGACAAAAAAAAAAAAAAAAAAAAAATGAAGGACAATTTATGTAGGCCAAACATATCTACTGTAAACAACAGTGTGTGAGAAAGGAGAGTGTAGTGAGAAAAGATCATCTGAATAGTACGTGGCAGAACTTCAAAACAAAACATTAAAGCAGTCCAATATTTAATTTTTGTTTTTTCGTCTTGGAAGAAGAAAAGCCATAAGTACTAACTTTTGAAAAATCGACATGTCGTCTTGGTCTGGAGAGCATTGAGAGTTTTATGATTTAAAAGACAGGATTTCTTAAAATTCCCAATATAAGATATGGCAGGGGATTATCGGCAGTTTTTCCATTAGTGCATCGGTGTTTTTCACAAAGGCGTGTTCATATGTTCTCGGTGTTTTGGGTTAGGAAAACGGGAAAGAAAATGTTATGAGTTAAAGTTGAGTTAAAACAGGTCACTAAACCGTAATAAATACAACCTTGGCAAGAGGTTACTCGGAGCATGATATTTTGGAAATCACTAAATAAAAAAAAAAATGGCAACAAAATGATGCGTGAGGTTTAAACAAAAAACGCCATGTAGTTAAGTGCGAAGTTAGGGGCCCATACTTTTATTTTCTAATAGTAATCCAAGGTTATAATAATAATAATAATAATAATAATAATAATAATAATAATAATAATAATAATAACAATAATAAATCAGACGTGTGTTCCATGCGCAAGAACTTTCGAAAAGTTATGTTGGTGAGAATTCGCGACAAATCATAGAGTATATACCTTTTGATGTACAGCACGCCAATACCAAGAATCTGTTCGACCTCCAGCAGACTCCGCCATTCTGCTTTCTGAATTTGTCAGCATTAATCCTCTACAGTGCGCTGAGTCCACATGCGAGGTATACGTGCCTTTGTTGTCCCGGCACAAGAATCTACTGTTTACTAACAGAGCAGATATCTCTCAGCAATATTACATTACATTAATTTTGGAAAGGGATGAAGCCAGAATCTAAACAGGTTTTGATTTCCATTACTCTGACTCTCCATTTTATTTTTTCTTTACATTTTTGCTGATGTTCAGTATTGTAGAGTCTCTGACAGTGGTTGTTTTGTCAGAGGGATTTTTTCTCGTAAGTTAATTAATAAACACAAACACCATGCTGGAGAATCAAATTTACTAGTTAATATTAACTTTGTATTTATATTTTTCAAAATACGCAAAGAAAAGTGGGACAAATGTTAGGGATCCCTTATATAACAGCACGTATAGGGATCGGGGTTCATAAGCTTCTAGCGATAGCATGAATGGCCGTGAATCAGTGCTAGCTATATTAAGGATAGTAATTAAACGTCAATCGGCAGATGCGTACATACACACTTACACACACACACACACGCTATGGCGGGAACTAACCTTGCGTTTGTCTCTGTTGCTAAAGACCAATATATATTAAGTGAAAAACAATACTTGTGTATATATAATGATATCAAGAAGAAGGAAGCCGAATTTCAATATCACTTTTACACCGAAAAATATATTTTCAACCGGTTCAGTTTACTTATTCATTCAGTACCAAAACAACTTTATATAAATATATATCTCGTTGCTGTACCGTGACTTCAAGGTTCCTTATTAGCGGAAAATATTGATTTATATTACAGAGAATATATAGAATTATATAAAGGGAAATAGCTACATAGACGGATAGTTAAACTGATAAACAGACGCAGAGAGAGAGAGAGAGAGAGAGAGAGAGAGAGAGAGAGAGAGAGAGAGAGCATCACACGACTCCGGCCTTGTGCCTTTCGCCTTTAAGCCTCTCACCTCTGCCAGCGGACGGAAAAAATGGAGACGCAATATTAAATAACTGCATTACGGAACTGGTAGAAACGTGAGCAGTGAGGAATGCAAGATGTAAATATTTTATGTCTGTATTGTTTTACAGTGTTAGCTCAGAAAAATGCATCTAATTACAATTTGTTCTCTTTAATGTTGGTAATGCAGCAGTGATCTGCAATGACTGCATATTAGAATATCTATGTATTAATGTTTCATATGAATACAGGTCCAAAATTGTTACCGTAAGTGCTTTATGTGTTCAGTAGTGGTCTGATATTTTAAGGCAATTTTTAGTATAATTACTAGGAAAAAAAAGCTTATTAACTGACGAACAAAATTTTTTTTAATAAATGAATTTCTTAAGGTGCGGCTTCGGAGAGCTTCATAATCGTATTTCACGACCCATTTGTTGACTTTTTATAAGCAAGGCTTTCTATTTCAACAATCACATATGGCTGTCGATAAACTGTTTGAACTGCTTTGTTTTAGAAGACAAGTTTATCATCGCCTGTAAGCGAAAGGCTATTAACAATTTAACTTTTTGAAATTGAGGTTGGTTAGGGCGTTAATACGTGTTTTAATCTCTTTAAAAAAAGTTACGTGAATAGAAAAAATAATTAATCTAGGTTAGTCAATGTATTTCCTTTATATCAGACGCTTTTATTCACTTACGGTGCCATAATATTCTATTCCAAAATAAAATAAGAATGTTAGGAAACAGTTCAGATCCCTAGAACACAAACGTAAAATTTTCGATATCGTAGGAAACTGGCTAAAGGTTTCTTTTCTCTTTTTTAAAGGTTTTTATATCAATCAAAACATTGTAAACTATTCTGTATTGTCACAAGAAAGATTGTAACTTTTCCATATATGATATTCATTGGCCTAAATCTAACTTTGGTTCCATTCTAATCCGGTTAGAAAAATCGAAACGATCGTGAATTTCAATGAGCTGGTGTCACAGTTGAACTTGCCTAAATCACCAGTAATCATCTCTGAATTTAGGTTTCGTTGTTGTATCTCAAGAAATTTTAATGCTATTTCTGTTCATCTTTTGTTCTATTGAAAGAATCCAAAGGGAGAATAAAGGGAATGCCGGAGGTTAAAGACTGAAGATTTATATTCGATTCGATACACATTCTTTTGGCGAAAAATACACTCGAAACATAAATAATTGACAAGCAATAAACAATATACTTTGCAACAGACGTAAAAATTTCCTTCGACATTATTTGTTACACCTCAGTTTCATCGTAAAATATCCATTGCTAACGTGTAAACTTTCATTTGGTCAAAAAGTCATTTTTTTTTAAAGAGAAGATAAGAGATTTGGTGTAAAAATCGAAACATTAACAATATTTTCCACTACATTTTACAAATACATATATAGTCCCTAATTTTTTTAAGTGCATTTCTTCAGGAAAAGTATTGCGTAAAGTACCGATGAATATCCTAATTTGTACTTGATGCACCTTAACTCGCCTACAAATTTAAATCTTAAGCTACATTTTTTTCCCTATTTCAGAATGTATGAAATGTACCTTAATGATCATTACGGCATGAATCTTAGGTAGCCAGATTCAACGAACCTATTGCTTCAATGCAATAATACTGGGAATCTCGTAATTCTTTCATGTTAAGGCCCCACCACACTGAACTAGTTCCCAAAAAATGCAGTGAGGAGGTTCCTGCTGAGGGGGCTGCTTGCATAGGACTATCTTTGCCTACTGCTGCTGCTTATAATAAAGAAAATTCTGAAAATGAAGAAACAAATAATCAGCAGGACAAGACAAAAAAGGCAAAAACACAGACACATATCACTCGTGAGCAAGAGGAACCTACGGTACAGTGGTTGCAATCAAATGAAATACTTTACAATATGAAACTAGAGAGCTACAAAGATACCACCACTATTTTCACCGGTTCGCACCACGTTCAGGTCGTTCATGCCACGTTGGCAGTACGGCAGTTGCTTTTCCCGTACCCCAGTCTTGTTCAAAGTACGACCTTACCCATTATGGACTACCCTTCCCTTCCTGGTCCGTTCATACCGCTCCTAATTAAATAGTATTTGGTGCATACTACGTTTATCACGTTTCTATTCCGTTTCTCCCCGTTCTAAAGAACGTAGTGAGAAGTTAGAACTAGCTCAGTATGAAGGGGGTATTAGCTATGCACCGTACAAATTTTAATGGTACTGCCCATGCCAGTGATGTGCCGTCGCCTATGCTAATGTTTTACTTTGTTTTAGATATAAAATCTTTTGGTTTGATGTATACTTAGGGAAATAGTTTTATTTTATCTAATTACTTGTTTCATTTCTCTTTTTAAATTTTGTGAGACGGGGATTAAAAAGGTTTTTTTATGGTTTTCTAGCGCGTTAACCGCGTTGAGCCTCGTATCATATTTTATTTTGGCTATTTTTCCTTGCGTAGTTGTCCAGAAATTAATGATAAACGAAATAACATGAGTATTCATATATCCCTTTGTGAATAAAGGATAAAAGAAATTATTTTTAAGCAGCTTTTTAACATTTTAATCTACTTAGAAACGATTACAGATCCAGTCAGTCAGAATTCTACCGAAACTAAAGTATTTGACTGGAACATCCGTTTCTCAAACCGTTACTATTGTAAAGTGTTCAGATGTATGTTTAAGTTACTGCCACGAGTGTCGTAAACTTTCTTTAGGCTACTAATATTACTTCTACAAGGTAAGATCCAAAGCTAACTTTCTCTCCAAGTCCGTATTATCTCTTAGAAAGTTTTGTACTTGGTAAAAAAAATTTGTAATAAATTTGAAAAAGCCAGACAGAGGGATCCGGAGCTAAAGTTCCTACTACTCACAATACTGCTCTCCTGACACTTATCTCATGACTTTATTGCTAAACCCCACACATATATATGTATACATATACACACATACATTATATATATATATATATATATATATATATATATATATATATATATATATATATATATATATATATATATATATATATATATATATATATATATATATATATATATATATATATATATATATATATATATATATATATATATATATATATATATATATATATATAATTCTGACTCACAACTTGGTCGCTGACGAGATCGGGAAGTTGGGTAAAATTTTCTGGTATATGTTAGGCAGCACCCTGCCCAGGAGAAACCTCCGGTACAGAAATATCTAGGTTCCAACTTCTTTTGTGGCTTTTGTAGTTCAGTTGGTTGCGCCCTGTCCAGTCATTTAAGGGATTGGGGTTCGATCCCTATGTATGTCAGAAATTTGTGCATATATGCATATATATATATATATATATATATATATATATATATATATATATATATATATATATATATATATATATATAATGGGTGTATATGCGTAATTGCATGTGTGCCGGTATTTACACAGTTTTTTTTCTCATACAATATCCTTATCAAACATTCAAATTCTATCACAGCTGTTTTGTTTGTAAATAATAAAGCATCAGTTACAAAATATTCATTTACGAACGGATGCCCAGCATAGTGTCTGCTATCCAATATTCCTTTAATATACGAGCGTATCGATGTAAACAGTGCCACATTCATTGTCCCAGTGACTGTTGCCCCTCGGTAATATCACGTTTTCTACATAGAAAAGTGGAGTGCGAAAAATGCATATATTTCTACCGGAATAAAAGCAGGAAATGGTGATTACCAAATCCATTTGCATTCCATTTTCATGGCCAACACATTTAAAGCTGCGTAAATTCATTACGCGTCAAAAAAGAATCGCCAAAATGAAAAACGGAAATGTGTATGGAAAACTGCTACTGGGAACGCATTAATTATCTTTTTACCACATTATGGTTTCTTTTTTCTTTTTTTGGTGGAGGTTTCTTTGTTATGAATATTATTCATTCATGTATTTTTTGGGGGGGTCATTTCAAGAGATGTTGCAAAATTACTGCTGGTTTTGTAAATATTTTGAATTTATAAATGTCAAGAATTACTCATTCTGCTATTTTTTTTACTCTGTGTGTGTAATAGGTAATATTAGCGTTTTTCGGAAATCAAATATAACATTTTTGTGATATGAGAGCTATTATTAAAAAGTATCTCTCTCTCTCTCTCTCTCTCTCTCTCTCTCTCTCTCTCTCTCTCTCTCTCTCTCTCTCTCTCTCTCTCTCTCTCTCTCTCTCTCTGTTGCGAAGTATGCGAGCGTGTTTATTGCGGTGCTTATTAAATTTCTTGTAATCCAAGCGTTACTTTGGTATGGTATTAATATTTACTCCGAGTCTACTGTTTAATAAAAGAATGAAAATGTTAATGACAATATTCTTGAAATGATTTTAAAAACACGACGGAAAATTGCATCTTGAAATTTTCCAAAATGAATGAACCGGTATCCAGAAATATCTCTGGTTTTTTAGGGTCTACAAAATCTTGAATATAGAAGAAAACGTTATTGCACGAACTCATTTTATCTTTTGGAAAATACTAATCCCTAAAATCTCGATGACTAGATATAGTGAGAAATTTTTCTATGGCTACTGAAGGTTTATTCACGCCCAGAGAATAAAGAATGGATTGATGACAAGATAATGTACAAAAATAAGATAATTGTTTCCCTTTTAAGTGACGGAAGGGATATTGAAAAGAAAATAAGGACTTTCAAAGACTGTAAACCGCTCCTAAGTAATTATCAAAGGTTCAAAATGCTCTGTACACTTGTTGTTTTTATTACAAATTCTAGGGTGCTACTGATGTGGTCAGGACAACTGAATTACTGCCTTACGAACTCAGGCTGAAATATTGAACTTTTGTCCTGCTTGTTGATAAAATGAAATATTAATAGGATACATGTTTAACTTATTTGAAAATTTTTTATCCAGTGTTTCTTTTTAGCATCCTAAACCATATATATATATATATATATATATATATATATATATATATATATATATATATATGTGTGTGTGTGTGTGTGTGTGTGTATATATACACGTATAATATATAGAGTATATACAGTATATATATATATATATATATATATATATATATATATATATATATATATATATATATATATATATATATATATATATATATATATATATATATGGGTGTGTGTGTGTGTGTATGTATGTATATATAATTGAATAAATTCAATTTTAATTTCTTGGCAGAAGAAAAATGATGTTGAGTTATAAATTAGGATAGATGAGGCAGAGAGTGAAAATGAGAGGTAAGGACAAGACGGTTGGATATATGCAAACACTCAAGGAGACTTAAAATTTTTTCTGTATGGAAGAAATGCAATGAAAAATGCCAGTGGGCTAATGATCTTAGATTAAAAGGTGCAAATGAAGAGATGAGGTCTAAAGAGAATACAGTCCTGGTCCAATGGAGTGAGTATTTTGAAGATATGGTAAAATGTCAGGGATATATGAGAGGAAGCGCTGAAAGTCTTAAGACTGGAGAGATATAATGTCAGTTTGAGAATGTTGAGGAGGACAGTTAAGTGGCTGAAGAAGGGGAAGGTACAAGAAGTTTATAAGATATGTGACAGTAGAGTAGTGAATGTCTCGCTGAGAGGATGACCAGGGTATATTTGGTACATCAGGATGAGGAAAGGTGCAAAATTTATAGGCGAGAGAAATAGCTGTTCCTTAGTGTAGTGGATATAGTGGCATGGGAGATTGTACGAATTATCAAGGTACAATGTACTGAGGAATGTGTATGGGAAGAATTCAACTGTATATAAAATAAACTGACAGGCAAACAAAGAGAGTTTCTGGATCAAGGATTTGGTGTGAGATAATCAAAGAAAAAGTTTAGGAGCTCATTTATTTTTAGTGTATCTTTTAGAAGTTATAGCAATTTACGTTCCAGTATGTTAACAGTGCGAAAAGGACTTTTTGAAACATTTTAACATTGTCAGTTTTCCCATTCGCGAAGTGCACATTTTATTTTGGTAAGATATTTGCTATTTTTGGCAGTTTTCTCAACTTGTTTACCAAAGGGCACCCTACTTCTGTTTTGCAACCTCCCACACATCCCCTTTTTTACTGGGAAAAAAAACCGAACGACCCAAAAATAATTTCCCTTGATATTTTTCCTTATGATTCTAAGAAAAATTCATGAACTTCAAATGTTTTGTAGGGTGTATTTAAATAATTAAGGGGGGAACTTGAAAAGTTTACAATTACATTCGAAGTTCTGGAAAAGAATGAAAGACATAGAAAGATAATATATATATATATATATATATATATATATATATATATATATATATATATATATATATATACACGTGTGTGTATGTGTGTGTGGACGAAGTAAATGAAGTTTCTAACAATATAACAATAATGTTTACCATCATCAAGTACAGACTAATGTCTTTGAATCACCATGTTATATTGTACCTTCCTTAAATTGATATCTTTCCCCCATTTTACACCTGGGGGTATTTAGTTACTGACCTATACTTATTCCTGTCAGCTCGTCTGTCAACTGAGGTAAAAAATAAAAACGAGATAAAACACTGCAACTGTAGTAGTTCATAAGATATCGGCTTCAAGCTCCTCACACAACATCTGCGTAGCATGGGGATTCAACACTTTGAAGGGTGGGTTCAAGGGTCAATATCAAGGTCATATTTACAAGCCAAAGTTCATATACAAATTTAAACTTAGCAGCAATTTAAAAACGCACCCAAGAGACTTCATAAATTACATATAGTATAGGCCACAAATGGAGCCGATACGCGCATTACTACCGAGGTCAAGGTCATGCACAGAGTTCTAAGGTGCAAGAGATCTCTGTTATAACCTTGTCCATGACCTTGATCGTTATGTGAGAGAAGCTTCCGATATGATTTGCTCACTTCACGGATGAACTTGATGTGTTGCGTCAAGTAAAAATCAAGGTCGTCATAATTGAAAAACTGATAGTAGATTGGTTGTGTTCTTATTGTCTAGATACTCTTCATCGTGCACCTACAGTAAAATGCTAAAACGTATGCAAGAGAACATACCAGCACATGCAATATTTATACACTGTACATACATACATGCATATATATGTATATATATATATGTATATACATATATATATATGTATATATACATATATATATATATATATATATATATATATATATATATATATATATATATATATATATATATAGTATATACTGTATGTGTGTGTGTATGTATGTACTGTACAGTATATATATATTGCATGTGCTGGTATGTTCTCTTGCATACGTTTTAGCATTTTACTGCATTTATCTGGACAATAAGAACACAACCAATTTAATATCAGTTTTTCAATGATGACGACCTTGATTTTTACCTGACGCTACACATCATCTTCATTAGTGAAGTGAGCAAATCAGACCGGAAGCGTCTCTCTCATGATGATCAAGGTCATTTATAATGTAGGTACAAAAGAATGAGTAAACAGTACTTACATTCAACGTTTAAATTGACGGCATTGCTTTGCCCATCGCCTTCTCTATTGCTGCCGACGCAGGTGTAGAGGCCTCTCATATCAGCGGTGACGTTGGGCAAACGGAGGGTTGTGTTGGTTATAAGGGCGCCCCACTCTCGTCGCCGCAATGTCCGACCCTATTGACGGAGAATAATGAATTCATTAAGAGGTTTTGTTCATTCTGGAAAGTATAATGGTGACGGCGAGGGTACCTCAGTTTCCAGTTGATAATGAATCTGTTACATTTTAGGAAGATGTATGGGTTCCGGAGCATGATTCAGATTTAAGATATCAATCGATTAGGAAATTGTGTGTCCTGGTGAGAGAGATTAACATCTTTTAACGCAGTTAACAGTGACTAAATAGCACTCCTTCAGTGGATAAAAATGATAAAATATACAGGGAACGGAAACAATGAAAAATCCTAAATGACTTTAAACTTACTTTTAGGTTGTCTATTAACCATGTTTAAAAACACTTTTCTCTTAACTTTTGGTGCATGGATACATCTAACTACTGCTAAATCAATGTAAAAGAGTAAGCAGATTAATAAACACAAGCAAAGCACGCTTATAAATAAATAAATAAATAATATATATATATATATATATATATATATATATATATTTATATAATAAATATATATCTATATATATATATATATATATATATATATATATATATATATATATATATATATATATATAAATTGGACTTTCGTAATGGCTTAAAGAGCTTGCCTCACGGAGCCCCTCTTAGACACTTACGTTGTGAAACCATGTAACGTTGTAAACCTTCGGATTTGCCTTCAGGTGGCAAGTAAATACGACAGAGCCACCTTCTCGAACCCCATTAACCGCTCCCCCGCTGATGGAGATGGTGGCCACTGGAACAACTGCGGCAGAAATAACATAAAATTGAGTTATGTAACGCTTGCTCTTGCTCAGTAGTTTAGGAACGTTCGTTTTTTTCTTATTTGACTCTGAATCAAAATTCCTTTTATACCTTCACAGATTTCCATGAGGAAAGATTCTAAAATTGATTTGTGTAGCGCTGCTCTTGCTCGCTAGTTTAGGGACAGTCATTTCTTTTTCTTATTTGACTTTGAATAAAAGTTACAGTTTTACTCGTAGAAGGATTCATTCAAACAGTCAATTTACTTTGTATCTAATACAGATAAGTTCATTTATAAGTGAGAAGCTATTTCTAAAAATATGTATGAAATCATTTTTGTCCTTATATGGTTTTAAATCAGATTTACTGTATCTTAATAACATTAAGATATAGATAATTGTATTTATGAAACAAAATCAATCAAACATCCTCATCAGTGAAAAACTATTTCTAAAAGGTGTGTAAAGCACTATTTTAATTTTTATAACGTTAGCAAATATGTATAGAAATGTTATGTACGAGTGAATAAAAATGTATTTAAACAGATGTTCTGGACACGTTTACAGACCAGCTCCACATCTACGCGAAAGATGAAAAGACCAATTACTATCTCGGATTTTCTCTTCTTTTTTCTGTTTACCCGTTTTTTGCACGCAGGCTGGGAAAACGCGGTTTATATTGCAATGTTGGAAATATATTTTGTTGGCACTGCCAATCCCCTACTTTCACTCAACCAGAAAAGCTTTGCAATTAATCCTTTTGGCTTACTTGCTAATTGGAATCATTTCCAGCCATTTCTGTTGATTCCGACTGTATCTATTTCCATACACTGACGCTAAATATTTTCCAAACAGTGTTTGTCAGGATTTATGAGATGGCTTCGTTGTACGGTCAAGTTTTCCGTTCGATGGTTTTCAGATAAAAGTGAAAGTGAAGAGGTGTGAAGTACGTTTGACTGCCTGCGGTATTTTTGGAAATAAAGAGAGGAATTTACTGTTAGCGTAGTTACACTACACAAAGAAATTCCTCATGATGTTATTATACCTCAGTATTGGATGAAGTGGCATTATTATAACTGATGGTGATGTTGTTGTTGTTGCATAATGTCGACATAATTATGTAGGTCATTAAGCTGCCTTTATAGCAACATGAAAACGTCTCAGTATCACTTTTTTTTTTATCATGACTTCAACACCATCACTGCCATCTAAATTAGCTACTGGAATCTTGTACTCCTACTAATAATTAAAAAAATAACACGTGATGTTGCTATATAAGAAAGATGAGACATCATTAGGTATGCATGGTGCTTTCTACCATCTTCCGATTGTATACATTTACGAAATTTTACATCTCATTGTAAAAATACTTACCTTTCCATTTCTCTTTGTTAATAAGGAACAGTTTTCTTTTCAAAGAGTACAGCATTCTGTTGCAAGATTTTAATTATACCCTTTGTTCGCGAGGAACTAAGGCCCAAGAAATGGAGCAGAAGTCAAGAGTCAGAGCTTCACCACTGATTGTAGGTCCCACAATGTATATATATATATATATATATATATATATATATATATATATATATATATATATATATATATATATATATATATATATATATATATATACATACATTGGAGAGAGAGAGAGAGAGAGAGAATCTTAGAATTTAAAAACATCTCTGTCTTCAGCATTAAAAGCTTTTTACTTAACATAAACCTACATTAGTCGTTTCACACCAAGTGGGAAGCAGTTAACGAAGTGTATTATATTTCTGTCCTCCGAAAAATTTTCCGGCTTATGCGATTAATATTATGCCTGAGATTTCTTTGAAAAAGTCTGCAAACCTTCATTAGGACTCATAACATTATTTCTTTGGTAGAGAAAATCGGAAATGTTGTTCTTTTCTGGTGAAAAAGTTAGGAGACCCTGATGTACGTTTGTGGGAAACAATTCAACTACAAACTTCTGCAAAATATTTAAAAAATAAAGTTTTGTTCACTCAACAATATTTTGTATCTTATAAAGCCGTCTTAATGTTTTATTTTTCTTCCTGGAAGACAGATTTTCCATCCTTCTCTTGGTTTTCATCATTAAAAAATTTTCAGGATGTCTGGAAATGTGCAGTGTCAAAAAAAAACATTGTTTTGTTAAATAGCAAGAAGTTAGGAGGGAAGTTTCATGACAGAGGTAAAGGAGAAATAAATTTTTGCTTTTCACTGTGGCCTCGTTTGTTAATGATAACCTCTCACTTAGTAATGAGTGTAGGTCAAATCCCACTTAGAAGAAACACCTTCATTTTTTTTTTCCCCTTTTGGTTTCTAAGGTAACATTGCTTAATAAATACAAAAGATGCGGGGAATCGAGAAGTATGGAGGGCATCTTCGCTATAAAAATATTTTTTGTAGTAAATATAATCACTGTATATTACTAGTAAATATTCAGTCAATAAATCACAAAAATAAGGATGTCTCTCCAAATCCATATTTTGATGGGGAAGATGCTCTTATTTTCAAGGCACAAGAGGGGCATCGTTGTTGTGATGCCAACTACGGATAGCAATAAATGAGTCAATAGGCTGAGTAATTCCCTAGTAGACTGCTTTTTATATTTAATTTACATTATGTCTTCCTGTTGCTTTAAAACATTTTTTGTTCTTCTGTATAGCGTGGTGATTTAACTGAAACTATAAGTCCTCTATTATGAGCTATAATTCAAATGAAGTAAATTAGGACTAAACTTAAATGATTTTTTCCTCTTCGAATGTGAGGTTTTAGTGAAAATACTTCAGCATTTCATAATGGAGTTGAGAAGTGATATCTTTCATGTTCTGCATACATACATACAAGTGCAAACACACACACACATATATATATATATATATATATATATATATATATATATATATATATATATATATATATATATATATATATATATATATATATATGTGTGTGTGTATGAGAAAGAGAGAGATACTATCCCGATTAAAAGGCTTAAAAGTAAAATTCTTCATTACTTACAGTGAACATTGAGTGTTATTTGGTCATGCATCACCGTCCCTGGAAGATTAGGGCTAAATGCCTTGCAGACCAAAGGGACTCCATGGTCTCCTGGTTCTGGCGTTAATTTTACGGTGCTGACGCTAACGTTCCCCGATACTGTGGTCTGTTGGAGAGAGAGAGAGACACACACACACGTTAGGAAGTTTAAATAAAGCATTGAGTTGCTAGTTGAAAATGATTCATGAGCTGTTAAAAATACTATATTTTTTATGGCAATGATGTTGATGGTAACAAATGTAAAAGGTCGAGTGGAAATAACATCTGCCACTTCTTGTAAATCTCATATTTTTCCAAAAAGCATAATAATAATAATAATAATAATAATAATAATAATAATAATAATAACAGTAGTATTAGATACCGTTATGGCATATCCGATCCTCAAATGCCTATGAAATTTATTTTTAGTTAAAAGTTACTAGTTACAGATTTTTCATAAGAATGTAAGCGTGACGAAAATTACATATTACATTGATATAAAAACAAAAATTCCAGTTAAATACGCATATGTCTACTCTTCCATGATAAAAAATAAATACCCCTGACTCTCCATATTTATTTTAGGAATTAACCAAAAGCAAATTTTACAGATTGGAGTTAAAATTTTATTTAGTAGTTATTTAGAAGTCATGAATGTCAGTTAAAAAAAATATATATATAAGAAGTTGGGACCATCAGACGCGTCCTTCTACCAGTTTTATCCAACATCGTACAAGACATCTCAAATTTTGGATGGCAGAGTCTCCTTGGTTCCAACATTTAGTTGCCTTATGTCCTCAGGCGTCCGTTTAACCATGTTTCTCAGATTTGAGGCTGCTTCATAACCTTTATGCCATAACATTTCATAGTCTCTGGAACCGGTTCCTTTTGCGACGGATGCGGTCGCAGACACGCTCCTATTGCAAGCCTTTCTCCATCATGAACTGATTGCAGGGCAACTCTTTTCACTTACTTGGTTTTCTTAAATTTATTTTGATCGTTTTCAACATCCATCATTACTCTCTGTTCGTTTTGTAATCCATATTTTATCATCTTCATCCGTTTAAATTTTTAGATCCTTTTATCAAGTCGTTATATTTCATAGCAATTAAGTCTTCTTTCCTCGGATTATTCGTTATTGTGCATATTTACTCTATTTTTTTCTGCTGCACTTTATTAACCGTGGCTTTTACCCTCTTTTTACTATATTGGACGGTCGCAGCTTTACTTGACTATGCAACGCACTTGGATGGATTTTCTTAAACTGTTGTGCTCTTACGTACCACCAGACTTTTCTAATGAAACCCCTGCTTTCGCAAAGAGGACTGAGCATAGACTTTCATTCCAGGATTTGATGAGCTTACTTTAATCAACCTCTAACTACTGCACATCCCCAAGAAACGGCTGTTTACAGCAAGGATTCCATATTTTTCATCAAGTAAATTGTGAATTTTCTTTTATTTGAGCGTTTGGAAGCATGTATTTATAGTCAGTATGTGACACAATCCCAGTCGTAATGATTATATATCACGGCTTTTTATCAAAATAACTGTTCTGCGGACAATTTCTTGACATCGACTTTTTTTTGCATATCTGGAGATTTCGATGATAAACTCAAAGTGTGGCTTGAATCAAGTCAGCTTTCGAGTTGTGAAAAATCTTATAATAGTAGGATACGAAATCCAGTTCTGTTATAAATCTCAGCAATTTCTGAGCTCAAAGTACTTATGGGAAATACTTGTTCGGATATATTGACGGTCGTCTGGGGGTAAAAGAATTGAAGTGTGACACGAGGCATGGGAATTACGGAGCTAAAAGTGTAATTAACTTGTTGTCCTGGGGATCTAAAAAAAAAAAGTGTGTAGTGGGTTCCAAAGGAAAGGGTAAAAACAAGGATAAGGATAATGAAATAAAAATGACTGTAGCAATTATGTCATTGCATTATCGAGTATAGGTTGATAGCAAAGGAAAAGGCAAATGTAAACAAAGGAGTTATCAGTTTGGTGTAAAGTGTTTATAAAACAAGGGTGTGTTGAATCTGCATGACTGTTTTGTATTTTTGTTCATGTGAAGATACAAGGAAAATGCAAAATGACATGCAAGTTAGGATGTAGCATGAACAAAACTGTTGTAACCTGTTTAAGGAATCTATGATGTATGGAAATGGCGCAAAACTGAATGGGAAAAGTCGTGACAAGCTGCACACTAGCGAAAGAGTTTGATCGTAATTACAATAATGTAAATGTTTAATTGCCTTTGGGCAGTTGTGAGGTAACAATTGTAAAGAAAACCAGTGATAACTGAACGAGGAATGTTATATGCAAGTAAAAGGAATAAAAATAACTGATTGTGCAAGTACATGGGAGTTAATGTCACGGATGTTTAAAAGAGAAGAATGACAAGTTACAGAATAGTTGTAACAAAAAAATAAATAAATAAATAAAAAAAATCAGAAGCAAGTTGAGTGTAAAGTATTGGTAAAAGAAGAGAAATGATAAGAAATCGAAATGGATAAAGAGGTTGTTTAGAGTATTTCTCTTTACCGAAGTAAAGTGTAGATGATGAAGATGAAAGGCAAGATAAAATTTGTGGTCTTTACAGCGAGAACAGTCGAAATACGAAACAGACGCCTTCGAGGAACGGTGAGTCAGAGTATTTTGAGATGCCACACGCTTTACAGAGAATAGGGAATAATAGACAAATAAAAAAAACTTTGGTAGGAAGAGACAGCAGTGCAATGTGTTTAAGGGTTTTTGATGCTTTTCTGATGAACCTTCTGTACAGGTTATGAAACCTGTAAAGCAGCTGGCGTTTCAGAATTTTCTTACACATGGGACTTATCCATTCTCTGTTCTAAATATACATGGAAGTGCATATGCATATATATATATATATATATATATATATATATATATATATATATATATATATATATATATATATATATATGTGTGTGTGTGTGTGTGTGTGTGTGTGTGTGTGTGTGTGTGTGTGTGTTTGTGTGTGTATAGATGAAGCAGGGGGAAAAATCAAACAGGGTACAAATCCAGACCGATTTCATCTTTAGTTTTCTATGACACATTCAAGAGCAATGACTCATAGTGGTAGAAATACACACGTTAGGGTGACAATGCAAACGAAAATACACCCGATCCAAAAAAAAATATTCGCACTTGACAGGAAAAAAAAATGGCAGACCCCGCCACCTCATTAGTGAGTGAGGTCAGCGTTCCATTAATAAATCTTGCTTTTCATTGCAGTTGGCCTCATGCCTTTGCTGTTGGGCCCAGACTAGTTGCATTCCTAAAATTCTATACATTTTACAAGTTTCTTATGAAAATAATTAAGTTTGTATATATCTATGTTAGTATTTATATTCTTACGAAAGTTTTTTTTTTTTTTTTTTTTTTTTTTAAATCAGGATATTATTAAAGTAAATCATGCATTTAGCTACTGGTCATTTGACAGCAGTATTGTTTTCGCTAAGATGAACGGAAATTGGACTATTCTCCTGCGCATGTCTTATGCACATATTATGTTGTCCTGTTTTCTTTATTGACTGATTTTCCCATTTGAATAACATGAAAGTTATCACGTGACACTCTTGAGATTTTGTTTAAACATCATTTATTGTTGTAGGGAGAGTTCTTTCCATGTTATTAATTTTATCGAAAGCTACATAACCTTGTAAGCCTACTATCTTTAAAATCTTTGTTGCCTATACTCTAATGATGTAATAGGTATGATTAGGAAAGCAGGAAAGGAAAAAAAATCAACGCCAGAAAATTTTATTTCTTGTCTGTGTTCCAAATTACATCTATTTCATCATCAGTATATTCTGCGCTGCAAATACGTAATGTTCGTAAATAAACATGACTGTGAGAAGAGATTTCAGTATTGCTTTACACACACACACACACACACCCATATATATATATATATATATATATATATATATATATATATATATATATATATATATATATATATACATATATATATATATATATATATATATATATATATATATATATATATATATATATATATATATATATATATATATATATATATATATATATATATATATATAATATATATATATATATATATATATATATATATATATATATATATATATATATATATATATATATATATATATATTTATATATGTTGTGCAACACTTATTTAAATGATTTCGTTTTTATATTTTCCCTTCACAAAATTCCATGTCAAATTTGCATAAAACTCTAGACTGTTGATGCCCCATACTTATAAAAAAATGTTGTGAGTAATATTTCCTTATGAAATCAGGTTTTTATTCTAAATATTTCGATCAGTTTTATCAAGGTATTTTCATGAAATGATATATCCAGATGCCTGCTCTCTCATGTATCAGATAAGAATTCTAAACCACTGTTAGCAGGCATTGGGTAAATAATAATAATAAAAAAACTCACAAGCCTAGGCTCACTATTAAATTTTAAATAATTCAGTTTATTCGCCACGTTTACATTCTTCTTTATATTGGCATCAGAGTGGTACCAAACAACAAGTTTATAATATAAAAAAGCTACTCTCTACTCGGTATGAAGCTTAACCAACAGCAGGAAAATTTTTCATCTTTGGAAATTAGAATTCAAACCGTTTATTGATTTTGCTATTTTTATTATTTTTATCGTACCAAAGATTGCGAATTTTTACCAACGTGATCACTTCCGTTAAAATATGAATATCAGCCTAGGATGTATAAACTTGATTCATTTATTTCAACAGAAACGTGGAAAATATTTGTTGTGGCACCCTGTTTTTCCAGTCAGGTGTGAATACTTTTTCTACTTTTATATGTTCTCTTTTAAAGTCAACCCAGTATATAGAATATAAATTCCTATGACTGTGCATCAGACCTCAGGATTTTTAACGTGTTGTATTTTTTCCAGTTGTATTTCTCCAAATGCACATCATGTGGCCCAGTGAGGTGATTTAAACAAAACACACTATATATATATATATTATATATATATATATATATATATATATATATATATATATATATATATATATATATGTGTGTGTGTGTAATATAAATGTGTGTGTGTGTGTGTGTGTGTGTGTGTGTGTGTGTGTGTGTGTAAGATAAATAAAGACATATATATTATATATATATAGGAGGTGTCACTGTTTTGCAACTCTAGCCATTGCTCTATACCTTTAGGCAAAAGAACATCTAGTAGAGGTTGTCATTCCTGAAGATGGATATGTCCCTTAAAGTGAGGATGAACTACAATTTCAGGTCATCCTTCTCGCTGTGGGCTGGTACTTTGTCAGTAGCATTTGGTACAAACCAGTAAAGGGTTAAGGGTGCCTTGGGAAGATGTAGCCCCAAAATGATAGAATAATCACAGATGAGATTCCCCTCATGAAACCAATGGCAATGATTATCATTCCTGTATCATGTTGGGATAAATGATTGTGTTTTGCCACCCTATATGTTGCAAAGTTCACTAACTGGCTGTGGATATGGTGGATGCTATCTCATACCTTGTACTCTACTGCAAAAAACACACACACACATATAAAGTGACGATATATCTTAGGGTTTTGAATTTACGTGTTTGTGATGCCGATGAAAAGAAATGTATGGCAGCTGATCGTTTTAAGCAGAGGAAGTTTGAAGTCTTAGCTCTGAGTGCGCATTAATGGGAATGACAGGATTAATTATGTCTGGATTAGCCAATAGGTGTCTAATTATGGCATGAGTACTGCTTGTGGTGTAGGAGAGACTCTGGGGATGGGTGAAAGAACCAAATGAACATGGGTAAGAGCTGAGATTGCAGGTGTGAGAGTGACTGGTCTGATGTAAGACTGAGGTCAAGACAAGGGTATGCAGTGTTTCTATGGCTGTTTAATGTTTTGATGAATGTGGTGATGCAAGAATTCAGAGAATGGCCTATAGGTGCAGGTTCTAAGTAGGGAGTGTTGGGTCATGAACGGAGTGCACAATGCTTGATGTTTGCAGATGATACTGTAGTGACTGGAAAACAATGAAGTGAAATGCAGAGATCAGTGAAAAAAGTTTGAAAGTCATTGCAAGAGGAGGAGGTTAAGAGCATATATATGAGCAAGACTAAAATTATGAGGGTAAATGAGAGCCTGGGAGAATGAGCATAGATGTTATTAATGAGAGAATGAAACAAATAGATTCTAATAATTATGATTTGATATTTTAGAAGACGGTAGGATGGGAAAATAGGCACACAATAGGCCTAGCAAGAAAGGTAGCAAAATGCATGAATAGGATTTGGAGGAAATTTTGTGCTAATGGAAGCAAAGGTTGAAATGACGACAGTTTTGTGGAAGTAACTCTCCTCTGTGGAAGTGAAGTAAGGACTACAATGTGAATAAAGGAAGAGGGGAAAGTTGAATTGCTTATAATGCATTTGTGATACAGAACGAACTGAAAAGGCGAAAAATTTGGGGAAAATACGGGGAGTTGTAAATGGACTTGCTTGGGTGAAATCTGGGGTCACTGTTTTGAGATGGTTTGGCCAAGTAGAAAGAATGGATGTGTGTAACTTGGTGGTAAAAGTGTACAGTACAGAAGCGTTGGGAGGAAGAAAGGAGAAACCTAGACATGGATGGCTGATGGAGTGAAAGAGGTTTAGAAAAGGAAGGGCCCCAACATCCAGGAAGCCAGGGACTGTGCTAATAGAGGTGAATGGTGCAGTGTATCTAAGGTGGTTTTGTAGGAGTATGAATAATCAGTGCTGTGGAAACTTTCTGAACGGGGGGCTATATTCACACACAGCTGTTTAAGTGTTACTGTGGCAGTACTCGTTATCTTATATTTTCTTTGGACCCACCTGCAAACAGGGAAGCAGCTCTATATATATATATATATATATATATATATATATATATATATATATATATATATATATATATATATATATATATATATGTATATATATATCTATCTATACATATATCTATCTACCTATCTATATATATATATATATATACATATATATATATATATATAT
The DNA here is from genome assembly GCF_040412425.1 of Macrobrachium rosenbergii. NCBI lineage: Eukaryota > Metazoa > Arthropoda > Malacostraca > Decapoda > Palaemonidae > Macrobrachium > Macrobrachium rosenbergii. The sequence goes on along the minus strand of NC_089760.1, from coordinate 9,984,137 downwards.
ATATATATATATATATATATATATGAATGAAATTCATCACATCACCGTGATTCATATACAAGCATTAAGCTACAAATGTCCTTTAATATCCAATTAGCTCTGCCTCTCGAAATTAAAAGCTCCCCCTTCGGGTAAATATTATATAAAAATATATTATTTCCGAGGTAGAGCGAATTAGATATTAAAGGACATTTGTAGATTAATGCATATTATATATATATACACATATATATATATATATATATATATATATATATATATATATATATATATATATATATATATATGATTTAAACACTCGGACACAGGTCAGGATTTACAACCGCTTTTTTTTTTTTTTTTTTTTTTTTTTCAATTCTTTCTTGTAGCGCTTGATATGTATATATGTTTATACACACACACACACACACACATACACATATATATATATATATATATATATATATATATATATATATATATATATATATATATACACACCTATATAAATTAATTTTTGCTCGCAAGCAGAACCGGCTCGTAGGTGGTCGTAACACTCCGCCTTCCAAATATGTTTTCTAGTCTCACACAGATTTAATCTAATTGTTATGACACGGAGGCATATAATACTCCTAGGTCATAAAACACTAGCACGATGCCATCACCGTGTTCTTAGGGGCACAACTTGTATACAATCAAGGCAGATGCAGTGCATTTCGTCATATTCGCCATTATCATCCTGATTATAAGTATTACCCACAATAACAACTGCAGAATTTGATTATTATTATTATTATTATTATTATTATTATTATTATTATTATTATTATTTGTTAAATATTATTGCAGCCTTGGTTGCATTAATCTTGTAGATCATTCTTTCAACTCTTCTAATTAGCCACTTTTCTTCTTCATCTACAGAATTAAGTAAAATGCCAAAGTTCATTGTAGGGGTTTTATTTATAAAAGTATCAAAAGTCAAAGGTAATGCAAATTCCGAGGGCGGGGTCCTAAAACGAGTGCGGGCATCGTCAGTGCTTCTGGGCATTTTACTTAATTCTGTTGCTGAAGGAGAAAAAAGGCTAATCAGAAGAGTTGAACGAATAATCTACAAGATTCATGCAATCAAGGCTGCCATCATATTTAACAAAACATGTTTGAAAGAGGGCCTATACCCAAAGTATTATTATTATTATTATTATTATTATTATTATTATTATTATTATTATTATTATTATTATTATTATTATTAAAGAATATTTTCAGTTGCATGAGTCTTGAAATGGAGAAACAAATCCACATTTATACATCTGTACAAATATATTTAGAAATAAAAATATAAACAGAGCTTTGGAGATTCTGAACAATTCCCGTCTTCAGTCATGCAGATTCTCGAGACTCCCTATTTATCTCAATTTTTTTAAAAATATAATTATACAGATGCATAACTGTGGATTTCTTTCTCCATTATTATTATTATTATTATTATTATTATTATTATTATTATTATTATTATTATTATTATTATTATTGTTTTAATTATTAGGCACGATGGACAGACGCCCTATCGAATGCAATAAATTTGACATTTTATATTATCCTACATAGCTAGGGAATAGATGAACGTTCTGCCTGTTATTATAATTAGTGTAGGTCCCTTAAGAATGAAAACATAAAGATATAATCAAAAGCCTTTTGCACAATCAAAGTAAAGATAAATTTTGCGGGAAATATGTTTTCGAAATATTTCTTATCTTGGCATATTAATATTTTGAGTTGTTTTTTTTAGAATGCTAATATTAGAATCTACGTTTTCAATCATCAGGTTTTTCCTAATGTTTCTCAGAACTTGTGCTCAAAACGCGTGTCTATGAAAGCTATGAAATTTGAATTGAACAATTTTCTCGAATACAGATAACCAATGATCGGCAAAAGATATATCTGCATCAAAATAGCATTATATTTTGCTTGTTGCATAACCAGAGAGCTACTAAAAAGCACATGACAGATTTTTGACTGGTATATTTTAACCGAATAAAATTATAATTATCATTTATTACTATATATTGTTCAGACTATGAAAACTTCATTATTTTTAGCAGACCTCATACGTTGTGATTACATTAGGCATGCATGGATTGCATAAAAAGGCATAAATAAAATCAATCGATTACCGATAATATATGCAACCAATAAATGAGTAATTACAAGGTTATTACATGGTCAGTATTGCAATTTGTCATGGCTGTGCTGAAGTCATCGATCATAAATCGAAGTCACAAGTCCCAAATTGAAATCAGAGATCCTAGAGTTTTGGATGTTTCGTATCAAAGGATCCTCTCATTATTGGCTCCAAAATTTAATTGGCAGTTGATTATCAAAGAGCAAATTGACATGCAATTGCCAATATTTGTAGCTATCGAGGTTTCTCGTTTCCTACTCCGCATTATTCATTTTCCTTTAGGTGACAATTCCATTTTGGTTTAGTCAGTAATGGGAGAGAGGATTCCTGTACAATTTACCTTTTGTCATTCGATTTGCAGTGTAGTTCCCGTGTGCCAGTTTAACCTGACTTGAGTATAACACTTGCCCTTTACCTTGGATCCATGCCCGGGCTAAACCAACCCAAAGGACATAGAAAAAGGTTATAATTTGAGGAAATTGGTTCATTGTTTTGACATCGACCATCCCTTGTATTTACATTTTCAAACGCATTAAATGCAGATTTTATATTTCACATAACTGGCATGGGTTTTTTGAGGTAAGGTCCGTGTTTCATGTATCGTTGATAATAGATCATTTTCTCTGAAGACCTTCAGTAATCATCTGTCATGTTTTTGTGTTTCTTAAGCGCACGAAGGAATATTGCATAATGCTAAGTTTGCAACGTTATGCATACGACATTTTTTTTTTTTTAGTAGCCGCTTCACAGCTTTATATTTAACTAATATCATTATGCATGTTATTGACAGTTATGACTCTTCTTTCTCGTCTAGTTTTAAAAACATTCTTCCTTGTTCTGTTGCCACAGCTCAAGTTTCTTCTATTTTCAAGGTCTTTCTATATTTTACTGCTCCTCATACTGACCATAAAGTTTGTTTACTTTCCTTTCAGTACGAAATTCCGTCATAAGTATTCATTGAGCAAATTTCTTTCTGTATGTAAAATAACTCTCTACTTAAGAGAACACATATGATTGTCGACATAATTAGACAATCAGAGCTTCTGAGACACTGTTCAAGCACATTTCTCTCTTTTCCCCGTCCAATTCGGAAATTTGTTTATTTTACTGCATAAATGCTTTTAAAAAAGTTTATAAAAAACCAGCTTTCCTTTTCATCTCTGGTGTAAAAGCACAGATGCTAAAGGTGTTCCAGTCTCGTCCTTTTTTTGGCAATACTGAGCGACTTGTAGATTTTGGAAATGTTGGTGCTCCTGTCATTTTATCCTCTCTAAATCCGTGTGACCCACACGGCAAACTCTATGGCTCAGATGAAAGACACTTACTTCGCATCCCAGGCGGTCTAGCGCCTTCTTACAGCTTCCTACATCTTAGTCTGCGGAAAAATCAGTAACCCTCGGATATCAGATTTGTTTCTTTCCCTCATGCCAGACATCGGAGATCATTTCTTTCTCGCGTTATCCTATGGGATCTTCTTTCCTTTGAAAGCGTGAGTATGACTTCCATTTCTGTTTATTTATACCGCAGATCCCAGCTCCTATTTTTATACCTCATTATCTTTATGTCTTCAGGTCTGGGTCAGATAATTTAAAATTAAATGACAGTTGAAATCACTCATCGAAATAGCTTTTGTTACTGCTATAAATTCCCAGTTACCTAACCTCTTTGCCTGCATCTCTCAGAGCTTAAAATGGTGAGACCCGGATCGACATTGTACATTTACTTTTCCGCAATCTCTCAGCAGCAGAGGTCGTCATGGTAATTAAATTTATAATTCATATTCCCATTCGTTGTCGAAAATATTTCATCAGAGATCCTGTAAGGTTCTCGTACTTCATGAAACTGGCAGTTCGGTCTTTTTGTATTTCCATTTCTCACGCTGCATATCATATGAATTCAACCCACGGTTTCAATCATGTCACTGATGAAGAAAAAAGATAAAGACGTGAACTGCTGCTGGAGAGATAAGGGGAATTTGTTTTTCCCACGCACGTTTCCAGCTGTCACACTAACTAAATGGGAAACGTGATCTTATACTTCTGGGAGTGTGTTAAGCCGAGGCTCTGACAAGAGCATTGTTCCGTGAAAGGCTTAGACTCCTCGGATTCATCTTGATTCTACCAGTCAAAAACTGTAGGCAGAATGATGGAAGATTCTCAGAATCTCTCTCTCTCTCTCTCTCTCTCTCTCTCTCTCTCTCTCTCTCTCTCTCTTAAAATAGTTTATTGGTAAGCGTTTACTGGTGCCTCACCTAGTGTTACATGTTACACATGTGGCGTAAGGGTGTCTTCCAGTTTCACTTAAATTCTATATATGCGTTTATAAGAAAAAAAATAATAATTGAAATAGGAGTCATTAAACAGTGATACTATTTTAGGAAAAAAAACTGTTTAATAGTAGCTACGAATAAACAAACAAAGAAAACAAAGGTTGGATAAAAAAATTTGACCACCAACAAGTGAACGCAACTACCCACTTATAGAAGTCAATTAAGTTTTTTGATTTTGAAATTGATAATTTATTTCCCACTAACCATATTATACCAGTGTTTATTTTTTGTAAGGGCTTGCTTCCTGGTGTTCCATAATTTAAGAGTAAAGGTTAACTGCTAACGTTTGCAGGATGATAATCGATGGTTAAGGATGATAACGTTTTGATGAAAAATTTACAAAGTGGTTGAGCAACTCTAGAATGACCAATGCTAAACGAGCTATTGATTTGTCTACCGTCGTTTGCTATTAGATTTTCCCTTCTTTCCACAATGGCATTTATTCTGGAAGTATTTCTTAGAAATAAATTGTTTGTAGTGAAGTTAATCACTGCCTTATATGTTATCAAATTTCAACGCATTATACATTTTCTTATCTATATCTTTTTTCTTTGCTTAATTTGGATCATAACGTCACTGTAGGAGTTACTTCGCTATTACAAACAATTTAATACATTGATTGGAAAAGACTGAAAACTAATTTTTGTTTAAATGCACTCAAATTACATAAGTGGTTAAACCTGTAATCTAGTGGATTAAAATCCGTTTGTCTCCTTAGCTTCTCTTGAGAGCGGCACCACATCAGCCTCGTTACCTAAGAGGTTTCCTGACTTACTGGTATGAGGAAGGGTTCAGAAATATAAAGCTCACGTAAGTTTCCTTTGCATTTAAAAATGAAGTATTGTTATTATTATTATTATTATTATTATTATTATTATTATTATTATTATTATTATTATTATTATTATTATTATTATTAAGGAACAAACCAAATGGCCATTAAATTTACCAATATTACTTACACTGATTGTAATTAGCTTACGTAAAAAGAAAGTAAATTAAAAGGAAAGATATAAAACAGAGGTTAGTAAAGAAGGATAAATTGATATCAAAATAAATGTGGGCATTAAACAAAAATAAATATTGAAAATTTTCTGAACAATGGAATAAACTACCAATATTTCTCGTAACATTCGATAATAATTTCCGCAGGTGCGCTGTATACAAGTATTATGTAACCACAAGGGATATGTAATGCAAAGCACCATGAAATATTCAGTGTTGTCTAGGCGTAAGAAGTCAACGAGCATAAAAAAAAGTGCGAGAGTTGTTAATCATTGGTTATGATTCTGCTAAGTTAAGGCCGTATACCCTAAACCGCAGTGGTTCCCAACCTTTGTCACTTTGAGGAACCCCGGAGACAATTTTTCTCATCCGAAGGATTCCCAGTATATATATATATATATATATATATATATATATATATATATATATATATATGTATATATATATATATATATATATATATATGTATATATATATATATATATATATATATGTATATATACATATATATGTGTATATATATATGTGTATATATATGTGTGTGTGTATATATATATATATATATATATATATATATATATATATATATATATATATATATATATATATATATATATATATATATATATATATATATATATATATATATATATATATATATATATATATATATATATATATATATATATATATATATATATATATATATATATATATATATATAGAGCCATAGTTTGAAGAGCTGTGCTATGTCCCAAAACCCATAGAATAAAGACTACGATAACTTTCTTTTATAAAAAAAACTTGAGAAATTGTGTTTTAGAATTGTGTTTTAGACTAAGTACGAAGTGTCGACGCTTATGTTAAAAAATTCCTACATGAGAACCCTACTGGTTAAGCAAGTAAACGACAGCATTATGATGGAAAGGTGGGTGCGCTCTATCCAAAAAGCTCCTGTGCTGGGCACTTACCTTCCTGGGTGAAAGTTAAGTATGCCTTAGTTTAATCAGACCACTGAGCTGATTAACAGCTCCCCTAGGGCTGGCCCGAAGAATTGGACTTATTTTACGTGGCTAAGAACCAATTGGTTACCTAGCAACGGGACCTACAGCTTATTGTGGAATCCGAACCACATTATAGCG
>NC_089760.1:9960000-9975000 GCF_040412425.1 Macrobrachium rosenbergii | reverse complement strand
ATCTGATCTCACGCTCGACTCAGCCTGAAGACCAGTTCCCAAGCGAATGTTTGGGAAACCCTCGAAACAGACTCTCGGCCCACTCAGAAGCTAATTAGGACTAAAACATTAACAGACTTGCCGCTTCTTTCACAGCACTACCAACATTTGAAATCTCATGAACGCCTTTATTCCACACCCGCATATTCCTTTTTTTGTACCCTTGTTGCCTAAGAACTGATTGCGTTCACCAGTGACAAGTATGGAAATACTGTCAATCGATTTTGATTTGATGAAATTTGGGCTGTCATGCAAAGCACCCGGAGTTCAGTATACCTTAGTTTAACCAGACCACTGAGCTGATTAACAGCTCTCCTAGGGCTGGCCCGAAGGATTAGACTTATTTTCCGTGGCTAAGAACCAATTGGTTACCTAGCAAAGGGACCTACAAAAAAGTTAAGTATAGTTTAGTTTTACCAGACCACTGAGCTGATTAACAGCTCTCCTAGGGCTGGCCCGAAGGATTAGACTTATTTTACGTGGCTAAGAACCAATTGGTTACTTAGCAACGGGACCTACAGCTTATTGTGGAATCCGAACCACATTATAGCGAGGAATGAATTTCTGTAACCAGAAATAAATTCCCCTAACTCTTCATCAGCCGGCCGGGGGAATTGAACTCCGGCCCATCGAGTGACAGTCCGAAGCTCAACCGACTCAGCCAGCTTATTGTGGAATCCGAACCATATTATAGCGAGAAATGAATTTCTATCACCAGAAATAAATTCCTCTGATTCTTCATTGGCTGGCCGGAGAGTCGAACGCGGGCCCAGCAGAGTGCTAATCGAGTACGACATCGACCCGTCCAATGAGGAACTAGCACCCGGAGTACTTCAGGCCATTCAGCGCTCAAGTCAGTGAAAAGAGGAAGTAAGGCCTGTTGGACAGCAGGATAAAGATCTCCAGAAAATAAAGGAGATGAAGTACAATGAGCTAAGGCTGGAAATGAGAGAAAACTACACAGTTGAACTAAGAAGTAACAGTTAAAGAGCTTAGAAGAATGGCAGTAAAAGTAAAGACTAAAATGTGGTTGAAGCCAGGGATCGAATGGACAATTCAAACACCTTTTGGTAATGCCTATAGTGTTCCACGCGAAGCCTCACTGATGACATTATTACCCCGTGGGGCAAACTATACTTTGTTGTCCGGGATTGTGTGGCCGTTTTGAATTTGAAATACGAGTAAGTAACAAATTCACTTTACGCTTTACCACCAGCTTTCAATCAGCTTTGGCTTGGTGGTAGCAAGAGCATCCAAAGAAGCCTTGTTAAAAATTAGAAAGGTTTGTTTTTTTAGTTTAACAATATTTTTAAGGGTTCTCTTTCGACACTTTGTGTTCTATGTGATAATTTGAAGTGTGTATGTATATATATATTATACATATAATATAATATATATATATATATATATATATATATATATATATATATATATATATACATACGTATATATAATGACTGTACCTATTCTTTTTGTTATATTTGCTTAATAGTATTTTCAAAGGTTTTCTTTCGACGCTTTTTGTTTTAAGAGTTAATTTGAAGTGTTTATATATATATATATATATATATATATATATATATATATATATATATATATATATATATATATGTGTATGTGTGTATATATATTATATATATACACATACATCTCTACCAAGAAAGATGATAAATAAATATATCTTGGGAAAATTTATTTTCCATGAAAACCGAATCTAATCTGAAAGGTGAAGATTACTTTGAACAATTTTTAAAATAAAGCAAACTTATCTATGAGGACTTAAGAACAATATCGTTCTGAGTTCCGGCAAAGAATTCGGAGGGCGCGGGAGCAAACAATATTGGAAAAAGAATATCTAAAAAACATCTAACTTCAAGAGGTTTGTTTGGCTAACAAATGTATCAAGTCAAAAGTTTTCTCGGCAATTCTAGTCGACAAGAAACTCAGACTTTCGTGGGATAGAGGGATGATAAAGTCGAAGGAAGCTTTAGCAATTCAGTTAACTTTGATGAAGACTTCAAAAAGAATGAAACTGATGGCAAGTGAATTACATATCTGAGAGGAATTGGGAGTTTTTGTATTCATAAGTTCCAGAAGGGCTGTTGAATGATGGGAGACAAGAGAAGAGGGAATCGTCCGAAGGCAAAAGTAAGGACGCCAAGTACCGAACCATTCTCGCTTTCATTAAGAGATTGAAGTAGGGTAGGGGAGGTGCATTAACAGGGGAGAGCAATTGATCCCCAACTTAAAGAGAGATACAACACTATTTCATAGCCGGAGGGAAAGCAGGAAAAAATCATAAAGTGGAGATGCAAGAATTACGAAATATCACTGATATCTATCTCTCCTTATTTAATAATCGAGATACGAAATATCACTTAAAAATATTTAAACCATCAACATAAGATTATTTGAAGAGCAGAGTGATTATCTAAAACGGTAAGGAAAGAAGTCAAGAAAAAAGAAATGGAAATGTAAAAAGGCGGTGATAAATGACGATTTCGAAATATGACTAATATATCTATCTCTCCCCTTCTAACAGGCTAGATAAATATATATCTTACACGTATTTAAATCATGAAACATATGATTATTTGAGGAATGAAGTTATCTAAAATTGTAAGGAAAGAAGTAAAATTTATATATGTATATATATATATATATATATATATATATATATATATATATATATATATATATATATATATATATATATATATTTATATAAAGCCAGTAATACTTGACGATAACCAAAAACCATTCGAAAATTTAAAAAATAAATAATTAAGTTTGATAAAACTTTTTGCTTAATTAATAAAGATTAGTTTCTGAAAACACTTGCAGGATAGCAACAGTTTTTTGAAGTTTAAAATTAATATGTAGAAAATCATTCGTTAGGCTAAAAAAACTGTTTAGTCAAATTTGATCTTATATTATTTAGGTAGATATTGCTCGTTTATATAAGAAGAAAAATATGTCAAGTATTTTAATTACCATTATCAGAAAATTCTATTTCGAAAATGCCTTTGGTTGTTGAGCTGAAATTAACGAGAAAAATCGAAAAATCAGGACAAAAATAATGAATTTTGAATTCATAAGCATTTATATAATGGAGGGTAAATAGTGTAGACAAAGACACGAACACAGGAAGTGTGATAAATAATAAGAAATGAATGACATAAAGCAAAGAAAAGGAGTTATTGTTAAGGAGTTTCGGAGCTCTTGTGTGGTTAATTTACATATGACGATTTCATAGAAATTTTCAAGAAAATTAGGTAGCATGTTTTTTTAAGATATTAAAGCCTTTTATTGATGCTGCTTGGATGTATAATTTCTTTTTATCTCTCGTATTTTCCCGGTTTTTGTCTCATTTCTAAGTATCTAACATGGTCTTGAAATGCGTTTGAACAAACTTTCTATAAATAGAGAGTAAATGAGTTTTAAGAATTTCGTAATTTGATTTTTTAGTTTTCTGTAAAAGAAAACTATTGTGTGGTGTCTGTAAAGAAAAACTTTATCTGTCCGCACTTTTTTGTCCGCCCTCAGTCTTAGAAACTACTGAGATTGGAGAGCTGCAAGTTGATATGTTGCTCTTCCACCCTCCAGTCATCAAACATACCAAATTGCAGCACTCAAGCCTCAGTAGTTTTTTTTTATTTTACTTAGGGTTAAAGTTATCCACAGTCGTACAGTCTGGCAACGATATAAGACAAGCCACCACTGGGTCGTGGTTAAAGTTTCATGGGCCGTGGCTCATACGTCCCAACGCTTGACCTTTGGCCTAAATTCTATATTCCGTTCACTAGAAATTTTCATTTCCAACTTCGTATCGTTCATCGTATTTTTGTGTCACAAAGCAGTGGACTTTGATTTTTAATTCAGTTTATCACCAGGGGTAACAAGTGGCTTCATCAGGTCATTCGCGATAGGAACTAGCCTAGTACTGGATACTCACATGCCATTGTAATTATTTATTTTCTTCTATTGGCTACTCTTCTCCAGGGTTCTTGAAATGCCCGTACCCTATACATACAAAGGCTTGATGGAAGTACACAGCACAGAAATTCTAATAATCTGCTAAACGTTCACTAAACAACACTGACGTTAGGCATCAGGAGACAATATTTCACAACCGAAACGTGGTAAGTAACTGAATTCCATGTGTTGCACCGCAGCATGATGAGTGAATGAAAATATCATACATTTCGGAAAATTATTTAAGAAATACAAAGAATAACTGCGTAAATGGTACTAGTTATACTTGAAATATTTAAATATACTCGGCGATGTGTGACTCGGCCGGAGCTGTCCCTTTAAACCGATTTAAAAGGGCAAAGGAATGCATAATGTGCAAAAACAACATACGTCTGGCATTGCTGATACGTTGACGAAAAGAAATGACGGAAACGGAATTTTGATAGTTGTTAATGCGACCTCCAAGAGAGCAATTACCAGTAGCACAACACGGAAAGGTATGCACCATGAACTGGGAACTGAAAAGCATTAACATGGAACGCCCCTGATAAATACATAATTGAGAAGGCCACAAAGTTTTAATGTCCGAATTCAAAGTTAAGTTTCAAACCAGGCAGAAGTGAAGAGTTTTTTTTTTTTCTCGAAAAAAATCAATATCAACTGGAATCCAGGAGAAGAAAAGTCTGAGGCAGAAATATGAAAAAGGTTGCGACGGAAAATGATGATGGAATGAGTCTGAAGTACATATAAGCCTGGTATTTGCTCCGAGATTGTCAGATTACAGGTTTGAGAGCGTTTGCTATGTAATTTACCCTCCCTTCTGTTTCCATAAGTTTTATTTCATTATTTTGCTGTTCGAGGTCAAATAGTGTGTAAGAAATTAGCGGAGTTAATATATCTCTCTGATTTTCATAATTGCATTTTTGTCTATAAATATTCCAATATATACCATTATTATGTATAATATTACGGCCAAGATAATTCATACCTTAATGGCTACCTAAAAATAAAAATGAAAGTTTAAAATTAACGGTGTGAAAGTCGTGTTCTTGCACGATTTAAACACCATCACTCTCTTTCTCTCCCTCTCTCTATCTCTCGCTCTCTCTGACCTCCTGATGTAAAAAATATATATCTCGAATTTCCCAATCCAACGTCAGGTAAAACCAGTGACGCGTTTCTTTATCGCCTTCTCATGTGTCGCTTATTCCAAGTGCAGGAACAAATATACCCAAGACGTTTTCTGAGTCAAATAACTTCTTAAATTTGCGAGGATTGGCTGCTTTGAATATTTTAAAGAATAAGTTTCAGAGAGAGAGAGAGGATAATACGGACGAACGAGTAAAGGGAGATGTGATATTGTTAATTACCTTTTAAGTAGAATGCAATAATAACGTTGAAGTTACTTCGTGAACGTCAATAATTCATTACTTCGAAAATAAGTGAGGATGGATGGTCACAGAAGAGATGTAGAATAAGACCAATAGATATATGAGATACTTTGGTAATGTTTATATATATATATATATATATATATATATATATATATATATATATATATATATATATATATATATATATATATATATATATATATATATACACACACACACAGTATATAAATATATATGTTGCAAACAAAATATATGATAGCAAATAAAGGAATATATCAGATTATCTTTATATATATAAATACCTATTATATAATAAAATATAAAGCTCAATATGGAATTTATATACGCTATAAAATGTTCTATACGTTATCTTTATATATTCTATATATATAAATAATTATACATATGTTTTACATATATGAATATATGCCATTTATATATTATATATATCATTTATATATATTTATTTATATACATATCTAGGTAAACATTTACAAATATAGATTTTTTTTTTTGTGGTTCCAATATGGACTATTCTATATATATATCTTCGTTCTTATATATCCCTTTTATACCTAGTTATACTTTATATTAATCCCTCTGAAAATATGATCTGTCATATCTATACACACACATTCTGACATTTTCCCTACCCTTTACCCTAGTTATATACATCATCTACATATATAAAAGTATAGCCCTCATAAGTTATATGTTAGCCAAACAAACTTTATACTCTTGTTATCAAATAAAAATGTAACGGTATATCGAGACGACGCATCTTTTTCAAACACATTTTTACACTAAATAAGTTACCATCACGTTAACATTTTCAGAAAATGCTTCTCACACATATCTATATCTTGAGATTCTTACCATCCATATAGATAGGGACCTAGCAAATGGCCTTTTTCTCAACCATGGCCCTGAATGAATTTCAGTTATTACTTTTTCAGATCATTGTGATCCAACAAAATGTTCTATAACGTTACTCTTCTATTTCAAAATTTTCTTCCACGCATTGTATCTTTTGCTCTTACCCTCTTCCGTAGTAGGCGGAATACTTTCGTATGTTTAGACAACGTGAATAGGAGTATTGACATTTGGACATATTCTTAAAGCAGTTGCATTTGTCATCAATTTATTTATACGATTTTAGTTTTTATTTGGACTGGTATATGTCTAAATAAACAGTCTGAAATAATACGAGTGTTTTTTTTTTTGTGGTTCCAAATGTGGACTATTCTAGATGCAAAGTCTTACTTTTTCGTTCTTATTTTTCCTTTTACTCACTTACCTAGTTATAGCTTTGCCATGATTAATCCCTCTGAAATTACAAATTGTCTACAATTTCTCAATTCTGGATAAACTTCGTGTTTACTACCCATTTTTCTTTTTATTCCTAAAAAAAATATCCCAGTCTTATAATCCTATAAATTTTTTTCGTTATCAGTTTGTCAACTAGTGTACAATAATTATTATTTTTCATATTTTTCTGTATTTTCGAAATTTAATTATATAAGTAGGTAACAGTTCCAAACAGAGCGTCGGGTTTTATATAACGAGGTGTTCGCTCTATAATCTTGCATTATAACTCAGACTTTTCGGATTTTCTTACCGTGTAGTGCATTCTCATTGCCATAACAAGAAAGTACCACCCTTGTATTTTAAATATTTTAAAAACTTGTGTCGGCTGCTTAATTCAGAACTCATTCTGGTAATCAGACTGTTTTCCCATTCAAATTACCATCTTCCATTACTATTTACATAATATAATACAATATGACAAATCTATAAGTGAGCTGTTCTGACAGGGTTGTTATTTGTTTCATGCATTTGTTAAATTCCTCTGCATACACACACACATTCATGGTACATTTTTTGCAGAAGATTTATATTTGTACTAGTTCTATTGTATCATCTACATATATTAACCCCTTGAGCCCTCATAAGTTACTACTTTTCTAGCCCAACAAACTTTCACTGACTCTTGTTATCTTTTAATGTATAAAATATGTAACGGCAACAGAGACGACGCATCTTTGTCTGAAACACATTTTTACACTAAATAAGTTACCATCACGTTAACATTTTCAGAAAATGCTTCTCCCACATCATAACTATATGCTTGAGATTCTTACCACCCATATAGATAAGGGATGACATGAGAAACTTGCCTTTTTTCTTGTCAGTGAGATGGAACATGTAATTCAGAATTATATACTTTTTCCAGATCATTGTGATCCTACATTTAACTCCCTTAGTCTTATAAATTCATTAAATCCTTCTACCGACTTCCACAAAATTTTCATCCATCTGAGATCTATGGATCATTCCGTAAATTCTGTTACTTCTGCCTTAACCCTTTCAGAACTGATTCCTTCTGCAAACCACCAACTTTGGTATTTCGAAAGTTCAAGGTAGACCCCGGCTGCCACAAGAACCCCGAACTTTTGACTTAAAGCCAAGTGAGATTTTAATAACTCTTAATGGGGCATTTGTCTCTCCTTCTAATACTTTATAATAATTTCGAGGAATTATCGATTTTTAGTTTTTTACAGTTTTGGACTGGTATATGTCTAAATAAACATGTCCTGAAATATTACTGCTAAAAAATTTTGTCAATATATATTTTTTTTACATATTTGTTCACCGCATTTACTGGCATTTGAGCAGCATTGATATATATATAAAAATTGTCATATTAAATATTCTGTATATATTTTTAGGTGGAAGTGAGATATATACTTTGCTATATATATACTAAAATACACATTATATACGGCAAAATCTAGCTCTGTCTCTCAAAGAATACAATATCAAAGTAAATATGTATCCATGTATATATATATATATATATATATGTGATATATTATATTATAGCGACAAATTGTCGCACAATGTTATATATGACTTGCCAATTCTGGAGTGGAAAGGAGAAATTTACTATCAGTGTCCTACTATAAACTACCCATTTTCTACGATAAGAGTTTGTTCGTTCTCTAAAAAAATAAAATATATATATATATTTAAAAATATAAATATATTAATATAATCTATATCTATATATTTTGAACTATATTATCACAGGCATTTCTTTGCCATCTTAGTGTACATCTTAATATTTCAATATATTGATATATTTTTTACTGCGTATTTTTATAAATATGAAATTATATATATAGGTATTTAGTTCCAAACAGAGCGTGGGTTTTATATATATAATAAACCAAGATTCGAGTCGTTAGTCGTTACTCGTTAGTGTTTTTGTGTGGTTCTGGTTCAAACGGTAGCTTGTAAAATAAACGCATTTCCTATTTCGGATTTTCTTAAAAATAGTGCATTCATTTAATGATCCACTGCCATAAGCAAGAGAAGTACCACCTTATGTAGGGAAAATTTGAACGATTGCGTCTTTAAGTTTGTTACAAGAGAATTAGGGACAAGCAATCAGGGAATTGTCTTTTGCTGGGATAGTAACAACACCAGAATAATTTATATCTAAGTAATATATTTGTTTTCCTATATTAGTGATATTCATAAATTTTCAAGTGGTATGATCTAATTAGTTTAATTACAGTTTTTCATAATATAATAGCTATATAAGACCACAAAGCTTGATTTTACTGCAGTGAGCTGTCGTCTGACTCGTAACTTGTGTAGGCTTGGTTGTTCAGCGTTTGTTTACTTTATCCTCCCAGTTGTTTGTTTATTTGCCTCTCCAGCATCTAAACGTAAAACATGTACAGTGGTAGCGTATACGGGTTATGTAGAAGACTTATATTTGTAGCATACATTTTTATAGGTTATGAAGAAAATTTTAGGGTGAGTTGTAAAACGATTTGGGTTCAAACAAACCTTTCCTAGAATACCATGCTCTATATAATGTCTCATTAGGGGCATTTATTTTTATAATTTATTACGAAAAAAAATCGCACTAATAGCATATAGCCTACTATTTTTATAGGTAGTATATAATATATTTTTATAGGTTATGGAGAAAACATTATATTGAGATATATATATATTAATGAATTTTTGTTATGGAAAAATATTTGCACTGATATATATATATATATATATATATATATATATATATATATATATATATATATATATATATATATATATTTATGTATATATATATATATATATATATATATATATATATATATATATATATATGAATATATATATCTTTTTACTGTAATATAACAGTATAATATGAAGATAAACAATATATATATATAACACAATTTGAACGTTGCAACCATATATTTCAAGCACTTCTGTGCCCCTGTTCACTGGTGAAATATATATATGAATGTTACAAGAGTTATATAATGCCACACCTACATATGCTTTGTATGTATACTCTTGTAACACATCATGTGTATATATATTATTTTACCAGTGAACATGGCCAGAGAATATAATTGCTCAAAATATTTGTTGCAAATGTTCAAATAGTGTTTTATGTTGACTTTTTATCTTCATGTATGGTATATGGCCATATATATATATATATATATATATATATATATATATATATATAAATATATATATATATATATATATATATCATATATATATATATATATATATATATATATATATATATATATATATATATATATATGTGTGTGTGTATGTATGTGTATATAAATACAGTATATGTATATATAAACATATACTGTATATATATGTATATATAGCTATATATAAATATATACATATATAAATATATACACAATTTATATATATATATATATATATATATATATATATATATTATATAAATAAATAATGTATTTAGTTTATATATATTTATATGTTTATATATACATATATATGTATATATATACATATACACATAAATATATAAAAATATATATATATATGTATATATATATATATATATATATATATATATATATATATATATATATATATTGCAAATTTTTGGTAACATATAAATCAAGAGAGAGCACATTTCTATTCATTTGAGTATGTTGAAAATTTTAGGGCATATTTCTTATATGACAAAAGTAGTTTTTGTGCAAAAATCAGCCTTCTAACTGTCATAGTTTCATAGTTATTACAAAAAACCATGAATTTTTTTCTTTGGCCTTTTTCTCAAAACTTAGTTTTTTCAAAAATAAATGCTTACAACTCCAAGAAGACTGAACCAAATTCGATGAAACGTTTACAGAGTGTAGTATAACTTTATATCTTGATTTTGTGTTTGGGAAATTCATTTTTGAAAAACTTTTTTTGCATATTCTTAAAAAGTTTTAAAATCTTTTTATCAAATACAAAAAAAAAAAAATTAAGTTATAAGTCGAATTTCTAAATTTCCCATGATGAAAATTTTCATTATTAGTTGAAGAATAAGTGGTAAAAATTTGAAACAAATCCCTTCATTCATAAGGTAGTTATAAGCATTCACTATAAAATGGGCCCTTATGGAGTCAGCGCTCACCTTCTTGGCTTATACTCAAAAGAACAGGCATGTAAGAGAGTCATAGGTTCTCCTTTTGTAGTTATTAAGTTTCTTTTATATCTGTTAAGAATAACTGCACCAATGTAATCTAAATAGAGAAATTTTCTTGGCAATAAATAATTCTTAGTTCGTAATATCGTGCTCTAGAGAAAGAAAATCTCTATTTTTACTAAATTTATAAATATTGTACTGATCCTTTGCCTTTCTGAACATCTGTATAGTGCACATAAAACAAGATCTACCAGTGATCTTTATTCCTATCTGTCTGATTTTTACTGACCATCTCTCTAAGCTTTAGAGAAGCCTTTTCTGTTGCCACTTGTAATATTTAACAGTCTTATGAGACAATTATCCACCAGCCAGCTTGCGTCTTCACTCCTTCCTCAGTAAGCATAGTTCCAGTATTTTGACAAACCACTGTTGAATGTTTTGTTAACATAGTAATATCTATTTCATTCCTCATCTCGACCTGTGTGCCTGTGTTCGGTTCTCTCACCTATTCAATCTCAGAGTTAAGGAAACCACATCCCTCTTTCAATCCTAAACATTTCTTTTGTCCTTTTTTCATAAACACATAAAAATGCCGAAATCACAACTTTATCTAATGTTCCTAACTAACAAATTACCCTCTAATTCAAGCCCTGCAAAAGGCAGCGTATAACCCTTCCTAACTAATTCTCCTCTAAGAAAAGCATCTGTGTCTGCCAAAATCTCATCCTCATCCTGCTTAGCTTCTACTAAACTAATATCCCAGTCTATGCAGTCTCCAGATACATAACATACACGAGTACCATCAGCATCAGAAAAACTTCTACTAAGGGCGTCCACTACAACATTATGTCTACGCTCTATATACCTAAGTTTAGCATCAGAATCCCTGATTGTCAGATACCACCTAGCCCTTTTATGGGAAAGATCCGGCTTCTTGAAAAGATCCAACAACAGCTTATGATCTGTAATAACCTCTACTTGATTGCCCAAGAGAAGCATTTTGAAATGCACCAAGCTAGGCACTACGGCAAAGGCCTCTCTGTCCACTACCAACCATAACCGTTCATTGCTATCCCATGTCTTAAATTTCCTACTGTAAAATGCAATCAGATGGAGTCTTCCATCGAACTTCAGCATAAGGCATGCCTTTATACCATCATAACTAGCACCTGTTACCAACGTAAAAGGACTTTTCCAAGTCAGGAAATTTCAACACTGGGGGATTCACCAAGGCATCCTTA
The DNA here is from genome assembly GCF_040412425.1 of Macrobrachium rosenbergii. Classification (NCBI taxonomy): domain Eukaryota; kingdom Metazoa; phylum Arthropoda; class Malacostraca; order Decapoda; family Palaemonidae; genus Macrobrachium; species Macrobrachium rosenbergii. Next base: position 9,962,857 of record NC_089760.1, on the reverse strand, counting down.
ATCTTCTGAAATGCTAATTGCTGTCCATCTCCCCATACAAACTGCAGATCATCCCCTAGGACATCTGTCAAGGGAGACGCTAGAATAGAAAAACCCTTAACAAACTTACGGAAAAATCCAGCCATGCCTAAGAATGACTGAATCTGCTTCTTATTCTTGGGAATAGCAAAATCCACAATTGCCCTAACTTTATCATCATTCACTTTAACATCCTCCTTAGAAATGACATGACCCAAATATACTACCTGCCTCTCCAAAAAATTACACTTAGCTAACTTTATCTTCAAACCCACTAACCTAAGCCTCCTAAAAACCTCCCTAAGACGCTGGCTCTATCTTCAAACCCACTAATCCAAGAACTAGAGGAAAAGGTTAAGAGAAATTAGAAATTCTCTTTAGAAAATCTGAAAGTAAGTCAAGAGAAAATGAAAAGGAAATAGGCTATGATACTAAGACTAAGCTAAGAAATTTTAGTGTAGGACGACAAGTTCTAGTGTTCTTACCAGTGAAAAGATTTCCCCTTACCAATAAGTTTCAAGGTCCTTATAGGATAACAGAAAAGTTAAGTGATCGAACTTATATGATTGAAACACCAGGAAGAAGGAAACAACAGAGGAAAATACACGTGAATCTTTTGAAACCTTACTTCTCAGAGACTAAAACTGAAACAGCATCAGTAACACAGACAACTTCATCTACAGAGGACGATGATGGTTACGAATTGGGAGCTGAGAGCAAGATGAACAATTCTTTAATATTGGAAAATTTAGAAGATAAATTAAAACATCTGAGTGTTGAGCAAAGTAGTGAATTAAGTGAAGTGATTCATAGTTTCCCAGAAATTTTTGCAGATGTACCTAGGCGTACCTATCTGACAAAGCATGAGATAAAGATCAGAGAAGATGGAAAACCTTTTAAACAGAGAGTGTATCGCTTATCACCTTTTCATCAAGATGTTTTGAAGAAAGAAGTTGAATATTTGTTGCAGCATGGATTAGCAGAACCCAGTTCAAGTCATTATAGTTCTCCTTGTGTGTTAGTGAAGAAACCAGATGGCTCATTTAGGATGTGTACTGATTATAGGAAACTAAATTCCATCAGTGTGGCAGACAATTATCCCTTGCCTCTTATTGATCAGTTACTTGAAAATATTGGGCAAGCCAGAATTGCTTCCAAGATAGACTTGTTGAAAGGATATTATCAAATTCCCTTAGATGAAGATGCTAAGTTGCTGTCAGCTTTCATTACTCCTTTTGGGCTGTATCAATACACTGTTTTGCCATTTGGTCTGATGAATGCACCTGCAGCATTCCGAGTGATGGATCAACTTCTAGGATCAATAGAAGGACTAGATGTTTACCTTGATGGCATTGTGATTTATTCTAATGCATGGGAAGAACATCTTTAGATTTTAAGGAAAGTGTTTAAGAAATTAAGGGAATCAGGACTAACAATCAACTTACAAAAAAAGTGAATTTGGAAAGGCAACAGTTAAGTATCTGGGATTTGAAGTTGGAAAAGGCCTCCTGTTGACGCTAATGTAGAAGGTATCCGTAAGGCTAACCTCCCCCCCTACTACCAGGAAACAGCTACAAAGATTTTTTGGCATGACTGGATTTTATCGCCGATTCTGTCCAAATTTCTTGTCCGTACTAGCTCCCTTAGCTGACTTAAACTGTCCGAAAAGAAAGTTTGTTTGGACTCAAGAATGTCAAGAATCATTTGAGAAGGTTAAATCCATATTAACTTCAAGACCAGTGCTTCAAGCTCCAGACTTCAATAAAAAGCTTGTGATACAAGTTGATGCATCCAACTGTGGAATTGGAGCTGTTCTACTTCAAGAAGATGACAACAGAAATTTTCCACCCTGTGAGTTTCATGTCTTCAAATTTGAAAAAGCATCAGAAAACTTACTCAACAATTGAAAATGAATGTTAGCATTAATCACAGCATTGAAAAAGTTTGAAGTGTATGTGAACCGACCTAGGAATGAAGAAATTTTAGTGTAGTTTGACAACAACCCTATCTCATTCGTCAGTAAGATGAAAAATAACAATCAGAGACTGACCAGGTGGCCTTTATGCCTGCAACCATATAATGTAAAAATTAAACATATTTCAGGAAAAGATAACGTCATTGCAGATTATATATCCCGTTGTGAATCGTTGGATTCAAACCCGGGATAACTAATCTTCTGGGGGGAGGAATTTCATGATGTCGCCTTGTAATAAGTATATCCTCCCATAATTTTGATATACTTACTCTTCTATTTATCATGTGTTATGTGTAATAATAATAATTATTGAAATATCAGATCTCAAACAACTTAACAGCGTAATTTTTTAGAATTAATAATATCTCTCTTGATAATAGCGTAGTCAGGAACACGTGTGTCTTAGCAAAGAGTATGTTTCACTTCAGCTGTCATCGCAAAAGATGACATGTTGACAGGTTGGGAATACAATTGAGCTCCTTTCTGAAAACCAACTCGGGCTTTTCGTTTTGTTTTAAAAAACATATCAATCATAATTAGCCAGTTTAGGTCATATAAAGATTTGTGTAAAAGCTTTGTCTCATACAAGAATAATGTTACATGGCTCTGATCACGTATGCCATTTTGAGAGTAAGACCTCATGATCAATTGCGTCATGTATTGTCCTGATTGCGTTCAAAACGTGTTGCTTTTGTATCTCCTACCCAAAATGCCTTAATGACATCACCTCCCTGCTTCTAGAACTTTTCTCGTGTTTTGTACCCAAAATGCCTTAATGGCATCATATGACTGTTGAATTTCTACTAGAATCCCAAAAATCCATTCATTCTTATTTCTGAGACTGAACAGTTCTGTTCTCTCTCT
>NC_089760.1:9935000-9955000 GCF_040412425.1 Macrobrachium rosenbergii | reverse complement strand
TACAAATGCAAATTCAGTCTTTCTACGCAGTGATATAAAATGTTTGTCATAACAATTTCAGCACATTAAACAGAACTATGGGTTGACAAAATCTTTTAGTCTAGAAGAATTCCAGCGAAATATTATTTAATTAATTAATTAGTACAAGACGGATAAAGCAGTATTATGAGTGTAGGGCACAGATTCCTTGACCTAAAAAAAAAAAAAACTATATTTAGGCGTAGGTACTGTCGTTCTGACTTTATTAGAAATTATAATATGCCGTGGCCCACAATAAGAGCGGCCAGATTGGAGAGCTCGGACTTTTAGGAGGGGGCTCCCGGACTAAATTTTGGTCTTATTGCCCAATCTTTGCCAAAAATTTGACCCAATTGTCTAATCTTGCTAAAAGAGCACTCTGTATACTGGTTTAGGACTCTGTAGGTTGTTGGGGGGTTGCCGGGTAGGGGGTGTCTGCTACTGGCATCCTTGACAATTCGATTTTTTATTAAATTGCTTTAATACTTTGTTCACAGTTCAGGAAAAAATATTACAATTAAGTTGGTAGTTCTTACATGGAATCCCAACATCCCCTCTTGACTGATAACTAGAATGGGTTTTGCAAACATTACCCAAATGGGCATTCATAAAATTCTCTCTCTCTCTCTCTCTCTCTCTCTCTCTCTCTCTCTCTCTCTCTCTCTCTCTCTCTCTCTCTCTCTCTCTCTCTCTCTCTCTGTGTGTGTGTGTGTGTGTGTGTGTGTGTGTGTGTTATAACTCATTGTTTTGTATTTCTGTAGATTACAAAAACGTTAAGGAAGTATTCATGTTTTCTTGTGATTTATTGTATCATCTGAATATTTTTCGGTTAGTTACAGGACACTGCAAATTTCTATTGTGAGGTTATTTTTTCAGTGCAGTGCAACACTATGAGCTACTGCTTCGAGATACCAGTAAAAGGTAAAATATATTGCAGGTCGTTAGGTAAAGGCTTCGTTATTGCTTTTTGATGTTTCACAAACCACTGAGGAATCAACGAAAACTGTACTGTCTTGGATCTGAAATAATGCATCTCAGCAATACATATATACGTTATAAACATCGATGACCTTATATTGCTTAACTCGTATTATTTCATAAGAGGAGGGTAATTTCAGCAAAGCTGTCTAAAAGAAGGAAAATTTACATTTGGTAACAAATATTAATAAAACTTAAAGAAATCTAGACCATATTTTTTTATATAAAATTACATATCGAGCTGGTAAATTCACTTTTCAAGAACTGTTGATGTAAAAAGATTTATGTACCTCTTCAGACACAGAGAGAGAGAGAGAGAGAGAGAGAGAGAGAGAGAGAGAGAGAGAGAGAGAGAGAGAGAGACTTTCTATTAAACGTTGAAACGTTTGGCAACAAGTGAAGTCTGGCAGACTCCATGTTCTCTTGAACATATGTTAAACTAAAGAGACATAATCTCTGCTAATTATTATAAGACTTTCATCTAACGAACTATTAATCCTTAAAAGTTGTCAGATAATATCATTAAGAGTTAACTCACTGTTATTCAAAAGCTTCTCTCACAATTACCTGAAATTATATTAATTTTCATTTTCACAGGTCCTTGTGACTTAGTACTTTATATAATCTCGCCTGCTAACATTACCTTAATATACTTAGTATTTTAACAAGGGTATTAAATCCATGTTTAACAACTGCATCCCTTCCCAAGCAAAGTATTTAAATCAGATGCAGGTAAACAGGTGTTAATATTACAATTGTTACGATGAGCAAGTGTAACTTTTTTGTTCTTAAAAATGATCTGCAAATGTTGTGTTGTTATCTATTTTTATAACATTTTAATTCATTTTTACGATACTTGATAGACAAGGGTTACTTCATTATCTGATGTGCTTAAATAACTCTAATCCTTTTAAAGTATTTTGAAATACACGGGGATTTAGTTTCTCATCTTAGTGATAAAAATCTTTTTAAAAAAATACGGATAAACAAGGTTTTCCTCTTTATCTCATAAGCTTAAATAACTCTTATCCTTTCAAAATATTATGTTGTACCCGGGTATTTAGATTCCCATTAACATTTCGTTGTGATACAATTCTTAAAAAATATGAGACAAACCTTAATTTCATTCCTGTTCCAGAAAATACGATAAATTACATTAAAAACACCTCGATCATAACTGCCTACCCAAGTGGACCTTCAGTCTCGAGCACAAATTTAGCCTTCCGTGAAAAAAGATGTGATAAATAGACGGCCATTTCCTAAAACCTAATGGTAAGAGTGACCACTAAGTGGCCATTTAAACTTTAATTTGTTCTTGCCTAAGTTATGGATGTGGTCTTGCAATTATAACGCTTAATGGGACGCTGGCAGGTCACAAGGCGGAGGTAAGGGAGGCTGCCGAGTGACTGAGGACTCCGGAAATGCGTACATGAATTTTATATTCCACGGGTTTATTTATGAAGTAGAATCTTCCAAACAACGTCTGCATAACCATGCTTATAATTAACCATAAAAATGCTCTCATTAAATGAATATTCAACAGTTACCTTAGTTGATATATGAAATATATATATATATATATATATATATGTGTGTGTGTGTGTGTGTGTGTGTGTGTGTGCGTATTGTATATATACACTGCAAAGATATGTTACCATTTAGGGAAGATGTATATAGGCTATAATATAAGAAATTGCTTGGTACCAGGACTTTAATTTTCTCCTTTTCAGTAGTTTTATGAGTGTACACAGTATATATATATATATATATATATATATATATATATATATATATATATATATATATGTATATATATATATATATATATATACTCTCGTAAAACTACTGGAAAGGAGAAAATTGAAGTCCAGGTACCAAGCAATTTTTTGTATTATATATACATCTTCCCTAAATGGTAACAAATCTTCGCAGAAGGCTAAAAACAATTTTTACCCTAATAAGGATAACTAAATAGTTAGCTTGTTATTAAATAGTAATGAAGTATAATGTCACCTTTTAGCGACTGGTTGTTTCACTAAAGTAATTTTGCTATGTATTTTTAGTTATTATAAGGTAAAGGCAATAAATTATTTTAAACTACTCGTTATATACGATAATGAAGTCTTGCTTGTTAATAGTTATATTTCTTTTTATGAAGTTTCCCTTTTTATATATATTCCTCTATCACAATTTGTCCAGAAATTGAGTTTGTATTATACGAAAGCGGCAGGTACTTGGGATGTAATTTTCTGATATATATATATATATATATATATATATATATATATATATATATATATATATATATATATATATATATATATATATATTTATGTCAACAGATATCTTAATTCTCCCTTAAGTATTTCTTTTGTGTATTTCAGTTTCAAGTTTGAGACTAGTCAGCATCCTCGGAGTAATCTAGACTGGCCATTGACCTGTTGAGGAGTCGCAGATTTTCCCGTAAGTAAAGAGTCATTAATTCACCTTTTCATTTCACACACATATAGTGTATATATATATATATATATATATATATATATATATATATATATATATATATATATATATATGTATGTATGTATATACAAAATATACTGTATATATATGTGTAAATAATTATATACACACACGTATTATATAATATAATTATTCGTATGTAAGCTTTTGAAGCAATACTTGAATTACAACGGACTAAATCGGATTTATTTGTTGACTGCGGTAAAAGTTATGATGAAATAGATAAATATTAAGGGAAGAGAATTCGTAAGCGATTAGGTAGGATATTTTCCAACATATATATATATATATATATATATATATATATATATATATATATATATATATATATATATATATATATATATATATATATAATATATATATATATATATATATATATATATATATATATATATATATATATATATATATATATATATATATATATACACATGAAGGAAATTATAAAGATGTATGCCATTGTTACCAGCGCCTTTTTTTCTATTGGAACTCAACGATTATAACCCGAGCTAATCGGTCGTTGAAAAGATATATTTGTTCGGTATTGACAGAAGTATTTGATATGAGAGCCCCACGCAGCGGGTCAGTATATCAAGGTAATACATGGTTCCATTCGAAACCGGGGGGCGTCTGTCACTGCCGTCCGTCCGCCCGCAAGGCTGGGCGTTGATGCATCGGTTGGAGGTCAAATGATCGAGCTGGCATCACTCTGCGGCGGCAGTGAAATAGGTTTCCGCCGGTTGAGTTTGAAGCTGAGATATGATTGGACGGAAATCACAGACACTAATCGATCAGCATTTGATTATAATCCTTTGATCTCAGTCACCATCACCAGCTGGAAGACCGCAAGTGCTTTACAAAATGGAGATAAAGTGGTCCGAAAGATAACGTATCTCTCACAACGGCTTCCACAACGTTTACTCCAGTTTATTCGTCCATATGTTATCGATCAGAGCAAAAACATAGCCGCCTGTATAGGAGCAAGGATTCATAAATCATCTGGATTGTCTCGTAACCTGCATGGACATGACAGAGCGGGGATGGGGAGAGATAAATTCCGGCAGGAAAATCACAGGCAGAAATCTAGGTATCACCTACTTCATCCGTTCTCATAACACCGCGTTTTAGGTAATTGCCAGGTATAGGCGGGGAGTGGGCGTCGAATGCCGGGATATGACGTAGGGCACCGGATCTGCTCTAATGACAAACACACATGATGCCTCTCGTAAAACGTGCTTTTCTAAAATGAGGAGAATAATCTGACAGACTGAGCAGCAGTCTAAAAGGGAATGTTGTTAGTCCGGAATTCTGTCTAATGTAACGGGCGTTCAATTCGAAGAGAGGGGGATGCTCGCTATCGCTGTGTCCTGTTATTGGTCAGTCTGCTCCGATTAATCGGGAAATACCGTCTACTTTCGTAAAAGGAAATATGGACGATAATTTGACCGACCAAACCTTTCGTTACTACAACGAACACAGAATTTTCGATGTTTTGCTGAATGTTTCTGCTGAAAAATATACCTATTCAAACATCATGTCCTTGTATGAAAAAGATTCTCAAACACGTTCAATAATTTGGCCAAAAGTAAATTATTTTTTTATCTTACAAAGAGTTGATAAAAAAAAAACTGACTTAAAAACAAATTCATTCTGCAGGCGCAGGAAGTGACGTTAACAATTTAAAGTAGTATATCATAAGAAGATTTAAGAACGAGGAAGAAAAAAATCTTGTGGTTTTCAGTTTTATTTACTGACCACTCAAGCACGCATGCATTGCTGGAAGTGGGTCATTTACCAGTGTCAAAAAGGCACTTTTGAAAAACTTCATAGACTTAGGAGAAACTTATTGGTATGAAGTTGAGCTGAGGTCTCCTCCGCATGATATTCTGAGTATTACGAGAATATTAGTCATTTTCAGATATTCAGTCAGATCGTAGTCACGAAATATTGTATTTTAAGGAAAACAGTACTCTAAATATACCAACGCTTGTCAATAGTCGAACTTCAGAATGAAAAAGTAAGAGTAGATGTTGATTTCATTTAATCGCAAAATATGGTTAGTGCCAAAATGAATATTACAACAAAAGCAGTGACTAAGTATTGTGCTATATCGCCGATGATAAACTAATATAAACATCAACAGCATATACAGTACATGTAAGAACAAAGCAGGAGGTATTTTTATGATTTGTTAATTTTATTTCTTATCAATGTTATAGCTTTCAGTAGTGATAAAAAATCATAGGAATAACAATATTGTGGTATACTTCGATCATTCTTTTTCATATTTATCATTATTATTTTATTTGATTTTCATTCGAGTGTTATGCGACTGATATAATGTAAAAGAACCAGAAATTATTTCTAAATGATAATAAAACAAATGGGCACAATTTTTTTTTTGGGGGGGTTATGCAAAATCGTGATAATTATTTTGAAGCCAGAATAATGACGTCTTTAGTGGTAAAAACTACATAAATACATATATAAATATATATATATATATATATATATATATATATATATATATATATATATATATATATATATATATATATATATATATATATATATATATATATATATAGGATATATATGTACACTGAAATGGGGCAATGAAATGTAGACAGATGTTAATGGATAATTATAGAAAATGTTAAATGAACGACCAAATAAGAGACTACTTTAGTGCCTTACTTATAACCTTTATCTCATCGATCGTGTGGGCAAGTAGGGGCAACACGGTATGAACTTAAAACCACACAAAAATAAGTACATCGGTTCATCTTCTTTAAATCTCAGATTTTTCTCTCTCTCTCTCTCTCTCTCTCTCTCTCTCTCTCTCTCTCTCTCTCTCTCTCTCTCAAGTCGTTAATGAAGATTTTTTTTTATTATTATTATTATTATTATTATTATTATTATTATTATTGTTGTTGTTGTTTTCTTTATTATTATGCATCTGTTTATCTTTTTATCCTTAGATGAACTCAGATGTATAAAAATATATAAGTATAAGGCCAAATCAAAGTCCTTCAAAAAGAAGGCATCGTGCTTACCCCATATAAAAATGGGAAAAAGCACGTTAAAACGAAGAAGAAGAAGATATCTATCTTTCATTCATGAGCTTAGCAATGTCACTTAAATGTGGACCATTTTTTTGCATGTATATGTAAACAAAAGTGAATATGTAATTCTATTACACTGCAGCCTGTTTTGCATAGAAGTGTGTTTGTAGATAACCACAACGTATATACATTGGCCCTGACATGCAAAAATCTGCACTGTACAATCGTTATATTTAGGTAGCTGGAAAATGTTTGTTACGGTTGTATACACTAGAAATCATATGCGTAAAGCGCATAGTGAGCTCTTGAAAGCATTCTTCTGATACAGACTAAAACTCTTAGAACAAAAAAGGCACCGCGTTTCATGAAACTGAAATAGGTATTCAACACAGGAAAAAGGCCTCATATGAAAGAAGGTCAAAGGGATGTTGCTAATTTCCTTGTAGGATTGTGGCCTAGTTAGTTCAAGGAAGATTTTTAACGGGCTATAGTGTCCATAAATGTATTTTTGATTAACGACTGGTTGCCGTAGCCATTGCAGCGAAAAAAGTGCAGACTTCACAATAACTTCAGTGAGGGTGTATTAGCCATTCAGATGAACACAATACCTGGTCTGTTTATAGTAGTTATAAAGTGGAGTGCCCAAGAAGACAGAAATATTCCTATAGAGCGCTTAGAAAACTTTCAAGACGATAATCCTTGCATACTTCAGTGTCCCTCATGCAACCATAACACATAAGAGGAGGATACTCCTCATGCAGCCATAATACACAAGAGAAGGATACGGGACTGGAAGCCAGGATCCTGATAATAATAATGTACCTAGAATTCAAAACTTACATAGCCTAATGTGAGATGGGAAGCCTGATATCCTGTTGGGGAATTCTGTCGACTGTCTTAGCAACACTCTTTAACAAAGTGATCTGGCCATGTAAGACTACCTTCCTATCGTCCTCAGTCTCTGCTATCTGCTGGTGCCGTCATGGCCCTAGCGCAAGCTAATTGACTGCAATGACAGACCATAATTTTCAGGAAGATGGATGTCTGCAAGGCAAATCAGATAATGTGATGATCAAGAAGACCATGTATTTGTATGACAGATTTAAAAAACGGTCAATTGTGAATCAACGGAAGTAACAGCTACTAAACCTTCGTATGTATTTTGCTTCAGAGGCTCTGACAACATAGACACCTGTAAAACTATTCCAAGCAATGGGTGAGACCTGATAGGGAGTGAATGAGGCCCAGAATGAAGAAAGAATTCTGAGAAAATCCGAGCAGGATCATGCTGAGCATCAGGCTATATGAGCAGAAAGTTGGAAGACCTACCTAGAAACCAAGTACTGGATAATTTACCATTCCACTCTTTACATGGTAATGATAGATGGACAGCAGTAACAGAGATAAGGAAAAGGACGCCCCATTCAGGTCCTCTTGATAAGGGAAATTTGGAATCTGTCAGTAGGAGAGCCAGCGCTCTGCTGCTGAGCTTGAGAGGGAGTTTAACCAAAAGCTTGAGAAAGGAGAGGTGAATCACCTTTTATGGACTGGTTTGTCTGGACAGAAAAATACCAGTTGGTATATTATATAAATCTTGAGGTCCCTGTTCAGTCATCTATCACCACGGAGGAAGAGTCCCGATGAACTAACAGAAAAAGCTTAATATGTCTATACAAATTTCTCCAATCAAGTCTTAAGCAAGGGCTGCTTACTGTCTTATGGCCTTAAAAATGAACTATGCGAACTTTGCAAACATATTTGCATTATGAATCGAATTATGTAGGTAATTATAGATTGATCTCTCTGCTAGAAGGGCTGACTAACATCCTTAAAAGAACCACCTATACGGGATCGATCAGGTCCTAAATGCTGAATGTGAACCAGCTTGAGTTCACATAAGTCTAGGTCATAGATGCAATTTCATTTCAAGAGTGGTCTCCAAGGCCTTTGATGAAGTGTGACACGGTGGTCAATTAGAGACACGCACAAGTAATTCTAACACGTCTCAGAATAGACCATACTCGTCTGACACATGGGCACTTAATGAGCAGCCCACGTGGCCTGGCTCCAGAGTGCTCAGAGTGCAAGATGATGGTAACGGTCAAACATGTATTGTGTAAGTGTCCAAAGTATGACCAACAGCGACTGTCAACCTTTGGAAATAAATCAGTAAATGAAGTTTTGTCAGAATCTTTTACATTTTCAGTCGTTCCGATTTTGTTGTCCATGAGCAACTGTGGTTTGATAGATAAAATCTAAAAATAAGCAAATAACAAAAGCACGAAAACATAGCATTTGTCGAATTTAAATTTAGTTTTTAAAAAAATATTACTTAACTTATTATGAATTTTAATCTACCTTTTTAGTGTGGAAGCTTGAGTAAATGTATTTGCTGCGTGTATGTGTTACAGTGTGAGAACGTGTGCCTGTGTGGTATTTTATTCTAATCCTTCTGGCCAGCCCTATAAGAGCTGAAAGTCAGCTCAGTGGTCTGGTTAAACTACTTTAATACTGCTACTACTCCAAATAAAAAAGAAAAACTAACGTTGCCAAGAAGCCAGTCCCAGCTACATTTATGATCACCGTCCTTCAAATTCTTTACTAATCTGGCACTGATCTCTCCATTTCTACCACTCTGTCACTGACACAACCCCCTTTTAAGTTTGCTAACCCACTTACAATTATTCCGAGGCAGAGTGATGAATGGCATACTGGATGTTGTTTTACTTTCGGCTAAACACAGTACATTACCATACAAATGCCCAACTGTTGTAAAATATATCTGTTTATGCATATGTAGACATACAGATATCATCATCAGAATTACTGTCTCCAACGTGTATTTTTGGTGCTTTCACTTCCACAAATCTCAGTCATCTCTGTCTTCCTTTATAACATACTCCCTAAAGGTGGGGGAGGAGGATCTTAGAAGTGGAATTGCTGCTCATGCGCAGGGGGAATATATTGTAGTTCCCAAAGAACGCTTGTAGTAACATCAAATCTCGGTTTACGCGAAGCCATTCTAACTGTTGGAACTATTTTTCACATGTCATATATTCCCTTTGAACCTAATTACCAAAAAGTGTCAACTATTTAACGTAACCAAGAAATTTTTAGCAAATGGGTGAGGTTATTAGTCCTAATTCTTTCGCGCCCTTATTGCCGTACGGGACAGGTTTTTTCTCCACAATTTCGACTGATTACCATCGTAATAGACACGTACCACCATGCCGACACCGTTCGAGATAGCCATGGGCATTGATGTGACTGGCATCCAGCAAGAATGGTAGTAATGCACACACACACACACACACACAGATTTTATACATTTATCATTAAAAGAAAATAATCATTTTTAGGAATATCAGTTAAAATATCTGTCCTCTCGCAATTAAAACGAAGCGTGAAGATGTATTTGATTTTGTGATGGCACGGCACTTATCAGATACAAGGACGCATGCGAATGCAGACGAACAAAAAACTAGAAATAGAAAACATATTACAGCTTAAGGAAGAAATTGTCAACAAACACAATCCGGGAGGTCGTTGGAACCAAGCCAAAGAACTTTTAACTTGAAACAGAAAAGTTTTCGTCCACTAACAAACCACTTGAACTATTTCAACTTACACTGCTACAACTACTGTTTTGCTTTCTCTCCATTCCAGCTCAAACCAACAACGTTTTCTTCTCACACAAAACGAACAACTTTACACAGTATTTTTATCTCGTAGTTCATTATTTTATTTGGCTCTCCATGACGAGTCATCCTTTGCTTTTAATTCCAAGTAATCTGTAGTTATTATTGAAATATTTTTCAAGGAATTAATTTCGTTGTGTGACTTATACGGATAAGAATATATGATGAAACGTGAAATTTACAAGATACTTTCCATTTGACATGTAACCTGCAAAAGAAAAAAAATCGAATAAAAATGTACAAGTTTCAAATACTAGAGAATATTAGCTTCCATAATATTTTTGCTGCCGCTGTTTGTCAGAGCTACAAAAAGTCACTGGAAGTAATAGAAACCTGATGCCACTTTTCGACGATATGTTTATTTACTCAGTGTGTACGGTAATAGTAGGGTTATTTACATTTATTACTTCATAACAGGATGTTATCCAAAGAGACACATTAAGGAATGCTGTAATATAGATAATTTCTGGAATAAATGAAATTTTTATAAATGTCATTTTCCTTTATGAGCATAAAATCTACAGTCATAATTGAAATGTTGCCATGCCATGAGAAGTAATGTGTGAAAATCTCGCGTTCACGCTATTTTACCCACCTAAAATACGAACGGGCATCTAAAATATGCCAGCAGTTGTTGACTGGGTAGGATGATAAACAATAGCGAGTTTTAGTAAAGATTTGGTTAAATAATGGAATTATCTCGGCCTTTCATTTTGATGAATATTAGTTTTGTATTGCTTATTCTATCCAAGAATAGAATATGACACCAAGTAACATATCCATTCAAGTGTATACAAACAGAAATGCTCATTTGGAAAACACACACACACACACACACACACACACACACACACACACACACACACACACACACACACACAGCCATAAATACACGCATTCCCCCATAGACACACACACACACACTCACACAGTTGTAATAACATGATTAAGTGGCTGACGACGACTTGATGACTGGGTGAGAGGTATACTTGACAAAGTTAACTGTAATAGAGACGACTAAAAGTATATTAAACACTGGGAAAACCCAAGAGAAAATTGAGAGAAAATGTGAGCAAGAGCAGGAGTCTGGAGCAAGTAATATTTATATGGATATTGTGAGAATGGAAGCTTTTGATCTACACAAGTGTTCGCGAGTAAACAAAATCGGTGACTGTGTGTCATAAAATAGGTTAAGCAAGAACGGTTATGGGGAGTGTGCAAATATTTTGGGAGAAGTCTTGAACTGTCTACGGAAACCAAGGTGGGGATACATGAAGGGGTTTTATAATCTACTCTCCTTTATGAACGTGAAATGTAGATTTTGAATGCAAGTAAAAAAAAGTTGAAGCTGTTGAGATTAATAGTGTACTTAGTGTAGGTAGTATTAATAGGATGACAAATTTTCATACACAGGGATGGTAAGATGTTACCGAGGGTAAAAAGAAGGAATTGAATATTTTATGATGGTTCGGTTATGTGGAAAGATGGAAAATGTTAGGTTCGTGAAAAGAATATATTACTGAGAAGTATTAAGGAAGTCAACGGTTAGAGAAATGCAGTGAAAAAATAAATGGATAGGACAGAAGATAGAAGTGATAGGTGCTGTTTGTGTAATGCTCTGGCGGACTGCTGATGAGCGTTCTTTATAGGTGTAAGGAGCGGTTATTATTGTCACTTTATAGCGGAGGGATTCATCAACGATCTAGCAGTATAAAATATAAATGTGACTGCGACTTGGTGTTGATTTTACTCTTGAAATTTATGGCTATTATTGGAAATGGCTTACGCTCTGAACAGATTATATATACTATATATATATATATATATATATATATATATATATATATATATATATATATATATATATATATATATATATATATATATATATATATATATATATATATCTACACACACACACACACACACACACACACACACACACACACACACACACACACACACACTGCCACAGACCTGGTCTGTGCGAATGAGCAAAAAGGGTGTGGCTAAAGCAGAAAAAAAGTAAGAAGACCAAAACCTGATATTTACCGCCAAAACTTCTACAAATTTGTGACAATAAGGTCAAATGAAGCACCAACAGATAAGGAACCGCCCCCCCCCCCTCCCGTCCTCCCTTACCCCCTCGCCCTCGACCAAAAAAAAAAAAAAAGTTCCTTTTGCTTCCGCTGTTCGGAAAGCCGCGTGATCATGGATATTTATTTGGACATTCCTGCACACGCTCTGATTTTAACTTGTTTAAAAGAATGGGTCTGAGCTCTAGCTGTGCTGAAGTGGCTATTATTGATAGATTTGTCCGGTTTGTAATCATTTGTTATATGTTATATGATATATATACATATTATATATATATATATATATATATGTATATAAATTATATAATTTATATATATAT
Organism: Macrobrachium rosenbergii; assembly: GCF_040412425.1. Classification (NCBI taxonomy): domain Eukaryota; kingdom Metazoa; phylum Arthropoda; class Malacostraca; order Decapoda; family Palaemonidae; genus Macrobrachium; species Macrobrachium rosenbergii. The sequence continues at coordinate 9,942,302 of NC_089760.1, read as the reverse complement.
ATATATATATATATATATATATATATATATACATATATATATATATATAAATTTCTGACTCACATCAGGATCAAATCCAGGTCTTTCAATTGAAAGGCAAGGGCACTGCCCACTAGGCCATACAAGTCATAAAAGAAGTTGGAACTTGAGGGCAACTGCATCCAAGGAATTACTTGGGCAAGCTAACTCAGAAGTGATAATTCGAATGAAATGCTGTCAGTTGGGTCATTGCTGAGTCAGGAAGTTGGGAAAACACGCTGGTATGCAAGCAGTTAGCTTGCCCAGGTAATTCCTGGGATGCAGTGGCCTTCAGGTTCCAAATTCTTTTATGACCTGTATGGCCCAGTGGGCAGTGTCCTTGCCTTTCAATTGAAAGACCTGGGTTCGATCCTGATGTGAGTCAAATTTATTTCTGTTCCACAAGTGATTGTGTTTTTATTATATATATATATATATATATATATATATATATATATATATATATATATATATATATATATATACACATATACATATATATACATACAGGAGCAGGAGCAGGAACAAATATGGCGAAGTACTACAATTTATTTCGAAGCGTTTCGCATTCAGCTGAATGCGTCCTCAGGGTTCTGTACAATAAATAACGACCAATAAAAAGTTTATGAATTTGCTAGTTGTCTAAAAAATCGTTTATACACCAATTAAAATGAAAACCAAAACTTCACACATTCTTAAAAGTACACCCAAGACTGACAAAATTACACGAGAAATTAAAAGCAGATATGTTGATTAAAAGTTCAGATAAAGATACAAAAAAGATACAAAACAAAATTACAAAGTTAAGAAATATTTGAGGAGCACTGGGGATCGACCTACCATGGCAAGAGATAAACAAAAACAAAAACAACAGGTTAAGAATGGTACAAGGGCGTGAAGGTGGACTGGGTGTTCAACTGCGGAACAAGCTGTTTGATGAAGACACTCTCGAGGATCAATAATTCATTTGGGCTGGAGTTTTGACCCACAATAATGAAATTGTCATATTTAATGGGATCTTTACATTTTTTGCTATGTTCGCGTATAATGGACTGTTCGGGATTTGATAGTGAACATCCAGTACGGAAACTAACTCCCATTTAGTGGAGGAAATTATCAATGGACCCTTTGTAAAGAGTGAAATATGGAACCAAATAATGAAGGCTAATCACAGCTCAGTGAATGGGGAATTATTCTGTTTATTCGTGAAATCTGTATGATGCGTTTAGCAATAATTCACTATAAAATCCTTTAAAGTTATTTATTGTCGAAGGTGGACCAAAATTCTTCCCCAAAAAATATGTTTTTCGTCTGTTCGTCTATAGCCCACGGCCCAAACGTTAAATAGTTAAGGCGCATTCATATTAGACACCGGACCAGACGGCACAGGTGCCTCTCAGTTATCCCTACCTAGAAGTCTTGTTATTATGTGATTGCATATTACAACCAATGCTTTCAAATGCTTTGATTTTATGAAAATACGTTGTTAGGCCGAGCGTGTGGGTGCTCCCGGCCACTCAGCGCTTAAGACTGAAAATAAGGAGGCGGAGTTTTTGGACAGCAAGGTCAAGAGATCCAGAAAATGAAGACACTATACAAGGATTCAAAGGTGGACCTGGGAGAATTCCCATGCATTTGCTCTAGGAAGTAATAATTAGAGAGACAGGGCAGCAAGATTGAAGAAAGGAAGCCGGAATGGAGGTCAACTAAAAGGCTAAAATGCAAGTGAAGTAGAGGCCGAAGGAAGGTTGCAGACACTAGTAACGCACTGACGGTACTACTCCCCAATGGGGCTGCCAGTACTTTGATGATTCGCTGATTTGCCAGTACTTTGATAATTATATATATATACTGTATAAATATTGATTTTACATATATCCGGGAATATATATATATATATATATATATATATATATATATATATATATATATATATATATATATATATATATATATATATATATATATATATAATATATATATATATATATTATATATATACATATATATATGTTTAAGACTTTGAAACCAGGGATTTCACGAAAGTCCTGAAATTTTGAGGAATTTCGTGAAATCACCAATTCACTTCAGGGTATTTGATTACCGAGGGGCTAGTACTAAACAAGGCAAAACAGTGATTCATCTACACCGTTTTGCCGTGTTTTGTACTAGCCCCCTTGGGGAACACATGCACTTATGGACATTTGATTCCTGAGGGGCTATTATTAAACACGGCGATGAAAAACATTATACGCAGTTAATTTCAAATAATCAGACCTTGGCCACACAACCTCGGCCACTTCCCACTTTGGACAATTTCGGGTTCTGGCCGTAACACATATATATATATATATATATATATATATATATATATATATATATATATATATATATATATATATATATATATATATATTATTGTGTGTGTATTTGATTGCAAGAACTATTAAAGGCTTATCGATATCTAAAAGGAAAGTTGATAGAATACCAAAAATGAAGGTGCCACTAATTCAGACCAGATAATAGGTGACTGTGAAAAGCAGGTAGGCAACAAGACCATTTATATGGTAGACACAGAGAGGAAATCCTTTTACGGTTGGTACAACTTAATGTATTAAGAGCTCAAGTCTTCCTCCTGCTTCCCTCTTACACCTGTGAACAGCATTGAATTTGACAGCAGAAATATGCTGTTTTTGTATGATAATTGTATTTTTCTGACTGTCGTATTGTAAGACACGTCCCACAAAGCACCATGCATAATCACATACACAGTCATACATCATATATATATATATATATATATATATATATATATATATATATATATATATATATATATATATATATATATATATATATATATATATATATATATATATATATATATATATATATATATATATATATATATATATATATATATATATATATATATATATATATATATAAACACACATACACACAAACACACACACACACACATATATATATATATATATATATATATATATATATATATATATATATATATACATACACACATATATATATAATATTTTCTGTTTTTAACATCACCTTCAAGCAAACTACAAATTCATACCATAGGACTGTAAACCTAAATAAACAAGAAACATTCAAAACTATGAACATCATGGTAAATTGCCTCGTGAAGACGCTATTTTAAAAATAATATGATTTTCTTGTTTAGTAGAGAACATTATGAGCCACTTAAGTAGATTATCTAAATATTAAACGTATAGTAAAAAGAAAAGGACGACTTACACTTTTGTGTATTGTGAAATAGATACTGTTAGTAGTCCTCGGGGCTAAATTTTTTTTAATAACGGGAGATTCAGATCAAAAGAAAATATATCTATTCTAAAATGAAGAGTCACTATTTTTTAAGATATCAAGAACACTGTTTTGATTTTATTTTGAATTCCTTGCAAACAATACAATAATGATGACAAACCAGCTTGGAATAAATAAAATAGGGTTACAAACAACGCATCAAATGTCGCCAGAAAACCCCCTGATGAAAAGGAGACGTTGGCAGCGAGTGCATGGCTTCTTTTTTTAGCGAAAACAGATACCTGAGAGAATCTCTCTTAAAGGCGAGGGCCCATTAAGTTAGTGATGAAGAACTCTCGTTAACCTGGATGAGAGGGTCTCAAGTTTTCCTTCTGATACCGCCGCCTGCCTACCGTTTATCTCATGCAGGGAAAATATGTAAGCTTGCGAAAGCGAGCGTAAGACTTTTTTTTTTTCTTTTTTTTTAAGGGAGGTTAGAAATGGAAGCATTACGTTACTCTTTTAGGTAAAACTGCAGGTGTGTTTGTATGTGTATGTATATATATATATATATATATATATATATATATATATATATATATATATATATATATATATATATATATATATATATATAAATATATAAAACAAAATCCATGAAGGAAAAAAAACACTGGAGTGCTGCGAGGCCTTTCGACTGTCGTCCTTTACTTAGCAGACTGCTGAGTAAAGGACGACAGTCGAAAGGCCTCACAGCATGCCAGCGTTTCTCATTCCTTCGTGGGTTTTGTCTTTATTTATATATTCATCACGTTCCATATTTTCGTGATTCAGTTATACATTTATATATATACCTATACATATGTAAATACATATATATATGTACAGTATGTGTATATATATATGTCTGTGCTTTGCTGGCAAAGTTTGTCTTTAATTTTCATCAAGTGATAATGTAGGTAAAGCTCCCATTCCCTCTGGCAACGCTTCAGCAGTTTCAAATTATTCCTGTTGTCTCCCCTATTTTGTAATCCCCTATCTTAGTACATCTTTTCCAGTAGATTGATATACATTTATGATGTTAAATCAGTCCTCAATAATTGTTTGAACCTCTTCAGATATGGTTTGTGGAACGGCAAACTTTTTTTTTTTTTTTTTTTTTTTTTTTTTTGCATTTCAATTGCAAACGCCTTTGAATGTTCATCGTCTTCAAAGTTTATTGTGTTGAACCTAGGTAAACAGCCAACTTGTTAGTTTAGTTTTCGTATTTTCTGATTTATAGAAGCAATTACCAGATGATCACTGCCGAGTTCTGCTCCTTTATAGCTCATAATATTCCTTAACATTATATTTCTTCCCACTAATGCCTATGTGAGCCACCTGGTTTCTTTACAGACCCACTTGCCTTTATGGATGTCCTTGTGTTACAAAAAAGTTTTTCAATTATTTGATTATTTGTAGAAAAGGCTTTAGTAAATTGCATTAAATTTCCCTGTCATTATAATGTCCAAAACTTTGTATACATCAGCTTTTCCACTTTTATCGCCAACCACAAATATCCTATCAAATTCTCGTATTCCATCGATAATACTCTTCAGTTTATTTAGGATTCATTTTTCCTTTTTATAAAATACATCGTTTTTGTATTTTAGTACACCAAAATACTTACGTTACAATGTTCTGGTTTATATCTTGAGAGTGCAGTAAGCTATAGTTCATTGTTCTCAAGTCAGTCAGTTTTTTCTGTACGTGATATTCACATCATATATTGTTGTTATAACCTTGAAGAATTTCGCTGCCAATATGAACATAATATTAATAGGTTAACTAATAAATAACATAACCTCTTAAGGGCTTCGTTTTGTTATTTGGTTCACGACCTAAATGTAAAATCTGAGGTACATTGTTTAATTAATGGGTATCAGCTGATTGTGTAATGAAATATTGCGTCCAGTATATTATATAAATTAGCATATTTGATATGACCATCTAGCTCTTTGGTAAGTTGAAGTTTTCGCCATAGCCTATATAAGAAATGTTTTTATTTTACAATTATTAAGAAAGATGAAAGGCACTGAGATAAGTTCGTTAGTTAAAGTTTACATAATATATTCCTCAGCCTTTTCAAAAATTCTGGTGTTCGTTCGTAATAAGATTTTTATAGCAAATTCCCTACTCGGAACACGTCCGGGGAGAAAATCAGAACACAATGCCATCTTTATTACGGTGAGGCACCTTTCCTGTGAATGCAGCGTTGATGAGGTGGAAGGCGAGCCCTTGGAGAAGTCATCACTTGGAGAAGTCATCACCTTTTCCTTTTTCTCATCTTCTCGAAGAGTTCCTAATCCCCTTCCTTCTTCTTCTTCTTCTTCTTCTTCTTCTTCTTCTTCTTCTTCTTCTTCTTCTTCTTCCTTCTTCCCCTCTTCAACTCTTATCTTTTTTAATATCCTCTTCGTTCTCCTCTCTCACCAATCTTCCTCCCAGACACTTCCTCTACTCCCGACCTCCTCCTAAAGTTTCTTTCTAATTAATGGTGCGTAGCTCTACACTGTCTTGAGGCTTTTCTTCCTTTTCTAAGGCTGGCCCTAATAAGGGGGATTTCCTTTCATTCGATGTCTTTTGTTTCTTTATATTGTCCTCTCGTATTTCCGCCCAACATAAGTACTTCATTACCAATTTTTCATTCCTTGCGTAAAATCGTTTGCAATACCCGAACTGAAAAATTCAACTCGTGCACGCAGACAGTAAGTTACGTCAAGTAATGAACTCGATTTCTTTTGAAATTCTTTCCTCTTCTTTCGAATGCGTACTTTCTCATTTTCACGTCTCATAAATTTTCAACATTTTCATTCTCTTGCCTTTTGAACATTGAAAAATCCTTGGACCTGGTTTCATGTCTAGTGTGTCTCTTAAACCGAGAGTGGAAATCGGTGGTTGGGAAAAGGTTTCGTACAGTGCTCGAGATGATTGCATATTGAAGGTCTGAGATTATTGCAGGACAGTCTAATCTGCTCCCTAATGCCAACCTTCTATTGTTCTTGGAGGATAGACCCAAAACGAATATAAAGCTTAAAGAAACAAAACACGGGGTTGATGCATATTTTGATCCAAAAATAGATTTATGAAAAATAAGAGACTAAAGGTCATAAGCATTTGGCTATCGCATTCAACATCAATCTTGGGATCTTGTAATTTGCGGCAAAGAATTTTTTCTGATTTTTATTTGTAAAGTCATAAACAATTTTATGTTCAATATATTTATTTTACAAATAAACATATTGAAATATGACCAGAAATTTTGCAATGGGACTAACATTTCTGTAAGAAAAAAAAATCAAAGTTATGAAGGCGTATTGAAACATAAAATTGTTCCGGATGCCTGGTTTTATTATAATTCGATTTAGACTAACCAATCAATAACCTGAAGTAGGTGGTTGAAGGATTTAATTGGTGCGCACCGTTAACTGGTAATTAATCGTGGCGTGAATGTAAACAAAGACGTTTAATGTTTGATTTCCATTGTTCTCCAAAAAATATTTATAATAATAGTGAGTCAAAGTAATACTCAATTTTCCATTTTATTAATATTTTACGAAAATTAGTTTCCTTTAAATATATAAAGTGGCAGTGCTTCCTGTTACCAGAAATCCGCTTTGTCGTGTAATTATAGGGGATAATTAGCGTCAGCAGTGATACAGGAAAGAACCAGCAGTGCAATATTTTCTGAAAAAAACTATGTAGATAAAACATCGATATGACTATCTTATTGCTTCGTACCGTTGGCTGGTTGATCAATAATGTGTTGTTGTAAATCATAGTATCAGGAAATTTAGCATTTCATCTATTGCTGAAAAGACATTCTACTTTGCTTATGATTCGAAGCTCATCGAAGAAGTCGCTTTCCTTTTACAGTATCAAGACTTCCTATCTCATTTTTAAATAAAGATTTGTTGGCATCAGTGTACTTTAAAAAAATAATTATCTGTGATCATG
>NC_089760.1:9922500-9930000 GCF_040412425.1 Macrobrachium rosenbergii | reverse complement strand
GCAAATGGCATTTACATGCCCGTGGAATTTAAACATACGCGTACGCAAACGCGCCAGAATACGTAAAAAAAAAAAAAGGGTAGAAAAATAACCATAGTACCTGATGGGGTCATTTTCTAATATTCGTGTATGGGGTCATAAATACCTAAAAGTACTGGGTCTGGGGTCCCTTAATCACCATGCGTCTCGCGACAGGCGACTGAAATGCTACAAAAATGAACAATAGAAGTAACAAACACGTAGGACTCTGTCTGTTAATCAAAGCCTTCCGACACGTTATGCTTTTTCTCTTGAATGTATATGTACGAATGTATGGGTGTATACATGTATGTAATCATATACATACGTACATATCTGTATATCTATACACACACATATGTGTGTGTGTGTGTTCGTAACTTTTGAGTGTCATACACCAGTATCGTATATCGACTACAACGTCTCCGGAAAAGCTTTTAATTTCATGTCTTTTTATTTCCCGTTGCTATTGTTCCATGCTTTCTTTTTCGCCAAGAACGTTCCCGTTTCCCATTACTCTGCGGTCGATCTCATTTCGAGCTCTGTGTCTTTGTCACTCAATATTCAGTCATCAAGCTGATGGCGGGGCATTGTGCGGATGTCTGTGTTTCCAAAGCCATGTGCGCTTCTCTCTCTCTCTCTCTCTCTCTCTCTCTCTCTCTCTCTCTCTCTCTCTCTCTCTCTCTCTGCTCTGCTCTGCATTTTTAAATAAAAATATGATTGCATATAGGATATTAGCTCTGTACTGCAAAAGCGCTGTAACCTTGTTGCTATATTTTTTTCAATATAGGGCTTTCACATCCGGAAAAAATGTAAGAATATTTTTTTTTTATTTCCTTACTGCTTTTTGGAGCATCCGCTGTACGTCCATGCACCTTCTTTATACTGTAAAATCAAACCTTTTATTATATTCCTGGCCAAAATATAACTCTATTCAGCCTTCCTTTTGTTAAAAAAATTCCTTAGATCTACGTAATGTGGACAAAGTTAATTTTCCAGATCAATTCTTAGGCTGCAAACGGTAAAAGTCAAAGCTTCTGCAAAACATGTTTGTGCTTATACACACAAACACACACACACACACACACACACACACACACACACATATATATATATATATATATATATATATATATATATATATATATACATGTATATGTATGTATATATATATATATATATATATATATATATATATATATATATATATATATATATATATCAAATGATTTTGGATCATAGGTCATTCTTTATGAATCAAAGATACATTGATGTGTGAAGGAGTTTACGAAAGAGTACAGAAAATGGATTTATCTATAAGATTATGACAGTCATGGGAGAGTTGTTTTCGTAGGAAGTCAAAATTACATAGATATATCGAATCTTAGTACAGTATGGACTATACTTTCGAAACCCTGTTATATGAGTAAGTTTGGGATCCTTCCATGAAAGCTTCAGTTTTTTCCATTTTTTCAAACATGGTCGTTACCAACTAAATTTTCATAATACACCGGAATTATTACTTTAGAGAGTAGGAAGACTGTAATATATATATATATATATATATATATATATATATATATATATATATATATATATATATATATATATATATATATATATATATATATATATATATATATATATGTGTGTGTGTATGTGTATGTATATATATATGTATATATATATATATATATATATATATATATATATATATATATATATATATATATATATATATATATATATATATATATATATATATATATATATATATATATATATATATATATATATATATATATGCACACTGCACGTATATATGTGACAGAAAACTACAGAAGAACAGACATGCTGACCAGCCTAGCATTAATTCTTTTAAAATATGGAATGATTAATCAAATTCCCCTCCCATAAAGCTAAGTAGGTCTATTCAGTGCATAATATATGTGAGTGAATGATCGAAATCTGAAATCATGGCTACTATTACTTTTAGTAATAAAATCATACAATGAAATTATATGACATTATGATTAATAGTATTGACGAGAATGATTTAATGGTGTGTGTTCAAATAGGTTATCAAATTTCCATAATTTACAGTAAACGGGAATTGGTGACAATTGCGCTGACTATAATTTTCAAAGTATTTGTCATAAAATGATATAGCTTACCTCCATATTCAATTGCTCGATGCACAATAAATCTTTTTGAAGAGCTGAACTGATTTTGATTCTGCATACATATTGTGTGCATAGATGGCACTCAGGTTTATATGCCTGTGCCTGTGGATTTAAATGGATACCGATCACGAAGAATTGACATTTTTATCTTAAAAGATCTTGATCTAATTTGTCTATTTAAATCTCATATGCAAAATATTCTGTAAAAACACTTGTATTATGCAATGGACGAGTTTGGAACAGGAGAGATCCCTGTATTTTTTTCAAAGGAGTTTGAATTTATGATTTGGTAATTTCCTTTGATTTGGCCTTAAGTCACATTGCATACTAGAAATAATGATTATCAATATCTGCATTTTTAATCTCATGCAAAAAAGGATAATAATACCAAGATGACATAAAGAAGCCTTTGGCAATACAAGATAAGACTCATGAAAAAAGTCTTATCAAATTTGACATATGTGATAATTGAAGTACCCTTCTGTCAGAAATAAATAAATATGATGATTAAATAATTGTTTGGTGCTGGGTTTCCTAGAAAATGGATATAGATTTCATTCCTGAGCGAATAGCTGGTACAGTACAGCATCTTGAAGGCATTAAAGAGAAGTCAATATACAACACAATATGATTCGACATCCAAACTCACGAAAACTGTAATGAAATAAAAGAGAATCGAACAGATTGTTTATATTTTGCGGATATTGCTTAGTTATAAAAGCCTCATACACATACACACATTCACACACACACACACACACACACACATATATATATATATATATATATATATATATATATATATATATATATATATATAAATATATAGGAATATACAGTATATGTAGGCCTTTCGACTTATATCTTTATATAGTCTATATAATACTATATATATATATATAATCTTTATATATATATATATATTCATACGTTCCATATATAATATACTGTATGTAATATATATATATATATATATATATAATATATATATATATATATATATATATATATATATATATAAACAATATATATATATATATATATATATGTAATATCACTTTTACGTTAAATATATATAAGTAAATAGTTTACGTGTATATATAGTATATATGTATATGTATACAAGAATATATACTTTACCCATATGTATATTATATGTATATATATATATATATATGTATATATATATGTATATATATATATATGTATATGTATATATATATATATATATATATATATATATATATATATGTATATATATATATATATATATATATATATATATATATATATATATATATATATATATATATATATATATATATATATATATATATATATATATATATATATATATATATATATATATATATATATATGCACGTGTTGTGTTCGTGTGCATGACAGAGAGTCAGTAACACAGATTTTAAACTTACCAAAGAAATACAATAAAAAATATAGATAAATTTCGTAACCAGCTGAATTTCATTAAGCCAAGGATTATTGTCCTGGCCTGGGCTCATGTTTTTTATACACTCTTTAAATGAAAGTGGAGGGGAACTGATTTGAATAATAGAATATTTAATAAGTCCGAGAGAGAGAGAGAGAGAGAGAGAGAGAGAGAGAGAGAGAGAGAGAGAGAGAGTGTCTTTTTCCCAGCATGCATTTTAATAACGGAGTCACTGCAGGGCGGGAAAAGAAAGGAGAAAAAGCAAGGATTGTCTAGGGGAAAGGGAAAGGAAAAGATGGAATAAAGTTAAACGAAAGGAAGAACAAGGAAATTGGAGACGTTAGAAAGGAAGAATATTTGTGAAGTAAATATCGAACAGGCAAGAAAGTCGCATTTGCTATCATATCACGACGTATCAAATACAGCGTACGGTAGAATTCTCTTACGGGCTAAAATGATTACCGATAATCTTGATGTTGGTTTAACGGCTGTAATAATGGTTACACCTTCCTTATAATGGGCATATTAATACGATAATCCACTGGCCTCGAGGGAATCAAAATCACATTATTGGTCAAGAGAAAACAGTCAAGCTCCTTTAATTAAGTGATCGTAACATCCTCTGGTCTTTAATAACATTTGAAGCCCAATTTTCTAATCTACATATGTGACATCCAACTTCCTATGCATCTCTCATAATTACTATGTTCTTTCTGTCATTGCTGGTGTAACTAGTGCTTACTGATATTTGCGAGATTTCTCTTTTATTTTTCTTCAATGCTTTCCTTTTTTTATCCAATATTATCGTATGTGAAAATTACTGTTGTACTATTTTTATATTATACTCATCATTTTTAGGGAAGCATTTTTACTCGTCAATTTTATGAAAACATTTTTCTCTCCATGACAATTGCAAAATATATTCTCTCCTATCTACAGCCTAATATTATTCTAATCTAGTTATTATTCCATCTCTCTTAAATACCGTCTAATTTCTTTCTTTAAAAGTAACATCTGTTTGTGAGTCACTGGGTCGTGCCATCTGGATGCTCTAGTCTAGTCTCTGGTCGTTATGAAACCTTTCTTGGGGCCACGAAACGTGTTTATACTCCCAGATTGGACTCTGCTATGGGCATCACAGTCCATAATGTTTATGAAACCATTTTTATTTTTAATAATCTAATATTCACGGAGATTAAGATATGCAAAATGTTATTAAACAACTCTAGATCATCTTTTTTATATCTTTCCAAATCACAGCCTCAAACAACCGAGATTAAAGGAATACATAAAAAAAAGAGAAAGGGAGCGGACTACAAACGTTGGTGATGAGGGAAAATAAAAATTCATCTATTTGGAATACCCAAGATAGTCTGCGTAAAGAACAGAAGCATACATTGTTTGGGAGCAGAGACTAAGGAGGTATGGAAGAAATTGAGGAATAAATCTGTCATTAGGAGTCGACTAAGTTTCAGTTATTACGAGAAGGAATACATTAAAAGAAGGCTCAATATTGCAGCAATCAGCAATCTGCAATAAATGCGGTACAAAAAAAAAACCCTTGTTAACTGGGATGAACATGAAAGAATGAAGTGAATGTTGAGATGATTCATGTACTGCACATAGTCCATTAAAATAATTTTGATTTACAAGAGGGGCAAAACAGCAGTTGTAGTTTTGTCCCTTTAACAAGAATATATGTCAATGTATTCTTGTTGAATATCTTTCCAAATGCTTTGTCCTCAAACAACTGAGATTAACTGAATACTTTGGGGACAAAGAGACGTCACCAGTCCTACAGGCACTGCAGGAGATGAAAAAAAAATCATCTAGGTCTAGGTCTAAAGGAAATAGAGGATGGTGCGAAAGAAAAAAAATGGGGAATATTGTTTAATACAGAGAAAAAGGATGGAAGAGATGGGAGAAATAAAACGACGATCAGAGAACAGCAAACAATTAGATTCGATATATTAATAACAGTGACAACTTCAAGAGCAAGAGCCGGTGCTGCAAAAATAACAAGAGCGAGAGGCAAGTTTGAAGAGCAGCTAAATGCTGAGACAAAAAAGTTATTTTTTTAATGTTATTAGATCAGAATATTTTTCCTCTCATAGCTTAGGAAACGATGTATTTCCCAAGTCACACAAACCCAACGTTCCTGCAAGATATAAAAGGATGTGATCAGTGTTCTATAAAAGAAAAGTTTATATATATATATATATATATATATATATATATATATATATATATATATATATATATATATGTCCCCAAATATATGTGTATATATATATATATATATATATATATATGGGACATATGCATATAGACCAGTAGTTTCAGACATGAAAGGCTGAGATGTAACAAAAGATAAGACTAGGGACTAGGCATTAGCATTACGGAAATTTTCAACAGAAAAGTTGTATGACTTTTATTCAGAATGATCTCATATACCCAAGAAAAAGCTCCAGGAATGGTGAAAAAATAATCAATTCCACCAAAATTATCATCATAATAACGTTTTCTAACCTTACCTAAATGCTTTCATTTATGATCGGTATGAAATGATAAGAGACTTAATGTAATGAAAAGAAACCCCGTGTGTTATCAAAGGTTTGCATTTATATATTCTTGAATATTAGCAATAACCCATTTTATTACGCAATCAATAAATTTTTAACACATTAGATCAAAATATTTTTCGACAGACGTTGTTCCATAAGCTTAGAAACTGTTTATAAGATTTATATTTTTCTAGTTGAGGAATAACCCTACACTTTTTCTTTCGCCAATCGTTGCATTAGTAAGAGATAATAATCTGTGAAAAAAGTTGCCATGTACATTTTGGTTTATAATTTGAGATAACTTTAAAATATGTAGAATTTTAGTAATATATATATATATATATATATATATATATATATATATATATATATATATATATATATATATATAGAGAGAGAGAGAGAGAGAGAGAGAGAGAGAGAGAGAGAGAGAGAGAGAGTTCGATAAATACTTACCAATGGGGCATGAGCGGTGAGTTGTCGCCCTGCCAGCCACCACTGAATGATTGGCTCAGGGCTCGATCCTATAACTCGACACCTAAACAAGGTTTGCTGGCCCCCACTTACCCACTCGCCTGGGGTTTCTAAAGTCACCTTCAGAGGTGGCACTGAAACGAAAGGAATAAAAAAATATATTTCTGGGAGCATATAATAATTTACATTGTTATTAGAAAAAGTATAAATAGCTGTGGCTGTTCAAGAACAATTGGTTTAAATAAATTAAGCAGATAACTTAATCACCGTGACTCATTGAGTTCTTGTAAACTTGAATTAGACTTCTCGTATTATAACATGAACGCACGCACACACAAACACTCACGGGAAAATATGATATAATTTAGGAAAATTCTGTTTAGGTTATTAAAATTCTTACACGGCTTAACATAGAATCTGAAAACTAGGAACTTAAGACTTTCATAGATTCTAAAGTGGAGGAAAAATGTTATACTTTTTTCAAGAAACTCTGAACTTGAAAAATGGGTCAGAGTAGATACATTTAAGAAAAATAACCACCAGTCGTTAAAGTTTTTACTTTAAACTTCTCATAAACTAAAATGCATAGTAATAAGAATTAGGATCCATCCTGATAAAACTTTTGAAAACCTGAGCCGTATAACTGTCATAGATTGGAAGTTCTGTTGAAAAATTTATAGTACTCTGTTTTTAATCAACTTGCTATAAAAAGTCAGGTAAAAAAAAAACACTGGGAAAATAATCACCAACCACTACGGTGCGAAACTACTAAGACTGACGTTGGACACCTTTTGTCTTATGGTAATAATAC
>NC_089760.1:9870000-9917500 GCF_040412425.1 Macrobrachium rosenbergii | reverse complement strand
TGTTTAATATATATATATATATATATATATATATATATATATATATATATATATATATATATATATATATATATATGTATATATATATATATATATATATATATATATATATATATATATATATATATATATATGTATATATATATATATATATGTATATATATATATATATATATATATATAAAATATATATATATATATATATATATATATATATATATATATAGATAAAATCCACTCCTTTGTGGATTTTATCTTTATTTATATATGCTGCAGGCGCGTTCCATATTTTTAAGTGATTCAGTTATACATACAGTGTTATATATTATATATATATTTTATATTTATATATATATTCATATATATATAATATATTTTATATGATTCAGTTATATATATATATATATATATATATATATATATATATATATATATATATATATATATATATATGCATATGATGTAACTCGTGAACACATGTGAGTCAAATTTTTATACGTATATATACAGTATATATATAATGTTCATTATAATAGGAGTGTGTGTATGAAAAGAGAGAGAGAGAGAGATCGCGTGTATTTTCATTTCCATTGAAAATATTGAGTATCGGCATTGCATTCATTATTAACGACAGCCTCTCTTGGCAATGGGAAGGGCTCTTGAATCAAGGAGTTATATTTGAATGTTTCCTTCCCGTTTCATTGCTTGGGCTGAATTACGTGGCCTCTCTCCAATTTGTTGATTTCAGTGACCTTATATCTATTAAATTTTATAGATTTCAGCTGCTCATCCCGTCGTAGTGACGCACTGGGGTAATAGGCAAGCTGTCAAAAGGTTTAGCAAGATAGTTTTGTCTTATTATTTAAAAGGAATTGAAGGCCATGTCGTTCCGTTTGTATACATATAGTTTAATAGTATAGTTTTCCCATTTGTATATTATTATTATTATTATTATTATTATTATTATTATTATTATTATTTGCACTGAGTAATTTTGCCTTATTTTAAGATTCATAATTAAGGTATAAAAATGTTATACTCCTTTATTCTGTTCCATTGTCATTTATTAAATTTAAAGAAATACATTTGTCAAGTAAACGTTTCCCTTTATTTGCAGTTTCGTAAGAAAATTTCTTTAGGTTACCGCAGTGAATCTCCACCATCCCCCCCAAAAAAAAATTATTCTCGGCTAAAGGATTGTTAATCTGTCTGTTCATAATTTGCTTTAAATAGATCGTTCTGGATCGTATTACCCCGTCCATTTTGCTAAATTGTTGTATTCACTCAGGCTGCACATGTATTTCAAAGAACGAAATTAATCATACTCATCTTGGTAATGAAGGTTCAGAATTAGCAGTTTGCTTGGCATGTATCTCAAGCAATGGGTTACAAGCCACGCACATACACTCGCATGATGAGAATAAATAAGCACAAAGGCACATTGCGGTTTTCAGCTGATTAATTAAATGCTCGGTGATGGAATACTAATTACCTGATTGCCCTTAAAATGCACAACATTTTAAAGTCCAAAACTGCGATTCATCTAAGCAACTACCAATTAATGGATTACTGGCTTAATTTTTCATGATTTTTAGAGGATTACATGTACACAAAACACAAATTTCTTGCTAATGCGGTCATGCGATGAAAGGATTTAAAGGGATGAGCTGACTTTGCTTGCTTTGCTTGAATCCTCAGAATGTTTATAATTATGTTCTTTAGTATGAAAATGAATACTATAATAAGGCGAGCATCTCACTAGGCATCACATTAAAAAACAAAAATGAACGAAGAGCACAAAATCATTGCAGTATGTTACTTACTGCACACACACATATATACTGTATATATGTGTGTGTGTGTGTGTGTGTGTGTGTAATTGTAATAGCCACAATGCCCTCTTAACTTTCTCGAATTCTTCGCGCTTTTTTTTTTGGATACGCTTGTCACTACCATGTCGACAATGGTACCTCGTTCTGATTAGCGGACCCGGGTTCGTTTCCCGCTACCGGACATCAGAATTTCTTCATATTTCTTGCACTTGGATCTTAAGGCTTTGTAGTGACAAGCGTATCCAAAAAGGGCGAAGAATTCGAGAAAGTTAAGAGGGCATTGTGGCTATTACAATTATATATGTATCTGGTAAAAGTGACCAGTAAATTCTACATATATATATATATATATATATATATATATATATATATATATATATATATATATATATATATATATATATATATATATAAATAATAAAATTCGCTTTCATGAGAATAATCGTTCCAGTGCATTATCTTGATGATGGTGATAGTTTTAAGTCACGAAAAAACAAACGATTCCAGCAAATATAAAAGAAGCAGTGACAAATAAATTTCTAAATTTTTGTATATACTAGGTTTCTAGGGATGCCTGAATAGATGAACCTTATAAAATATACCGTAATATGAACTCATTTTATCCTTATAAGTCAGAATTGATCTGCGTATAAATTTAAAAAAAAATATGGAGGTAATTCAGTTATGTCCATAAAAATAATAGTTTCCAAAAGTCACACTTGTCTCTGTATAAAGAGATGTGCAGAACGCGATCTGAACTCATGGTATAAATAAACTTTTAACGCGACATTTAAAAAATATGATTTTACATCATATAATTTGTGAACAATTTTCATATTCCTACAATCTATACATTTTTTAAAATTTGTTTTTGTTTGTCACCTACTGAGTCGTAATGTTGCAGTTAGTACAAATTAGAAAATAATATGCATAAAACGGCAAACTTTTTCTTATTTCTTATTGCTTTGAGATATGCATTTATCTGATAAAAAGTACAACATACAATATTATTTTTTCCAAGTATTCCTTCCACTGATGTTGTTCTATTCATACACAGTAATTTATGGACTTAGAAATACTTATTTTTGTTTTGTTTATGTATATATATATATATATATATATATATATATATATTATATATATATATATATATATATATATATATATATATATATATATATATATATATATATATATATATATATATATATATATATATATTACTAAGGATCTCATTCAAACTGGATGGTATCTCATGGAGTATTTATTCAGAAAAAGTTACAAGCTTTCTAGGACAATAGTCCACATTATCAAGTAACTTGTAACTTTTTCTGAATAAATACTCCATTAGATACCATCCAGTTTGAATGAGGTCCTTTTAGTAATTCTACTAATGCACAGAACAATTGTGTAAGTGATATGTTAATATAATATATATATATATATATATATATATATATATATATATATATATATATATATATATATATATATATATATATATATATATATATATATATAGCTATATCTTAAATCATATTCCCCTTCATAGATATTGCACTGACTTTCCGTTCGAATTAATGTATCTATATGTTTGTATGTCTTGAATTCTTGCTAGGAAATATTTTGCAAAGGACTGACAGCAGACGGAAATTTCATATAAGGCCTTGGTAATTATCCGGTGATTTATTCTTAAGCCTCGTTCAAAGCAATAATAAATCCACGTACTTATTTACTTTTTTATTATTTACTTAGTTTTGAAATACACGTTATAGGGAAGAGTCGTGAATGTAACGAGCATATATATATATATATATATATATATATATATATATATATATATATATATATATATATATATATATATATATATATATATATATATATATATATATATATTTGTGTGACAATGTGTGTGATACAATCACGCGTGGAACAAAAATAAATTGAAAGACCCGGGTTCGATCCCAATGCGATTTAGTAATTTTTATCACGCGTGGAACAAAAATAAATTGAAAAATCCCAATCGATTTAGATTTTTTTATATATAAATTACTTTCAATTTATTTTTGTTCCACGCGTGATTGTGTGTTGATTATCACACATACATACACACACGCGTTATTATATATATATATATATATATATATATATATATATATATATATATATATATATATATATATATATATATATATATATTGTATATATATTATGTTCATTACATTCGTGACTCTTCCCTATAACGTGTATTTCAAAACTAGTAAGTAGTAAAGAATTAAATAAGTTCGTGGATTTGTTATTGCTTTGAACGAGGCCTAAGAATAAATCGGCGGATAACTACCAAGGCCTTATATGAAATTTCCGTCTGCTGTTAGTCATTTACAAGAATATTTACCTAGCAAGAATTCAAGACATACATATATATAGATACATTAATTCGAACTGAAAGTCAGTGCAATATCTATGAAGGGGAATATGATTTAAGATATGGCTTTTACCTGGCGTTTTTTACTTGCGTTATCTTTCTCCACTTGTTAAGAAGGGAAAATAAAAGAACAGTGATTTTGCATATAAATGCAAGGCATTACAGTTCCATGTTTTCTTTAACAAGGGACAATATGATCCTAATGAGCCCCGACGTGGCATTTGCATCAGAAAGAAAGATTGTTTTTACTCACGTTTATGGAACAACGTTGCATTGTCACCACCACTAACTGAGGACATCTAGGGAGTCATTTGGGGAATAAAATCATTCAAGTGAAATTAACTGTTTTACTTGGAAACGAAAGAAATAATAAAATGGGATTTTTTTAAGAGTGCATTCACCAAAACTCCAAACAGAAGCTAAGAGAAAAAATAAGAGTACTAACAACTTGTATACCTAGGAAGCAAATAATCTGGATTTTTTTTCCTAGTTCGTTCAGTGTTTCTTTTATTCCTTGTACACTTTTTATTTCGTTTCAACAAAGACCAAAGACTAAGAAACAAAGGCCTTCTTTTTTCCCGTCGAAGGAAGTCCCTATTTTGCGTCAAAGAGCTGGAGGGGTTTCTGGGTGGGTCCCTTCCTATTCCGGGGGAGGAATGGTGCGGGGGAGGGGAGTAAAGATGGATAGAGGGAGGGAATGTTGGAGTGGGTGAGGGAGGGACTCGGCGGGGATCAGATTTCACTGCCGTTCCCGAAACAGAACCGGAACTGAATCAGGATACTTCCTGTTCTATTCTTCCGGGCCTCTTTGAAAGGGGTAAGTTCCCCATCTGCCTCAACCCATTTCTCTCGTTTAACACCCGCTCTTTTCCTCTACTTTTCCCTTTACTTTTTCTCTGTTCCCCCTACGGACAAAACACTGTATAAAAGTGAAAAACAGAAATGGAAAAGTATTCAGGGGGACTCTAAAGCTACTTTTTTTTTTTCCTGCAGAGCCAAAGGCAACTCCATATTAAACATTTAGTGATGAATTTGTACCTATACGTTTGTGTGCATGAAGTTCTATATACACAAATCCAAGTTAGTTGGGAAATAAAAAAAATCCCTTAATTATTTTGAATATATGCTGAAAAATTTTGCTATAAAGGACTTTATGGAATTGTATTCCAGAAGGCCTTTATCAACAAATAGCATCAAGTGATGAAGAACCCACAAAAGGTGCGGGATTAAGGAGTCAATAAAACTGTTAGAAGCGGATAACATTGGTGTTTAGATTGTTTTATCCGAAAATGTAGATAAAGGGATATCACACTTGCTCGAGTTAACTTTTCCTTTCATTAATACTTGTAAGAAAATGATCGTGGTACAGTATTTTTGACATATTACTGGTCCATGACGAAACTAATGGTTTTTCTTTTTTAATTACACTGGTGAATGTCAATTTTCCAGCGGACATATACCAATTTGCCTCCTATTAAATTTGTTGTTTATTTTTACTTTATTAATAAAACCATATATCATAAAGTAATCGAAGGTTTCTTTTTCTTTTATACTGTTCTGTATATATTATGACTGAAGTAATTATCTTGCAGTCAGGTCTCTTAATAATTCAGGTAGCCAATTAACTTTTTACTTGCAGATAATGGCTCCCCTTCAAAACATGTAAAACTTTTCATTCTTTAATTGACTCCAAATATAACTGAGAATTGATAAGTAAAGTCTTCAACATCCATATGCTGTATGTTTATAAGATAAATAATTGTATACTAAAACACAATAATTGTAGTCATTGGAAACCCAAAGATGATTATATGAATGGTGTAAAGAACGGAATATATTAAAAAAAAAATAAAAAAAAGGAAATAAGCTTTCCGATGGAAATGAAAGAAGAGTAATGATCTGTTGTTATCAATTATACATTCACCATGTAAATCTGCTTTTCATAAAATAAATAAATTTAACGACGATGAAACAAGCGAAAGAAATAGAGAGCATAAAACCAGTTGAGGATTTTAACTGGGCAGAAAGAAAAGAGGTCTTAACAACGAAATTCGAATTTATCTGTATCAGTTGCGCCCCCTGAACAAGACTCCTTTTCGTGAACTCGAGGAAACTTAAGATGTGCATCTGCAGGCAATCCGTCCCCATTTCCAAAGTCGTAAATATTTCCTCGAGTGTTCGGAGGTGAGATATGTTTTCCTCTACTGTATATATAAGATGTTTTTTGGAAGCAGGGGAGGGGGAGAGACGAACGGAAATGAGGGTACTTTCGGTATTAGTGTTTTTATTGGTTTATCTGTCTGTCTATTTATATATTTATCAGTTATTTCTTGCTTTTCTCTTCTTTTAGTTTTGGTTATGCTGTTCGTTTTGCTTTAAGAATATCATCTAGGACTTTGGATTTCATGTAAAAAAATTGTAACTCTCTCTCTCTCTCTCTCTCTCTCTCTCTCTCTCTCTCTCTCTCTCTCTCTCTCTCTCTCTCTATAAATATCTGCTGGCTTGTCTGGCAACAGTCATTACAGTAAGCTGGTGACAAAATAGAGCGAAATAAAATGACGGAAATTTAAGGGGCCTTTTTGCCCCGTTAAAAAAAAAACAAGGTAACTGAGAGGTATTGTGTGCCTACTTTCATTACTGGGAGCAGACGCGAGAATTACATGGAAAAAAAGGATAATTTAGTATAAAAAATCCTAAAAAAAAAAAGGACAGAACTGCAAACTTTGCTGCGAAAAGCGCGAGAGAGGGGCGAGGAAACGCTTTTAGAACAATGGAAAGGATTTATGAGAAAAACACAGAAGCTGAAGAAAAATTCGCATTACGAAAGGAAAATTGAAAGAGCAGTCGGTGAAATTTGTAGTTCTATTTTCAAAGGAAGGACCAATAACGTAAAGATAGCACTACCACGCGAAGGTTTCAGATGTAGGGAGAGAGAAATGGAAATGCAAAAGATATTTTCTGGAAATGATGAAAATATTGAACTGAATAACTTGTAAGAGAGAGAATAAATATTCATTATCGTGAAACAGAAAAGGATCAGTTCTGCTTTCCAAAACTATAAGAAATCAGGAGAAGGAGATGAAATTAGGAGTATTGAGAAATCATTACGAAAATATTACTGATCGCTAAGTATGTAAAGGAAAAAAAATCTAAACAAAAATAAAAAAAAAAGGAACTCCAAAGGAACTGAGAGGTAAAGACGAAGTAGAAAATGAGAAGAAAGGTTAAAGGGAATGTAGTCAGATCAAAGGCTTATTATAAGGTGTGTCTCAGTAAGGAGAGAGAGAGAGAGAGAGAGAGAGAGAGAGAGAGAGAGAGAGAGAGCATGGAATGGAATAATACCAGAGTGTTGTTAAACGATATATGAAGGCAAGGGCAAGGAGTTTTACGCCATGATAAATTTCTTTGGACAGGGAAAGATGGTTTTTGAAAGAAATAAAAGTATATTCTTCTGACTCATGGGATTAAGGGAAGTCCCTGTCGGTAAGCTGCTGTTTTAAATGCGTTGGAGGGAGAGCACGAAAGCACAAGATGATTCAAACATTTTAGGTACAAGCAGAGCAGCACAGAGAGATACCCGAAGGTCTATCCTATCATGGGGAATTTGAGGTGGGATAAAGCGATGTCTGGATATTTTCAATTTTTTAAGTGTACTAGGGAGAGGGGACGGAGTTGCTGGTACTGCACCATATAAAAATGAGCAACTTAGTTGTAATTAATTGCTGTCCAGTGCAAATATTAGAAGTTCTAAAGATGTAATGGTATTTTAACTTTGTGTCCTGTTAAATGATTACACTCTCGGTGAGTGTACAATGAATATGTAATAATGAGAGGATTTTAATATGCATTAGGTACTTACGACTGAAAAAATACTGACCGTCAGAAAAGATGGGAAAAATATGGTTATTCCTCCGTGAAGGTGCAGAGAAAACTCTTAAAATGACAACAGTTTTAGAAAGACAAAGCTGGTCGATTGGAGATGCCTAAGGTATCTCTTCATGTTTGAAAACTTATACTTTTTGGAAAAGCGAGTAATGGGTAATTTTCTTGTTGAGTAGATAGCACTCAACAAAGATAAACGGTTTTATCTTTGTAATTTCCTTTGGTAATTAAATTTAATAATTTATTACATAAACAAAAAATTTTTAAATGGTGTGCCTATTAATTGCAAAACGATGCCAGTAGGGATCAAAGCACCTGAGGTCGTCCATAAACAGCAGTTTAAAAACGTCTAAAACAGCTTCAGTGAATTATGATGAATGACCTGTCAATGAATTAAATAATCAGGAAGCTTAGAGAATATAACAAAAAAGACTTATTTATAGGCATTAAACCCTTTCCCCCCAAAAGCTGATGCCTCCACTTAAAAATAAACCCATTTTCATTCTGTTACTGCCTACTCCTGAAACGTGAGTGCAGAAAACTGCACATAAAGTTTATTATCGATTGCACAGTAAAACCCCCTTCACGAAATCAATTCATGTCTACCTGGATATTAAAACCCTTCCTTTCTTATACCTCTCATTCCATCCTGTAGTTTCTATATAAGCTAAGGTGGGAATGTATGAAGTGATTGTTAACCAACTCCACTTCATAGAAAGGAATTGTAGCTGCTGAATTTAAAATGAAAGAAAAAAATTGATTCAGCTGCTGAGATTATTTGCTTACATAATACGTGTGAAAATCATGGAGCTGCATTGATATATATATATATATATATATATATATATATATATATATATATATATATATATATATATATATATATATATATATATATATATATATATATATATATATATATATATATATATATATATATATATATATATATATATATAATGTGTGTGTGTTATTAGCTGAAGCCACTGGAAAAATTTAGAATGACACGACAGAGTGCCAAGTATTTTCGTATATTCTTAACACATCTTCTTTGCCCCGAAGGTGTGTTAAAAATACACGGAAGTGCTTGGCACTCTGTCGTTTCATTCTGAACTTTCCCAGTGGCTTCAGCTAATAAACAAAATCACGTGCTTGCTTTTGTGATTTCTTAGTGTGTGTGTACACACACACACACACACACACACACACACACACACACACACACACACATATATATATATATATATATATATATATATATATATATATATATATATATATATATATATATATATATATATAATATATATATAAATATATATATATATATATATATATATATTGATTGATATATATATATTATATATATAATTTATATAAAAATTATATATGAAGGGTTGTATAGTTATTCCAAAATTATAATATATATATATATATATATATATATATATCCATTAAGAAAGAGATATTGATTGATATCGATTTTCTTAGTTTTTGGAAAAATTACCTTAAGGGTTGGTTTTCCAAAATTTACATAAGGTTTAAACCTAGTTATACTGTAGAAGCAAGACTTGACCATTCGGGTATTCAACATGGGACGATGTGTGTGTGTGTGTGCGCGGGCTTATATATATGTGTATATATATATATATATATATATATATATATATATATATATATATATATATATATATATATATATATATATATATATATATTTATATACACACACACACACACACAGTAGACGTATGTACGTGTGTAATGGAAAAAAGCGAGAAAATGTGATGAAACTGGATAAAATAAAAATGAAAATTACTGTGAACTATCACAACCATAATTCGTTTTCACTTATAATAAAAATTCATTTGCAGGCTCTGGGGACAAGCACAAACCTTGTTTTCTTTCCTAATTGAGCAGTTATCGTCACCTCTTCATATTGTATTGAACTGAAATAAAAACCCCACCTTTTGTATAATGTGGGTGAGTTTTGAATTAAACAGCAATTTGCTTTTTCCCCAGCCGAAGCTATTATTGGTGCATTGTTTATGTCCGAACTACTACAACGGTAGTTTGCACATGGGGGTAACTATCATTGCTTCAGTAACAAGTGATGTTATTACCATATCCCAATTAGAAAAGACAAATTGCTGTTTATCACGGATACGGCAGTAAACAAAAGGTGGCGAACAGGAAGTCATGCATTTCTTGTGTAGTTCAGTTCAATATGACAAAGTGAACGGTAAAATATTAAAAATTTCGTGTAAGTGAATACAGAAGGACATATAAAAGTTCGTATAAGTGAATTTACAGAAGGACCTTTTGGTATTTAAACAAATTACAAAGGTAAGAAAATGTGTTATATATACAGTATATTTGTGTGTGTTTACGTATGATGAGAATGTGACTGGGGAGGGATTTTGGGTTATTTATATTTACAATGTTTAGTTACTTAGGGGGTGGTTAATTAAGTACATTATATTTACATAATGTAATTACACAGTGTAACTGCATTATTACACCAGTTTTACAGTTTGTTTCTCGTTCTTATGGGTCTAATAAATTTAGTGATTTCGTTTGCTGAAGTATTTGGTTGGGAATTGTTATGGAGTGACCTTGACCTTGAGTTCTTTCCCTCGGGCGGTATGTGGGGAGGCCTTGACCAAAGGAGGTTACATTTGCTTGCTTTGCCCTAACTTCTTCCGTCTGGACGTTCAGCGTCGGCTTGGTTGTCATGTATACAGCCTTTGTTATTGTTAGATCCCGACATTTGTTGCATTTGTATTTTATTCCGGTGTTGTCTATCAGTTCTTGTAATGCTGGTTTCTTGTCTCGTTTGTCTGGCTTTTTTCATATTTTCTCACTTCTACATTCAGCCTTTTTTCAAAACTCTGGATAAGGAAAAATAACTTGGGTGTGGTCATAATCCAAATTGGTATTCATCTCCTTGGGCGTAGGTCCACCAGCATAAACCTCATTGGTATTTCTTCCTCGGCTTTTGTCGAGTATGTTTATTCAGAAGGCTGTACTGATATGCAATAGTAAAATAGTAAAGAATTTATGGTGACTACAAAATGCATATCAGCCTTTAGTTCTCTGCGCTTGACTTGGCTATCGACAATTATAGTTGGATTATAGTTCATAACCAGTGAACTATTTATTTACATATTTCTTCATTTCGATTTTTTAATTTGTAAATATAATAGGATTGTACATATGATATCAATAAATATTCATATATATATGACAAATTAACTTGTTATATAAATATTATCAGTACGTGGACCCTTCAATAAAAGCGATAAATATAATAGTAAGTATTTGAGAAATCATATATGATGATATATTTATTATACATAACCTATATTATATATATATATATACTTATTTATACAATGTGATTATATATGCTGTAGATATATATATGGATATAAAATATATATATATATATATATATATACATTATATATATATATATATATATATATATATATATATATATATATATATATATATATATATATATATATATAGATATATATATATATATATATATATATATATATATATATATATATATATATATATATATATATATATATATATATATATATATATATATATATATATATATATATATAAAATTTATATATTATGTAATGCATAAACTCCACTAGTCTCCCATATTTATAATAAAGTAAGTTGGTCATTCGGTTTTGCAGGGCGGCGTCTGGGTTTGGCACTCTTGTTGTAAATGTACCTGGACAATAAGATATATATATCCCGTATGATTATGTTGCCATATCATAAAGAATTTTTCAATTTTACATTTGGTTCTCTCAATAATTTTGTTTTTTCTACATTTTTGTTTTATTTTAAACATCATTATTATACTTATGGGCTTTCACAAACGATTGTTTCTGGAAAATAAGAAGTAATTTATTAGCAGTTTCCTTGCTGGTATCATTCTGAATTACGGCTCGAAGAGGATACGTTCTCGATTTGCCTACGTGATTGAGCACAGCCAGCTTATCGTATGATGACTTTTTTTTTTTTTTACAACTGTGGCTTTATAGTGAAAACTTTATCTTTACAGTCAGAAAAATGAGATATCGGACCTGAGGGAAGAGCGCATATTGCCAGTAACTAGCGAGAGGCGACTTTCACCTGGGAAACAAACGGGGGAAATGAGCGATTCTCGCCAGAGTGAAGCCAAATCTTTGGCGTAGTTTGGAATATTATTTTCAGGTGGTACGTTTTGGATTAATGAGGGGAAGAAAAGATTTCTATAATTTACAGAGGTCAAATAGAGAAAACAGGCTATAAATTGGTGAAGTTTAGGGGAACCTAAATCAAGTTATTACAAAAATATGCGTTGTTTTGGAGCGGGCTACAGTCAGCAGCCCTCGATACCTAGTACGACAGGGATAGATGACTGCTCCCAGCTGCCCCAAGACCGGAAAGGGTTAGGCACTAATATCTGTCGTTTTTGGTCATTTTTACGTTTCACCATCCCCCGCCCCCTTCCCACCATCACCCCCTCCCCCTCTCCCCCTTTGGTGACAGAGTATTCTTTTCCAGATAGTAAGTCATGTGTATGCTGAAACGAGGTAAGATAAAGCCGTAGAGTTTATTAAGTTACTAAGTCTACAGACAGAACCAGGCCACGTTTCAGGGAAGCCCTTCCCACCCCCTCCCCCCCTTGGGTACCCGTTGGTGCTAGTGATGTCTTACCCCCAAAGTATTCTTTTTAAGATAGTAAGTCATATGTATACCAAGTTTGGTTGAAATTGCTCGATGCGTTTCAGAGTTATGTTTGAACATACACACACACACATGCATACATACATCCTTATATATATATATATATATATATATATATATATATATATATATATATATATATATATATATATATATATATAAATTTTATGTGTGTCTGTTCATGTATACTGTATGTATATGTATATACATATATGTATATAAGAATGTGTATTTGTGTTCGTGTGTATGCAGGAGGCACAGGAGTACATGCAAGAAAGCGGTGCATTGCCTATTACGTGTGAGTTGTTGCCCCACAGCTGATGACCTTCATGTGTAGGTGTAATGAGCTGCAAAGTCAGTTGAATTAACAACAGTGTGGCAGCTCTGCTGAATTGTTTTTCTACGGAGCCACCATCTTTGTATATATATGTATATATATGTTTACATATATATATATATATATATATATATATATATATATATATATATATATGTGTGTGTGTGTATAATCAAGATTATCTTTCTGTCGTAAGAATCTTTTTCACTAAGAATATTTTTATAATATGTATGTATGTATGTATGTACTGTATATATGTATATCTATTTATATATAATTTTATATATGTATATATATATATATATATATATATATATATATATATATATATATATATACATACATACATACATAATCATAAGATAATCTCTTACTGCCATGATTTATTATTCATGTGATATTTCCACTATGATATATAAAGAAACCATCTACAAAATCTCTAATTCATTCAAGTGACTTCCGGCGGCTGATCCTTTCTGAAGCAGATTCTATCTTAAAATTCATTTTCCTCAGTGAATATTGCGAGTGATTACTCTCTCTCTCTCTCTCTCTCTCTCTCTCTCTCTCTCTCTCTCTCTCTCTCTCTCTCTCTCTCTCTCTCTCTCTCTCAGTGGAAGACTCTAAATAAACTTAACATTTTCTCCTTTTTCCCCCTGAGCATTTTAGGCAAAAGTGGCCTTTCTACACATCAAAAGAAGGTTCTTTGCTTATGCATTCAACTCCGTATTCTTTTGCCATAATCTTGAATTCACTTTGAGAGCATTTATGACCGCGTACCCGAAACACGAGGCGAATAACTTATTTCGTAGCTTACGGTTTATTAAAGTTTCGGTGAACTGTTGATAAGTCAATAAAATGTCCTTAAAAGAAGGCCATTAAGTTTCGTTGAACTGTTAATCAGTCAATAAAATGTCCTTAAAAGAAGGCCATTTTCTTACTAGCTCTGAGGAATAAATATACCGATAGTTACATTTGAAAATTCATAAATCTTCATTCTCTTCAGATTACTTAAATTTGTTTTTTATAGACGAAGTCGGTATATTTTCTACATGTTAATATAAACAGGCATTGCTACGAAAATTACCTATACGCGAACTGTTTTGTTCCCAACGTATTTGTTATATATATGAAAGGTGCTGTTCCCTTCATGTTTTCAGCATCTTTTAAAATGAACCCTCAAATTGAAAAACAAAATTATCAAAGGCTACCAACGCCCCTCTCTCTCTCTCTCTCTCTCTCTCTCTCTCTCTCTCTCTCTCTCTCTCTCTCTCTCTCTCCCAATATAAAACCCTATGAATAATTTGCAAATGGACTTCAAGAGACATATCTTTCTTCCCTAGACCCTTTTCAAACGTCTTTTAAAGAGGAAACTTTATATCTATTCACTATGTGTCATCCAGAGACCACAGC
Organism: Macrobrachium rosenbergii; assembly: GCF_040412425.1. Classification (NCBI taxonomy): domain Eukaryota; kingdom Metazoa; phylum Arthropoda; class Malacostraca; order Decapoda; family Palaemonidae; genus Macrobrachium; species Macrobrachium rosenbergii. Next base: position 9,902,847 of record NC_089760.1, on the reverse strand, counting down.
ATCACACTGTTTGTCTCAGGAAAAGTGGAAATACTCTGCAAATATTTTATCTACGTTATTGATTTAAACCCTGAGCAGGCACTGGTTTCTGATATCCCTTGCATTTTGTGTTCCTTCTGAAAGTCTGTCTTTGTCTCTGAAGACATGTCACGGAGCAAAAGACTCTTGTCTTTATCTCGGATGACAGTCATCAAGTTCAGGACAGGGAGCAAAAAGACTGGCTGTCTTTATTTCTGAAGACAATCATCAAGCTCAGGCCAGGGAGCAAAAGGCTCTGTCTTTATCTCTGAAGACAGTCATCAAGTTCAGGTCAGGGAGCAAAAAAAAACTGTCTTTATATCTGAAGACAATCATCAAGTTCAGGACAAGGAGCAAAAACTGTCTGTCTTTATCTCTGAAGACAGTCATCAAGTTCAGGACAGGGAGCAAAGAAGGCTGTCTTTATCTCTGAAGACAATCATCAAGTTCAGGTCAGGGAGCAAAAAGACTGTCTGTCTTTATTTCTGAAGACAATCATCAAGCTCAGGTCAGGGAGCAAAAAGGCTGTCTTTATCTCTGAAGACAATCATCAAGTTCAGGTCAAGGAGCAAAAACAACTGTCTTTATCTCTGGAGACAATCATAAGATTCAGGTCAGGGAGTAAAAAGACTCTGTCTTTATTTCTGAAGACAATCATCAAGTTCAGGTCAGGGAGCAAAAAGGCTGTATTTATCTCTCAAGACATTCATCAAGTTCAGGTCAGGGAGCAAAAAAGCTGTCTTTATCTCTGAAGACAATCATCAAGTTCAGGTCAGGGAGCAAATAAACTGTCCTGTCTTTATCTCTGAAGACAATCATCAAGTTCAGGTCAGGGAGCAAAAAAACTGTCCTGTCTTTATCTCTGAAGACAATCATCAAGTTCAGGTCTGGGAGCAAAAAGGTCTTTATCTCTGAAGACAAGCAAGTTCAGGCCAAAAAAAAACTGTCTTTATCTCTGGAGACAATCATCAAGTTCAGGCCAGGGAGCAAAAAAAACTGTCCTGTTTTTATCTTTGAAGACAATCATCAAGTTCAGGTCAGGAGCAAAAAAACTGTCTTTATCTCTGAAGACAATCATCAGGTTCAGGTCAGGGAGCAAAAAAACTGTCTTTATCTCTGAAGTCAATCATCAAGTTCAGGTCAGGGAGCAAAAAACTGTCTTTATCTCTGAAGACAATAATCAAGTTCAGGTCAGGGAGCAAAAAAACTGTCCTGTCTTTATCTCCGAAGACAGTCGTCAAGTTCAGGTCAAGGAGCAAAAAGACTTTCCCGCCGAGATGTGGCCCGTCCTTGAATGAATAGATCTGAGTCCTGAAGTTTTATCGTAAAGTATTTTCTTTTAATGTCATTTTAATTTAATTTCGTTTTCGATTACCTCATACAATATGTATGTATATTTATTTGCCGAGAACAGAAACACATACGCTCATAAGGTTTTTTTTTTTTTCTTAAGATCCACGGAAATTTGCATCAATTTACATCGAAGATGCTTATGATATATTTGTCTTCAAACTACAGCTTTACGTTATCATTGTTTTTAACAGAAAGCGGAAGTGTAACTTAACAGTAATAATTAATAATTGCATTTCTTCTTAGTTCCTTCGATTATCATGGTAACGCTTCCTTTACATGATGCAAATCTTTAAGTTTATCAGATCATATAACACCCAAGTTGTATATCATATAAGATCAGTCCAATATTTATTCCCAAGGAAGATTTTGAAGTTTAATATAACACAGAATTCATGTTATGGTAGATAAATGTAAATTTTGTATGGGCAGCCTCTCTCTCTCTCTCTCTCTCTCTCTCTCTCTCTCTCTCTCTCTCTCTCTCTCTCTCTCTCTCTACCTAAGTCTCGCTATCTTGTGGAGCAGTCCAGGGTAATGTGCAGAAGAATAAATACTACTGAAATATTACTCGTAAAGCAAGGCTAAATAAACTAAGCCTTTTCTTGGCTGTTTAAAAAAACAGATTTAAATCTGTAATATAAAGTATTTTTTCAACCAAAATCTTGAATTCACTTTTAGAACATTTACAACCTCGTATGTGAAAGCGACTCTGATAGCATATCTTGAAATATGCAACTTTTTTCAGCTTTAGTCAAATATAAACATTCCTTGGAATATCTTTAACAGAAAGGTATTTTATTTGTGACTTCCATTGCGATGATTAAATGTTTGTGCCTACTTAGTAGTAGAAGAACATAATGGGTTATTTTTCTTTAAACACTTGAATATCTACGTTTTGCTCTTTTATAACCTAGAAATATAACACACATGACTTCTATGTATTAATGCACACATATATAGAAGTACGTGTAATAAGCATTCTTCGATGTGAGTGTTGTCATTTGCTTCTTTAGTTAAGAATAAATATCGTGGAGCTCTTTCTTTGATGTGAGTGATGTCATTTGCTTCTTTAGTTAAGAATAAATATCGTGGAGCTCATTCTTTGATATGAGTGATGTCATTTGCTTCTTTAGTTAAGAATAAATATCGTGGAGCTCATTCTTTGACATGAGAGTTGTCATTTGCTTCTTTAGTTGAGAATAAATATCGTGGAGCTCATTCTTTGACATGAGTGTTGTCATTTGGTTCTTTAGTTGAGAATAAATATCGTGGAGTTCATTCTTTGATGTGAGTGATGTCATTTGCTTCTATAGTTAAGAATAAATATCGTGGAGCTCATTCTTTGATGTGAGTGTTGTCACTTGCTTCTTTAGCTAAGAATAAATATCGTGGAGCTTATTCTTTGACGTGAGTGTTGTCATTTGCTTCTTTAGTTAAGAATAAATATCATGGAGCTCATTCTTTGACATGAGTGTTGTCATTTGCTTCTTTAGTTGAGAATAAATATCGTGGAGCTGATTCTTTGATGTGAGTGATGTCATTTGCTTCTTTAGTTAAGAATAAATATCGTGGAGCTCATTCTTTGATGTGAGTGTTGTCATTTGCTTCTTTAGTTAAGAATAAATATCGTGGAGCTCACAAAGAGGCTTTCGTTCTTTCTCCTTTACTTACTCATTGTACAAAATAAATCGATAATGATATTTGAAGCAATCGGCAAATGGATCCTATTGAGAAACCTTCCAGGGCAAAACATATCTCTTCACTATATTCGACCAGCGATCACAGCACCGCATTGTTTGTCCCAGGAAAAGTGAAAATACTCCTGGGCTATTTTAGCAATGCCATAATATTTTATTCTTCAGCAGACACTGCTTTCACATATATCTCGTCTCCTTTATGCCTCCCCATGAAAGTCTGTCTTTATCTCAGAAGACAAATATCAAGTTCAGGGAACAGCACGGCTTTCATGTCGAGATACGGCCCTGCCTTCTATGAATGGATCCGAGGTCTCGAGTTTTATCCAGGTTTTTTTAAGACTAAAACTATTTTTTGCAGTTTTTTATTAATTCGTATTTGGTTACACTATGCAATGTTTATTTCTTGCTTACAGAACTTTTTTGATATATACCAAGTAATGCGTTTGTCTTTAATCGCATTTTGGATATATACAGTTCGTAATAGGATTTAAATTCTATAATAAGCAATTACATAATAAGCAACTACGTAATATGCAAGAAATCTACAATACCGCCGGTTAACAAACAAAACTAAGTTAATAAAATAAAATGGTACGACATTAGAAACTCTTAAATAAATCAGATGACCTTAGAGTTAGAGATATATAGTTAGATATGCAAAGTTCACTAACTACCTAGAAAAATTATATGCTTTTGAATAATCGAATTTAATCTGATTAACTTTAATTTATTTACTAGTGTCAAACAGTTATTCTCTCTCTCTCTCTCTCTCTCTCTCTCTCTCTCTCTCTCTCTCTCTCTGCCCAAAAACCTAGAATTTTCTCCTTATTCGCTAATTTAGTCAAATCTAAATTTTATTTAGGAAGCAACGGAAATCGCTTAATCTTATTATTATTACAGTTATTTTTCAGACAGCTTCGAGATCATTTCCAATTATATATATGCTAAGCAAAGATCGAAAAGCATACTTCAGGAAATCTGAAAATCATATTGCCTCATGAAAAGTGAGAACAAACTCTTTAAACAAGGTAATTTCATTGAATTCACTGTATCGGTACTTGTAATTTAGGTTCTTAAAAATGTTAGTTCCTGAGATTATTATTAAAAAGTGAGAAAAAACACTCTTTAAACGAGGTAATTTCATTGAATCCACTGTGTCGATACTTGTAATTTTATGTTCTTTAAAATGTTAGTTCCTTAGATTATTATAGAGTTCTGTGTCTGACTGTCTCTCTCAACCACGCTATGTAAGCAAAATCTTTTTCCATTGTATTATAATTGTTATCAAAGCATGCTGTGTCATACTTTCTCTCTCTCTCTCTCTCTCTCTCTCTCTCTCTCTCTCTCTCTCTCTTAAATAACATACGCGCAGAGGCAAAAACACACACAAACCCCTCTATTCATTAAAAAAAACTAAAATTCGTTTTAGAAGCAATAGGCGAGTGGACCCCATACGAGAAACCTTCCTTCCTGCCTTCCCGAGTCCCTATTGAAAAGGTTCCCTAAAGGAAAACATTATGTCTACCGAATATATTTCACCCAGCGATCACAGTACCACACTGTTTGTCTCCAGAAGAGTGAAAATGCCCCGGAGATATTTTAGCAATGCCATATATTTTATTCTCGAGCAGACACTGCTTTCTCATATATCTCGTCTCCTTTGTGGCTTTTCCTGAAAGTCTATCTTTATCTCGGAGGAGAAACGTGAAGTTCAGGGAACAGCAAGACTTTCTTGCCGAGATACGGCCTATCTTTTTAAGAAGGGGATCTTAGGTTTCGAGTTTTGACTTAGTTTTTTTTTTACTGCGATATTTTGATTAATTTTCTGTATATATTGTTTTATTTCCGCAAATATAATAGATTTTAAACCTTTGGTAAGAAGGGGTATTAGGTTTCTTAATATTTTACAACTTTTTTTAGCCTTGTCTTTGAATGTTTTTAATCTCCATGCAACTGTATAATGGAAAAACAACTGGACGTACCATATTTTATCTCTAACAATTAATATTCATATTTGATCTTATCATAATTTTTCAATATAAAGCGATAAAGTTACTTATATTTTTTAAATAGAATAATGTGTACAATAATCTCCTGATAGACCTATTTGTATAATAAAACAAGACGAATCATATATGGTAAAAGTAATTCTAGCTGAGGAATAGTATACATTAGGAAGTCGCAGTACGTATATGTATAATGTACCATATTTTACTTAGAGCAATTAATATTGATATTTCATCTCCTTATCTTAATTTTAGAATTACACAATTACCGATATTCTTAAAATGTATAACGTAAGCAGTAATTACCTGGTAGACTTATTCGTTTCAGACTGCAAAAGTCACATATGTTAAAGGTCATGTTAACTGCGGAATACTGTATGTAAAAAATCGTGGTTTTTTTTAATATATATATATATATATATATATATATATATATATATATATATATATATATATATATATATATATATATATATGTATGTATTTGTATATGCATATATACATATGTATGTGTGTTTGTCTGTGTGCGTATGTAAGTATGCGTGTGGGCGTGATATCCTAGAGCATCCTCCATCTCATTCATCCGAATGTTTAAGGCTTATCAAGCCCACTCTCGCTATCTTCTAGAGACTTTGGTGTTGTCGGAAAATGAAGAGAAAAGAGGAGAGAGAAGAGGTCTTCGTATTTTAGCCCAGAAGACACGAACTCATCTCCCTGGGATTGATAATCTCCTTACATCCCAAATGAGATTCAAGGTTCTTTCCTCCAGAATCAAGAGGGGAGGGAAAGAATTATTGAACTTAATATTCCATTAGCACCAGGTTTAATTGATATATGAAGATTTGCAGGATTTCGTGTTTGTTAGGAAATAATATACAATAAATAAGTTCTTGTGCAAATGCACAACCTTTCGTTCACTAGCTACACATATGTTTACATATTGGTTGTTTATATATATATATATATATATATATATATATATATATATATATATATATATATATATATATATATATATATATATATATATATATATATATATATTATATATATATATATATGTATATGTATGTATGTATGTATGCATTACGTATACGTATGTATGTGTACATATATATATGTATATATATATTTTCTGTTGGAGTCAGTGGCATTACTTAAAGAGACTGTCTTTTTATTTAGACTTTGTATCATTCTGTACTTTTTTTCGTCAGGCAAACTTCTCAAGGAATAAGGAAAAATTATTCATTTTTTTTTCCATTTACTTATTATAGTCGACGGACCGTTTCAACCCTTACTGGCGGCGTCTTCATGAGTAAAATTACAATTTGGCATACACTCTTTTTTTTCTGCATGTGCACTTAGCAGTTACACCTAAATTTTAAAGATGACGTCATTTCACATCTGAAACCGAAGCTATATGCCCTATATATATAGGCAATATCCTCATTGCCATCGATACTGACGAAGAAGCTATCCGCTTACAGTATGCTTTGTAGAGGAACTCTAGTTTAGGCCACACTATTGATTGTGATGTCGAAGGCTATATTTCCCTACTTAGATGTAAACGTTGAGAAGGAAGACCAGCTGAATGCTACTGTGGCTACCACATATCAAAAGGCGACTAATGTTGGTCGGTGCCTTAACGCCCTTGGGGAGTGTCCCGACACTTACAAACACTGTGATTCAAGTGATATTTTCTTTGAAATGTGATATTAATTTTCTCCTCCTTTCTTTCTCATTCATACTGCGGTGATGTTATCCGTCTTTTTTCATTATTCCTTTTTTTTTGTTTGCCCTTTTATCTTTCTTTTCTTCTCAAGCTGCTTCTCTTCGCACCTTGAATCCCTCTTCTCAAGTTTCTTGACGACAATCCAGATTCTTTTTATTTTTTTTCTATGTTGTCGAAGTCTTGTTATTTTTAATGTTGGTTTCATATTTACAACTGGTCTCGCTTTTTATGACCCTACATTGTTCCAGTACTTAACCTTTTCTGTTGCAGTAGCAGCCGTGTCTCTCTCTATGATTAATAATGGAATTTATTTTTCTCCAACTCTCTTCCGTTTGTTTACTTTGCCTACGTCACATATCTGTAAATGTTTTTGTGTTTTCCCAAATCCTACTGATTATTGTACGCTTGCTTTACCTATTCGTTTTACTTTATCCCTCCATTTACTTCCACTTCAATATCAAATTTTAATCAACCACCTCTCCCTTTTTTCCCCAAACTCATTTTATACAGTTATTTAAAACGAGATGTATGCAACACCCACAATTTCTTATAATCAGTTTCAGCCTCGTTCTACTCAAACATCTCGTGTAGCAGTTAATACTTTTACTCTTCAATCTTTCATAGCGATTGCCTTTTTTCTCCCAGTTTTATCTGTTGTCCCTTCTTATTCACACTTTTATTTTATCTACAGAGATCCTTGCTTGGCCCCACAGCAACTCACCCTAATCCATGTTCTTATGTTCAAGTGTTTACTCAACGTCTTTGCTGTGTATTTTCCTTCGCATTCTTCCTTTTATCCTCTCCAGTGCCATTTCCTTGAATTAATTTTCCCCTCCTTTCCCCTAACCCCATATTTTTTACTGCCACTTTCATTATTAGCTTTGCTTTTTTTTCTAAGCAGTATATGTATTTTTTACCCTACGACCTTAATTCCTATTTTCAAATATTTTCGTGTACTACGTTATAGTTTTTAGAGGATTTTTTAGTGTCCTTTCTTTGTGTCCATACATTACCACCACTCTGTACAACACTCTTCCTTCCACTCTGATGCACTTATTTAACTAGTCTCACTTTTTTTTCAGGTTTACCCTTTGAATGAACTTGGTCCCTGGCTCTCTTTTTCTTTTATTTTTGTCCTCTTGGTGCTATTGTTTTCTTCCACGCCTCTCATCTCCCTTTCTCGCTCCTCTTCCGTTATTCCAGACTCGAGATTTTCCTTCTGATATCCCACGCGCACCTCTTCTCCTCCACCTGACAAGAAATCTAATAGGGCCTTTCTTCATCAGGAAAGAGCTCCTAATCTCGCCCTTATCGTAATCAGCGGAACACTTTCCATACTCGGGGAGTGGCTCTTGCAAACATGAACCCGGAGGTCGGTGTGTTATTAAGTTTGTTCGCGTCTCGAAGAAGCTGTGAGCCATTTTTTTTCATATTTTTCGTAGGGAGGATGAGGGATTTTCTTATCTCACTGGTTATTCATTATGGAACGTTACAGCCTCTTTAATTTGAATTTTTTTTCGGGCTTTTGAATTCTTTATTTTTATTCCTTTTACACAAAATTCACTATATAACTAAACAACTAAAAACTATTCTGATCTATATTTTTTTCTTACCTTTATGTTACCTCATTTGCCCACATTCCTCACACTTTCAACTTTCCTCCTTTTGAACAATAATCACATTATTAATAGGAAAATCTCCGGACCTTTTACTGCCATTGGTATTTAACATTCCCTTTCACTTTCGTTAATAAAAATGGCTTCTCAAATTCTATATCCAAATTTAGTCTTCATATTAAATTCCTCTTCCCTTCTTCACTTTTTTGCGGTGCAGTATGACAGTTTTTCCTTCCAGTAATATGGCCTTTCTATTTAAAAGCATTCATACACATCACACTATTAATACTATCAGTAACTATATATTTTATACCACTAATTTTTTACCATAACTTTGCACCTACAACTAGTCTTTTCTGACTTCTCACACCGGTCCATAAACAAAAATACTAAATATCCTTGAAATACTACACAAAATTGTCTCTGTCCCATTTTTACAACAAGCCTAACACTCGTCATACTGCGTATTCAAGCACTATTCACTTGCCAGCCCATCTAATTCTATTACTTGTTTATCCTTCAACTTATCCTTCAACCCTTTCATTGACCTCTGTAAGTCTTCATCACCTCAACAAAAACTGTTCAATTAACACCAATTCCTTTCCCCTTTTTATATTAAAATACCCCTCTCTTTCATCCTCTAAATTTAATGGTAATTAAAAATACACATTCACTGGTACAGTTTGGTATTTCTTAAAGACAATATCTCTCCATTTACATCTCTTGCTATAATGCTCACTTCTTTATCAACCTCATGTCTGTTTCAGCTACTCGGTATTACCAGCTCTTTGTCCACCTAACGTTCTTGCACAAATGCGCTCCTTGATTTTTAACATATCACACCTAATTTTATACTCTCCGTCCTTTATTACCTTATTCATCAACTTTTATACTATTCATAACCATCCCTTTTGTTCTGGTAATGCATGACACGCACTCTCCCCTTCCTTCCCTAAACAGCTAATTTAGTTAGTTTATTCTAGCATTTCTTTTCTCTTTTTATGTACACGTTTACAGGTGAAAAGTGACTGTATTCTTAAATTTTCTTTTTCGCTTCACTTTTTGTTGTATTTTATTCCTGACTTCTATTTATCAAAGACGCTTGTCTTAATTACAAAGGTAATATCATATTATATAAAAGAACGTTTTACCAATTTCTTCATCTTAAGGGAGCATGAATATATTCTTTGGATTTGAAGTATTAACAACATCCAAGTTCCAAGAATACTTATTGACGAGAAACGCTATTTTCATTTACACTTTCCAAATATCAACTATATTTTTCAGTACTTTGCACAGCCAACGCGTATCGTTTTCCAAGCACAACAAATCACAGATGCAGCCACTCGCAGGTACCTCCCGTTTCATTTACACTCCATTCCCTGAAGTACATACCATCAGACATTTTTCGTAGGAACATCTCCACCTGGATTCATTCTGTTCCTCATCACCAAGGATCTGATCTAACTGGGGTGACTGTAGACATAGATCTGTGACTGTTTGGGCAGTTTGCATTCAACCATTCGGAATGATCACTCTCACAGCAATAAATTTATCTTCATGTTAGCCATAAAGATAGGTTGGTTCCCGCGGGCATTGCTTTTGTCATTGACGCGCTTAACTCTGCACCCAGAAGTTTACAAATCATAATTTATATGAGGTAATTCTTACAAACGGTGTTCAAAAGCCACAGGCGGAGGAGGTTGCCGCAATGTTGACGAATTCTTGCTGGGGGCATAAGGGCAATGCGTCTGTTGAAGACCATAGGCATATTATATGTAGGTGCTTACACCTTTGAAGTTAAGGAGCATATGGAGTTGAAATCTTGTGCAGCTTCACACTGCCGTGGGAGTAGCCTCGTGGCAAATTATCATGATCAAGAGGAAGTTGATAGTAACAATAACTTGACTGGTCTTTTTAATGATGTCATTCAGGTTTTTCATCAGGCCTTAAGTTGGGTTCTTACTCAGGAACTGGAATTTGGAAACTCCTTACACCCTAACATAAATCATTCAAAAAACCTCTGTAGACTCACCCCCCACTGTGCAGTCTTGAGCCCTACACCCTGACCAATCGACTATCACTCCATTTTACTTTGGGAGTTTATTTGTTACCGTACCAGTGGACGAGACTCTTGGTATCATCTTGAAGATACCCTATCACTTGGAAATAACTCCCCTAGACTTCCCCAAGGAAACCACACACAACTTTTTTAAATATAGACTAAAAGGCCCATACGTTCTTATAGCCAAACGTCACGCGTCTGCAGGTCAGACAATCATTCTCATTCATGAGCTATGCAGGTATCGCTGCTTCTATTGTTGAATCAGGAAATCTGTCATTAAAGCCTGGTTTTTAAATGTTTTATTATAAAATAGAATATGAAGTTGCAATAACATTTCTTATTAAAATATCTAACCATAAAACAAATTCTTTCATTACAGCGATTGAAAATGTATTTCTTAAGTGACTAATAAAAAAATAATAAATAGGAAATAATTAAATATATAAATAGGAAATACATTCGAGAGTCATCTAATACAAAACATATTTAAGCGAAATGCAAGAATATATCAGAACCCATAATAAACCTAACGCGAACAGCTTCCTGCATCCGGAATGAAACAGCGTGCAGTTGCCTAAAATGGCTGCGGCGCATAAGTTATAAGCGAGGAAGATAAAATGTTTTAGCAATTCGAGACGGATTCTTGATGATTCGTTTCAAAGGAAGCGGAGAATCCCTGATATTGCTTGCAGATTGCTCTCGGCAGAAGCGCTTGATATGTTAATTGGCCGTGAGTGACTAATATCTCATTAGGACATGGTTCAGCGAAAGTTCGGAGCTCCGAAATGAGGTGCTTCGGGAGACGCGGTTCCTCCTAGGGATTGGCATTGACGTCCGTATGGAGAGAAGTAATTCTCTTGTAATAAAGTATTCTAAACTTTAAGCGAGTGTACGGGCAGAAGTTTGTATTAATAAATACAGATACAGAGTAATATAGTTCGTTATGCCATACACACACACACACACACACACACACACACACACACACACACACACACACACATATTCCTTGGGTGCAGTTGCCTTCATATTCCAACTTCTTTTAGTGGGCAGCGCCCTTGCCTTTCAGTTGAAAGACCTGGGTTCGATCCTGATGTGAGTCAGAAATTTATTTCTGTTCCACACGTGGTTGTATGTTGATTATTTCTATCTTATTCACTCCGGAAGGATAATTCGAATGAAATGCTGTCAATTGGGGCATTGCTGAGTCAGGAAGTTGGGGAAAACTCTCTGGTATGCAAGCAGTTAGCTTGCCCAGGTGATTCCGTGGGTGCAGTTGCCCTCAGGTTCCAACTTCTTTTATGACTTGTATGGCCTAGTGGGCAGCGCCCTTGCCTTTCAATTGAAAGACTTGGGTTCGATTCTGATGTGAATCAGAAATTTCTGTTCCACATGTGATTGTGTGTTGATTATTTTATAACACACACACACATATACACACACACACACACACACACACACATATATATATATATATATATATATATATATATATATATATATATACAGTATATGTGTGTGTGTTTGTGTGTGTGTATCTTTTTGTATGTATATTCAGTAATCTTTATAATACAACGAAAATCTGTATCAGTTTCATCTGTACTGGCACATTCACTTTAAGGCCAGGTTAATTACTGCTAATGCTCAACATAACATATTTGAAAATTACCTCACAATGCTTTCTACAAATAATGTATTTTAATGTAAAATTAATTGTTACTGAAGATATAAATTCATATTTGTCTGTTTTTATAGATCGTATCTTGAACAGTTGTCTAATTCTGTATTATGTCACCTTATGAGTTCAATTTTGTATAATGCTATGAGACAACTCAGTGCTATTCATTTACATGAAAAGCACTGTATGACAGTTTCCAAATGTTTTAAGTACTAGCAGAAATAATCGTGACCTTTTGTTTATTATACAATATTTTATTTTGATTAAATTAGTTCATCTTGTTAACCTCCAGAGGGCTTATGTTCATGAATGGGATGAGATTAACCTATGCTAGATCACTACAAACACACTATCGCACAATCTACTGACTACGAAGCATATTTCACCATAATGACATCTATGGAGTGACACTGATTTAGATCATGAAAAACTTGGGTTTTTCCACAGGATTAGGGACTCTACTTAATGTCACTTAGGAACTGAATCCCATTTGAATAGATGTTCTGAAATAATTATGGTTTTATCGTTAATATATCAATATATTGTCTGTAGTCTAATATCAGAAAATTATTTTCGCTGTAAATGATGAAGTAAATGTTGAACCTCATCCTATAAAGTAGAATCAGTCAAAAAAAAAAATGTTGAGTGTTCTATCCCATACAGAACATAACTATTCTGGCGTAAAACCAACCTTGTTTTGAAGATTTATGTTGACAGGAAGACTAATAAGCATGTCAAAGTCAGCGTTTGTCGATGTAATCTCTCCCAAAAGAAATATTAAATCATTACGGAAAACTGTCGGGAAGTTAACAAAATTTACAGAATTGCTAAGGGAAATCGTAATGCTAACAGCATGCTACAAACACCATTAAATTAACTATTAATTGGAAATCGTTAACAGACCAGATAGAAAAAAATATTTCAAAGGCCTTTTACGGCAAGCAGTGTTTAATTTTCATATTCTTGTTATCTATCTGTCACCATGAATCACATGCCTCCTAGATTGTTTTTCTCAGTAGATGCACGAGAAAGGTCTTAAAATTCTGAAGAGGCTTTTCAATATTTTAATCAATTGACAAATGTCATCAATGCTTCAAAACTTATTCGTTGTTTTCGTGTTTAATTTTTAAAACTTTTCACTTGTGATCATTAATCATATTTTAATGTGTAATGTTTGTAAGTTAAGATGCAAGGATTAGAGACCATCGTCTGCCATACTGCTCTGGACATTTCACTGTCATTTTAAGAACTCCAGGACCTTCATTGTCTTTCCTGCAAAACTTTAGAACATTCTTCAGGTCTATGTAATGGGCTTTGATTCTAACAAGGTTAAAGAAGACCATGACTATTAACTGTTCCTGTATGTGACTTGTTTCTTTAATTGCTCGTTTCTCTCATTTGTTATTCTGGCCTGCATCTGGCAGTTCTTCTCTTACCTAGGCTTGCTTTTATCTTCTTCACAAACTGACATGTTCTTCAACAGAGGAGCATGGTTATAACACGTTTTTTTTTTTTTTTACGTAAACTAACTGCGAGAACGAACCCTTTTTTCGACTGTTACCATATTCATTGCGTTTTATTAAAAGTAATTTATAATACATTAAATAATATCATGGCTTTGTTTATTAAAAAATGAATTTTAAAAATTTCAAGACTCATCTCGTGCCCTTTTGATTTGGGGAAAGCGTAAAAATAGATACTAATTCAATGGCTCCTTAGAACAGAAAGGTGATATTTTTGAAAAAAAAAAGTTCACCATACCTATTCACAAATTGTTAATTCGAACAAAATCCTTTCGTTGTTCTTCTGTATGACTGGTCGCTGTACCATCGGACATTTATTTGAATTATGTTATTGTAATGCATTCATTATGAGGAAAGCGTCAGGAAAACAAATGAAGTAGGCATCAGTGAATAAACCGGTGGCTCACATCTAAAGCACATGGCCACTTCCGAAAACGGTATATTTTGGGAATAATGCCACTAAACCATTGCCCGAACACTGAATCCGATGCTGTATGTTATGCTCATTCATACAGTAATTTGTCTTATTGCTGTTTTCACCACATTTGTGAACAAAGGTATTATCACCATGGCGAAAAGAGTTGCCCAGAAATTCTTCTCTCTCTCTCTCTCTCTCTCTCTCTCTCTCTCTCTCTCTCTCTCTCTCTCTCTCTCTCTCTCTCTCTGTATGTCGACTTGTACCCTCTGATGATAAATTTTTGTGCCGCTCAGAGATTCCTGCGTTCCATCATCTCGACGTTGTGGATATTGCCTTCCTAGATTTTTCTTGATTGTGCCTTCGCGTTCACATTTGTGCTCTTATAAATATTCACAGGTACAGTATCTCTTTTCCAGCGTTTGTAGGGACGTGTGCCCTGGCCTGGTATGTTTATACATGTACAGTTACTTGTAAAATTTTGTCGGTATTCTGTTCTCCTCCTCTTGTAGGCTGCTTGTGGGTGAGCTGTTCTTGATTTACGCAAATTTTTTCAGGCATTGTTTTGTTAGTTATTTATAAATATATTGGAAGGATAAACGTTTCTGTTGCAGTCCAGATCACAGTTCTTAAAAGCTCTACTCAATATTCTCTGGTATCTTTTGAAAGAGCAATCATGGCTAAGCGTCAGTGCTGTATGCTTTGTGCATTTCAATGTTTTTTGATGTATATGATATGTAAAAATGTTTACAGTGTCATCAACTATTGCAGTCAAAAAAGAAAACAACTGAAAAATTAAGAAATGACGCGCTTGACCATCATATAAAAATATTGAAAAATATTTATAGGATCTGAAGGTACGGAGTTGTCACGCTGGCACATTTTCTGGCATCTTTTGGCATCCTGGCGTCCGTATTTACGCGTAGGAAATGGTAGTGCAGCCAAAAATCTGCAGCTTTGTGAGGTTTCATCTTTAATGTTCCCGGTGAGCCTGGCTGGGGCTTCGTTTGTTTACCATATTTGAATGGCATTAGGTAGTGGACAAGGACAATAACATTATTTCAATTCTTCGTAGTATCAGAGATGTCCTCGTTCTTTCGCTATTCTCCTACACAACCTTAAAGATGTAACATTTAATAAAAATAAAGGCTTTTTATAGCATTGAAAACAGTGGTTTACATGATACTCCATTCCTCATGAAAATTGTTTACTATAAACATGCACTCACATACACACACTGTGTGTGTGTGTGTAGACCAGTTCCCCCTGAAAAAAGCTGGCTTGAAAAAACAAAATACAACTTTTATCATCCTCTTCATACACCTATAAAAAGGGTTAATCATCAGCGCATTTAAACTCTCTACACGCACTGCATAAATCACACTATCTTGCATACATTCTCGCTCTCCCCTGAAATAAGCCCTCCTTTTCTACACCTCTTTTACCCTATTTATCCAACCCTTTCTTAGTCTTCATTACCTCGCTCCCTCATAGCACTTTTAAATCATATGTTCTTTTCATCAGCCTATCACCGTCCTATCTTTCCCCCTGTATATGCACATATAAAGGCTATTTAGTTCTCTTGGCTGAAGGGTAGCTTGTGGGGGTTATGCTCAATTTGCTAAAAGCCCTTTCCTTGTTAACTCACCAATTCTTTTATCCTACAGCCATGTATTATTATTGTTATTAATATTATTATTTTATTTTTTTTTTTCGACTACAGTCATCCTATTCGACTGGATGTTTTTTTAGTGTGGGTTTGCAGATTGAATCCTGCCTCCGTAGGAGTCCATCACTTTTCTCACTATGTGCGCTGTTTCTAATAGCACGCTCTTCTGCATGGGTCGTGGTGCTACTTAGGCTTCTAGTTTTTCCATGTTCCTTTTCAGGGAACTTGGGATCGCGCCTAGTGTTCCTGTGATTATGGGTACAATTTCCACTGGCGTATCCCATACATATGTCCTTCTTGTGTCTATTTACAGGTCTTGATACTTATCAATTTTCTCTTTCTTTCTCATCTACTCTGGTGTCCCATGGTATTGCCACATCAATGAGTGATACTTTCTTCTTGATTTTGTCAATTAGCGTCAAGTCTGGTCTATTGGTACGTATCACCCTATCTGTTCTGATACCATGGTCCCAGAGGATCTTTGCCTGATCGTTTTCTGTCACTCCCTCAGGTTGATGTTCGTACCACTTATTACTGCAAGTTAACTGGTGTTTCTTGCACAGGGGTCCAGTGGAGGGCTTGTACTACTGAATCATGCCTCTTTTTGTACTGGTTCTGTGCAAGCGCCGGACATTCGCTTGCTATGTGGTTTGTGGTCTCGTCTTTTATATTGGACTTGTTGCGTATGGGTGAGATCGTATTTCCATCTATTGTTCTTTGGACAAATCTTGTTCTTAGGTCCTCCTCCTCCTCCTCCTCCTCCTCCTCCTCCTCCTCCTCCTCCTCCTCCTCCTCCTCCTTGTCAACGAATGCATCCATTCATCGTTATAGTTCAAATCTAGTAATTATCGTCCGTAATCTCCTCATTCCTGGTATTTCTAGGATTCGGATAATATTTCGTAGTCTGTAATTATATTCCACTGAATAATATATTTTACCTTGACCATTTTTTTTTGTAATTCAGATATCAATTCTAAGGCAAAAGTTATAATATTTATTTCTATCTGGATCTCAGTAATTATGATAATTAAAGGTTTCCAATCTTCATTTGACGTCAGCGTGTCGGAGGCAATGCTTTATGTTTTTTACCTTGTTTTCCAAGGCCCAATTTTAATTAGAAGCCATAAGCATATTTATCTTGATTTTAGATGCAACTTTATATGTAGATTCCTTGATTAATATAGAGAAGTCTGATAAATTTCAATTATAACATACGATCCAACGCAGTTTTTTCAGCAATTATATTCTGCCATCGCAGATTGGCAATATTACTAACAGCCTCTCAACTCATGCATGAAAGAATCCTAGATTAAATTTCAATAGTTTGTTAATCAAATAAATGTTCATACATTGACAATGTAATCACGAATGCAGTTTTGACGTCATAAACAGAGATTATATAATTATAATTTAGTGCCTTGGGAGATAACGAAGATCTACAAAGCCCACGGTCATTAAAATAACATTTGCTAAGTATCTAATTTATAGCCATCGTTCACCTCCCTAATAAAAAAATTAAGCTGTTTTTAGAATCAGAATTACAATGGGAATTCTACATTGGGCGCAATGCTCATTTATAAGAATTAAGAAATCAGTCCGTTTTCTATGCAAAACGGAAAGGAGATGAAGGCGTGTGACGTATGATGTGAACTCTACTTGGTTGCGGAAAGACATTATCAACAGTGTCATCTCTCACCTCCCGAGCTGAGACACATCATTCGTATGGTTGAGCTGTCTTCGTAAGGCCCTATTGGACCCTCAAGACGTCTCCCGGATTCATCTTGGATTCGGGGGAATCCTGGAGGATCTGCGGGAAAAAAAGGAGAAAAAAGTTAGAGCGCGATGAAATTCTTCAATTTACTGCGTATAATACAAACCGATAAGAGAGAGAGAGAGAGAGAGAGAGAGAGAGAGAGAGAGAGAGAGAGAGAGAGAATTATATTATGAGAGATTTCTGTATATGAATTTCAAATAGTTTTTTATAACCTTAACTCTATGTTCTGAAAAACATTGTTAGAACCACTACAGGTGATTATATTTTTGTTTTTATAAATGTGTAGGATTTCATTCTATACTATTTGTTCCTTTCATCTACTGCTCTGTATAGAAAAGATAAACGCTCCTGTCTTTTCGGGAACTTCCATAGGCGAATGGTATACCTTTGATGATATGTTACCTAAGAAACTAGTTTATAGATCACGTACAATTACGGTATCTGGGGACGCTCCTTAGAACGTGAGAGACGAACCAACGAATCTTTCTCATTTTTAAATGCTCCCATTGATCATCAATTTTCGGAACAAACAGAAAAACAATGGTGAAATTTGAACACCATTTTCCTCCCACTATCCCGTGGAATGCCCTGCTTATAATTGAACTAAACTCCCCTACACAGAATTGCATTCGTTTTTGCTCAAATTATTCTTCTACCGGTATCTGTTTTTTGTATCTTGGGGATAATTATATCAATTTCAATAAAATCTTTACTTTTACCCATTACACATTTTTGTCCTAATGCTTACACCATGTTTAAAATATTACTTCTGAAGGTAAAATTGTTTGCCTAACATTCCTTAATCAGACGATATAAGCAGGTAATGGAAAGAAACTTAGATAATCTAAAGTGGATATTGTTTTTATTGTCCCGTTGAATATACTATTGTCAAATAGAATGTTTCCAGAGAAAAGACAAGACAGTGATCGTGACAATCATTCATGTGCTAAATGCTGATTCGTGGATAAACCTCCTGTTGTCCTGTTGCAAGTCTAAAAAATTAGCATTTCATACGCATGCACAACATGCTTGCATGCAATTTAGCTTTCTAGAAGGTAATTTTTGTCCTTTCTTACACCAATTTCATTCCATCTGTACCTCCTCTTTCCTTAATGGCACCTCTGATTAGTACAATCATTCACCAACCTATCATTTTCCATACTTGCCACATGACTCACCTTTTTACTTACGCTAACCTTTTCTAAAACTGTTTTCCTTCCTTTCGCTTATTCGTCTTCCACATATACTATACAAGCAATCCATCCGCATTTAATTTCCGCAAAGGATAGTTGGCTCAATAATCTCTTCATACATTCCACCGTGTTTATTTTTTTTTTTTTACCCATGCTGATACTCTCCTGGTTCGTCTGATATATTTACTCCTAAATACAAATACCAGTTTGAAACAACTGCTGTTATTAAGCCACCATCCATTTCTCTTCATTCTTGTTTTTAATTCAACTGTATAACCTTGCACTTGCTCACATTTACTCTGCCTCCTCCTCTTGCAAAAACTTTTAAAAGATTTTTGTCAGATTAGACAATTTCTCTTCGCTGCCAATAATGCTTCATCTGTAAACATCAGAGTTTCCACGTCTGATTCACCATCCATATTCTTATCACAGAACTTTGCAGCTGCCTCTACTTCGATTTCCTTGGCTTCTCACATCACTTCATAAGTAAAGATAGTAAAAAGTCACCAGGCTAAACAAAACCCTTTCTCAGACCAGCTTTTACATCAAACCAGTCACACCCCTGGTTACAACACTAGCAAAAATGGACACTAAAATTTAAAAAATGATGCATGGAATACTAGCATCTGTATGGCACATATAGTATTGTCCTCTTACATTAAAATTATCACGTAACTGTTTCAAAACAAGCACCAAATCCACACAATTTTCCTCATATCAAACCATTTATCATCACTATTATTATCTCAGTTAAAATCCCACCTTAGACTTTTATGGTTTACTAAGATATTTTATGTAGCTAAATTACTTCAGTCCCTTTACTTTTATACTTAAGAACAATTGCTCCTCACAGGCCATTTTGTAGAAACGTTCTCCAATTTCAGGCATATTTTACATGCCCTGATCAGCCACTCAATTACGTTTTCATTCGCCTCACATACTCAGTTGTCACTTATACAAGTAATTTCACTCTTACAATAACCACTTCCATCCCTGCAGCATTCAGTTCTGCTTCCCTTTTATCTTCTACAGTATGTTTGGCAAACCAAAGAAATACTCTATATTCCGAGAAGTGTATTCTCTTCATATTCTTATTTTTTTTTTTTTACTTGCACCTTTGATTCTGAGATTCATTACTGACTAATCTCTCTGCATTTACTTCCTTAGAAAACAAATTCTTTTAACCTAAAATCCTTGTTCACTTCAGCGGCCTTTCTCCCTTTGTACGTATCATCATTTTCTCACCCATGTCCTCTCGCCCACCTTAGCCACCCTCCAGTATTCCTGCACTATGTCTTTCCTTCGCCTTTGTTTATCTTTCAAGAAAGCTATCATAACCGTATCGCCAGGCTCAAAACTTTTTCCCCCCTTGTGCTTCCTCTATAGTCCAGTCATTGTATTTAACGTAGACTTTATAATATGCCTTCAACCTCTGCACCTTCATCCATTTCACCTTATACATTTTACGTGCTTCCTTCATATCACATTCGTATGTGTAGCTACTTTGTCTCTCCCCCCCCCCTTTCCAACTTTAAACTTAATCTCCCTTAACTTTGGCTATAATTAAATAGTGGTTATATATGCATCCAGCCACTACATTTCTTCCCATTATATCCATCAACTTACTTTTCCATCTGTCTTGTACTCGCATAATCTAACATATACTTCATCTCACCATTTTTTCATTCCCAGGTACCGTTTCTAATATATTTTCTCTGGAGACCATTGGTGCTCATAAATCAAATACCTTTAAAAGCATATTCCTATAAGACTCCTCATAGGTTCATTTTTACCAGGAAGTTCATTGCTACTCCATGCGCCATCTCGTAGCCATAACTCTTTTGGATTTAAGTGACCTAACGCAAACAGCATTTCATGATCTCTAAATTCAGCAAGGCTTTTATTCAGACTTATCAGTAAAACACTCTTTTCACTCTGTCTTTTCCTGTCGTGGCCTATATTCACTGACTATCAATTGTTTTCCTTAAACATGCTATCATACTCTTACAATCCTCGAATACTTTCACGCATCCGTCATAACTTCCTGTCGCCACAAATATTACTCCTTTCCTAGATCTGAGAGTTTAATTTACCCAAGAGCAAATCTCTCCTTGCACTTCCCGTCCCTGCCCAAAATGCCTTTTCATACTTGTCTCGCTAACTGCCAAAACACTTCTCTTTCTCTCGGTAAATAAATCGGCTATGATGCACTTCATACTTTCTTCACCACATTCAAAACTGTAAAGATTTCAGTACATTGTTCTTTCTCTGGGTTTTTGTAATTAGAATCACTGGTAGGGGAGCTGTAAACCCATGTGGTCAGCTATTAGGTGATTTCCATACAAGGCTCCTTAGCCTTAAGGTACATTTTACTTGACCAAAACCATTGGCAATTCCTAAGGCAGCAATGAACTGGTTGTACTGCTGACTACTACCCCGACAGCAGTTCACAGTAAGAATACTGAGTGGTTTCGCTGGCGTCAGTAAAAAGACCCTTTCTCAATTATTGGCATTTACTCCTTCCAGTGAGTTACACTACAACAATAGGCGTTCGTCTGCTTTGCAACATGTCCCATTATAATCCACAACATTTGACTTTAAATAACTGACGTAGATAAATCTCTTACACATTTCATTGGCTGAGAGGGTATCGAAAGACCAGTTATTTGCACGTCTCCTGAAGTTTAAAAATATTTCCCCTATCTTTAAAAGACCCTTCATTTTTCAAATTCCGTCTGAGGATTCTTTGGACTTATCACTAAAAGCATCTCTCCTTACGGGCTCTTTCGTTTTCAGTCATTTCATAATGCTGTGATATCTAAAGAAAATTGTGAGATAGGAAATAAAGTGTCTCCTTTTCCATCTCATAAGCCTATTCAGTTCTAATTTCCTTATACCAAAGGTCAGCCCGACAAAAAAAAAAATGTACATATATATAGATATAATAATAACCAGACTTACTAATAACCAGACTCACAACAGACGAAAATAGGGAATGATTCAGCCTACTGAATGAAAAAGAGGGGCTTGTCAAACCAAGTAATTAATAGGGCTTTTAGAGAAGATGAACGTCGTAAATTACTTTTAATGTAGTTGTGATTCACATAGAATTTTTCTTGTGGATCTAAAGGTTTGGTGTAAGAATTATGGTGAAGCTATATATTATCACTGCCATAATATATTAAGCATAATGCAATTCTGAAAGGCTTTTGACACCAAAATTATGCGCTGTTAGCACTTTTATGAACTGATCAACGTGCAGGTAGTTTTTTTTTTCTTTTTTTTTTTTGGGGCCCAATTTTCATACTTAATAAAAGAAGAGACACGCACCGATCTCCGCACGCGAGCGCCCACACACACACACACACACACACACACACACACACACACACACACACACACACACACACACACACATATATATATATATATATATATATATATATATATATATATATATATATATATATATATATGTATGTATATATATACATGTATGTACATATATACAGTATACATATGTATATGTATGTATGTATATAAATATACATATATATATATGTATATATACATATATGTATGTGCATATGTATGTGTGTATATATATGTGTGTGTGTGTTTGTGTGTGTGTAGGAGTGCATGCGTGTTTGTGACGGTGAAATATGATGAAAAGAATGACGCGGTACTGTGAAGGTGTAATGGAGGCGATTATATGATGTGTAGAAAAATGTTTCCTTTGTAACCTAAGTCTTTTTGATATTCACTATAATTGCATGTTATTTAAGGAAAATGTCAAATGAAGTGAAAAATAAAATTGTTTTGCTTTTCATTTCATTTAGGTACAAGACATGATTGTGACTACAGCAGCTGAAAAAAAAAAAATAAAAATAACAGCGTTCGTTAAAACAGATTAAATTGATAAGGGAAAAATAAATGAATAAATAAATAAAAGACAATTTTCCAAAAATTTGCTTAGAAGAAAAGGTGAAACACAGGCGACTTAGACGTGGCAAATGTAAAGTAAGGTAATAAGGAATATGAGTATTAAGCAATTTTCTTACTAAATACCATGGCTTGAGGCCTAAATAAGCTATATCATTGGTGCCGTGTCATGTTGCTAATATATGTGTTATTTTCCAAATGTCTTAGAGAAGAATACATATATTACAATGATATAGTGAGATTTGTCAGAAGATGCCCTTGTTTTCCATGCAAGTAGTTTTACTCATCATCTACACGTTTCCTCTTGACATTTTCTTGGTTAATTTTCTCGTTATAGGAAACTTAATGATTATGTCCACCAGGAAAATGGATGTTATGCGTCGGTGGTTATTGGGTGATTTTATTTTTTAATATTCTTAGTTGGAATTTCATATTTCATCATAGGGTAAATCTTTAACCATAGACAATAAATAAGCACGAACCATTCTTTACCAATACACCACCGTCATTTCTTTTCACTATATTCTGGCAAGTGCAAGCAGCCTTGATGATAACCACACTTATAATAGAAACGTATTTCACATCATCTTATACGGAGTTTAGCATTCTTCTACTTGTGTAATAATGCAGAATTTATATTCATTCCAAAACTTAGACAGTTTAAAACCATAATCCAAAACATTCTTCTTCCGTATTGCGTTTCTGATCTTTCAGTCAAATATATTGTAATTATATATGCTTTTTTATTATTACTTTAAGATCTCTTTTAAAAGTTTCTTGTTTGACACATGGTCGCTGTGCACTTCTTGTTTTCTTTAGAATTAAATAGTTTCCTGCTTCGCACCTCGTATGACACCCTGCTTTCCCAGTTATAAGATATTTCACGGTACCAAGGACCCCCCCCCCCCCGCCACCCTTTGATAGCATTAACATTTATAAAAAAGGGATGAATGCCTCATTTTTTTCTCCCAAAACATTTTTTCCTTAGATGACGTGCATTCACTAGCAAGAGAAAATTAAATATCACTGCCAAAGCTCGGAAATTCACTCATAATACCATAAAATCTCGGTACCTTTCATAGCTCTAACTTTTCGTACCTCCTCATCATATCCCTAATAATCACTTCTTCAGCTATTTTGGAACTGGCTGTAGCTTGAACTTTTCCAATTCACCAGCGGCTCAATGTATTTCATTTCCGCAGCACGCCTCCGGTTCTCAGCTTCTTTCTTTTTTTGTATGCAATTTTAACCTGAACAATTTTCCATCAAAAGAGTACTTCCTATTTCTTTCAAACCTATAAGTAACTTTAATCAATGCAACCTATCTTTAAGCCTTCTAAAAAAATGTCTCTTAGCTTACATTTACGAAAAAGTTTCCCTATTCTTCACCCCTTACGGCTTTTTTTTTCTACTAAGTAGACTGTTTAATGTACAAATATTCATTCCAGTTATGTACTTGTATGCACTCAAACTAGACCTCATCCCTGAACAGTACACTTAATCCATTTATACTTGTCGACTTCTCTATCTCCATTGTTATCCTAATCATTCATTGCACAGCATACCTACAGCTGTCCCCTCCTCTTAATGGAACATATACCTAATCGTCGCTCTCTTTTAAGTGATAAAGAACATTTTCAATGTCATCCACAAACTTGCAATTATCATTTTTGCTTCTTCGAGGCTTTTATTAAATAGTTCTCGAGTGATCCCTCTGATAACCATTTAAGAACCCAACAGCATCAGTGTTGTTTTCTTATCTTCTCCGTCCTCCCCCCCCCCCTATTACCCCGTAGGGGGTTAGTGCCGTCAGTGCACCTCATGCGGTGCAACGTAGGCATTACTTAAGGGTCTTTGCAGCGTCCATTCGGCCCCTAGCTGCAATTGCTTTCACTTCTTTTACTGCACCTCCGTTCATATTCTCTTTCCTCTGTCTTATTGTCCATCATCTCCAAACAATTGATTCATAGTGCAACTGCGAGGTTTTCCTCCTGTTACACCTTTCAAACCTTTTACTGGCAATTTCCGTTTCAGCGCTGAATGGCCTTAGTTGCCCCAGTGATTGGCATGTTTGCGTAAAATCTATAAATCAATCAAGCCCCCTATTATAAGCATGAGGCATTGTCTATATCACTTTTGTCTTTGGGTTTTTGCATGAAATTCAATATAAGAGGCAAACGTTCTTTGAAAACTCTCAGGTTTATACCTTTATTTGAATGTAGAGGAAATCAGATCAGTTGTCCGTTGAAAGTAGACTGAAAGGCATGTTGAAATACACTCCGAGTTTGTTTTTCTAATTGTGATTCTTGCTTATTCCTGCATATATTTATGGATAATCATATGTCCAGACACATGTAATTATACTTCAACATTAATTTGCCTATCCTAATAAGAATTGACTTTAGGAAGAAACCAACATCGGTCCAAAGGCACAGTCATAAATTGCTAAATTCCTAGATAAACCCGCTGGACAAAACACCAATAATAAATTAGCCGCGTCATACACCTGCAGTACACAGAAAGTTAAACATGTACACTGCGCTTATCACTTCTATCCCCGGATATTAAAGCACTTCTTTTCCATTACCTCTTTCACTACGTTTACCCATCACTTTGTAGGTCTTACTCCCACTGTTTCTCCTGAAACATTTTTTCCCCATTCATCAATTCCTTTCCACATGACCAAGCCATCTGCAAACAAGATTCACGTAAGCTAACTTCTTACCACACTTCTCGTGTATCCGTGTATTCTAGCACCATATATAGGATGTAACAGTTATTTCCACGTTTTTATTCCTTTGCATTCAGCATCAACAGTTCACTTCAGTAAGAGAAGCAGACATCGCTCCTTATTAAAACGTTCCCTCATTTGCTTCCATAAACAATCCAGGTCAACTCAAAGTCTTTTCCATACACCCTGCTACCTGTCTTGCTTAATCCCGTCCGTTTCATTAGCATTATCCTTTATATATATTCCAAAATACCTCAGTGAGTTAGCTGCTTCCCTTCATGCACTATCATAACATTCGTGTCATAAGTTTTGTGTTTCTCTTCACTTATCTCCATTCAGTCCTGTATCTTCTGCAAACGACAATAATCCTAAACTCTCCTTTGCACCCACCCGATTTCTTTCTTTTCTTTCATTTCCAGCCATAAAGATATTAAACAGATATCACATCTGTCCAGTGATAAAGATATTAAACAGATATAGCACGACTCTTCGACCGGCCAATGAAGAATTAGGAATTTATTTCTGGTGATAGAAATTCATTTGTCGTCATAAGGTGTTCGGATTCAGCTGTTCGTTGCTAGATAACCAGTTGGTCCACGTAAAATAAATATTCTACCAAATCAGTGTAATATCTTCAAAATCATACTTCCTCAACACCTTCTACATTTACTTTCTATCAGGTTTATCATAAGAATTTCTACGTTCATCCATATATGTAACCTTTACTTTCAGTCTCTCTCAGCCCACACCATCCCTTACATGTCCAAACCTCCTCTGTTCTTCCGTGTTAATCCTTCTGTCAAAACTTTATTATTCAGTATACCTTTCCTCGAATATTGAGTCATGTTATACACATTAACTTTGATAGCTATGCCTATTACCTTGACTTTTATGTAATGAGACAATTATTCCTCTTACCCATTCATTCAGAACCTTCCTCCTAAACCATGCCAAAAACTTATTACATTATTACTACCATTACACAACATCCTATTTGTACTCAAATTTAATTAATAATATATATCCATTCTTCAACCTCATAACTGCCGCCCTTATATCCTCAACACTTAATTCAAGAGACCTTCCCAACTTACATTAATCCTCTCCTTTCTTATGTCACTCAGTTCTGGCTGATATTTCATCTATCTTCCTATTTATTTTCCTCGTTTCTTTTTATGCTACTAGCTTATAATAATCATATTTACATCAGTATGTTTCTCGCTTCCTCTTCAGCTGATGCTTCAATATATCTTATGTCAAACAATAATGATCAGATATATATGCAGCCACTCTGGTTCTAACCATTACATCCAGTATTTTTCTTTTCCATTTAACAATATTTTCCTCACCATTTTTTTATACAGTATACTCATGATGATTCTTCTTTGGGAACACGATTCTTCATTAAACAATCACAATTCAACAAAATTTCCGTTGGACTCCTCCTAATCTCATTTATTCTAGAAACTTCATGCTTACCAATCATACCCTCTTTTTTTATTTGTCACTTAGGTCACTTACCTTAGTACGTACATCATGCAGCACACACTTCTTAATATTCAGATACAATGAGTCAAAGATTCAGTCTTCTTAAAAAAAAGTATTTTTTCAACCTCATTCTTTTCCATTCCTAGATCTTATACATTCACTATCACAGCAGTTTTTCCTGCCAAACTTAGGGCTACAAACGCAGACTTCAAACTAACTCATAAATGTTTTTTACTAAGATTCTTCATGACACTGAAAGCACAAGCCACCTCATCCAAACCAAACTTTACCCTTCCCATACCTGCAAGCACTAACTTTCCACGTTCGTCCTGGTAATTGATTAAATACCCCACTAAACCTTCCACTAAAGTGAAAGTTGAAGTTTCCATTGGCGTCAGGAGACTGGAATTATTGATAGGCTTTCCTTGGACTTGGGGTACACTTTATCTATGGCCGCAACCATTAGTATTTCTTAGGGCAGTATATCCAGGCTTAATTGTTTACTACCACCACAATAAACAGGCTAAACTGAATTAAGTTGTGTTCATTGGCACCACAACACACTTCCACCATTTCCATCGTCAAGGTGTTCTCGACGCCCCTATGCCCCGTATCCCTCCCCTAACCCCACCTCACTAGAGGTTACTCCGCGATAGAATACAATGCCTAAGAATTGTAAACCATGGGGAATTCCTAGTGCAATCAATGTACAGGTAATAATAGTTACTGTCTTCGTAGCAGAGTAGATTTCTATGGACTTATCTCATATATACAGTATATTATATCATATATATATACTGTGTGTATATATATATATATATATATATATATATATATATATATATATATATATATATATATAATATATATATATATATATATATATATATATATATATATAATTTAAATATATATATATATATATATATATATATAATTTAAATATATGTATATATATATATAATTTAAATATAATTTAAATATATATATATATATATATATATATATATATATATATATATATATATATAAATATGTATATATATATGTGTGTGTATATGCGTGTGTATTTGATTATATGCTCACGTGAGCGTAGCTGTCTGTGAATGCAGAAGTGTATTCTTACCTCTAATATTAAGGGTAATGCTTTGAGACCACGAGGGTGAGGCCTTGAAATGAACTTTACAGCGGTAATTCCCTTCGTCCTGTCCCCTGACATCTTTGACGAGGAGATTAGCTGGCGAAGTAGACGTGTCGAACCATACCCTTTGGCTCCGTCCCCAAACTTCCTCGTCTCCCCACTGCTGCTGACGCCCTGAACCAGCCTTCGCGTTGGCTCGGCCCCTCGAGTCGTAACTGCGGAAAGAGATATGTTTTTGGTGTTAATTGACTTCGTTGCACTTCTTATAGTTAGACTGGGGTTTCATCAAGCGTAGTAATAACTATCTCTAGGTTCTGTTTGTAACTATTAAATCGTTATTAAAATAACGTCATCTGTTAAGGAACTGGGTGAAAATGGTTGGTAAAATGTCTGGCGCTCTGTAATAATATCTGTAAAAATCTTTAATCTGTTGTTGCTGTTTATTTCTAGCATTGTTTTAAACAAAATCATCATTAGGATTAATTATCGTCAACTAAGGACATTTGAGCAGTAATGGTCGTGTTTTAAACTGTAAACACGATGCTAAAACATAATAACTACAGGTAGTAATTCAGTTGCACTTGAAATATTTGAGTCTGTAATTTTATTCCTAAAATACATGCCAATCTGAAACATAATAGAAAATACCCATTATTGAAAACTGAGGCATTCATCTGAATTTGGACATTCCTGCAGCAAGAGCTAAACGAGAAAGTCATTCGCAAAATGATATATGTCAAGTAACGTCAATCTATTGCAATTTACTGAATTCGCTGTCATTTAACAAGGCATATCTTCTGACCTGGCTCCTGAGTTAAGAATATTAACCGTTGAATTAAAATCAACCATTCTGTTGAGTAATTATAAAGCGTATTTAGTGTTTTAAATAACAAAGAAAAAGTTTTGTTTTGTTTTCAAATCTGTGAGGCTTCGTATCACCACATATAGGAACTTGTTTATGAAAGTGTGAAAAAAATATTCAGATGTCTGCATGTATGAGTACTAAGGAAAAAGTTCCTTTAAGAAAAAGTAATGCAAACATACATTTTTTACGAGTTGCCACCATTAAGAAAGTTGCTTTGTATACTTTGTTCCTTTTAAATGAAATTTCATGATTCCTGGTCATTATATTTTACAGTGAAAAGACCTGGTGGCAGCATTTTCAGTGTATATATTGTTTTTAGTTATGAAAAAAGGCAAAATATATTTCTAAAAATGTGTTGAATAAATGCACTGTAATTCAAGATTAATTATACACAGAAAATGAAATACCTTTCTAGTATAAAATATGTATTCAAATATCAGTAAATGCAAATCATCCCGTCTCTCTCTCTCTCTCTCTCTCTCTCTCTCTCTCTCTCTCTCTCTCTCTCTCTCTCTCTCTCTCTCTCCCAAGATGACCATAAATATTCTGAGCTCCAGGAAGTTCGCACAAAGTTCAGAGCAAAAAGTGATCATTATTAACTACTGCTCTGTTCAGAGGGTACTATTTTCTGCTCCAAGGGATAGATATAAGTAGTGTTATAACAAAGACAAATAAATGTAACACGTAATGGCTTTGTGATTAAAGAAAGCTACATATCATACACCTCCTGAATATCAGTAAATATGCAACTTGAAGCTTATGGTCGAATTGTTATTATATAAAGTACGTTTACCACTTAACGTGATAATGCTCAGTCATACTGATATTGCAGTCATACACGCATGCCTGGGTAGACAGGTACCAAAACACTTTCTCAAAACACATTATCTCTCTCTCTCTCTCGTTCTTTAAATCGTTCTTTATAATATATATATATATATATATATATATAATTTATATATATATATATATATGTATATGTATATATAATTTATATATATATGTATACAAACACATATGTATATGTGCAGACCACTATGTATGTATGTATGTATGGATGGATGTATACTAACGAGAAATGAATATCAAAAATAAACTAACTCTTCATCAAATGAACTGCCCATCGAATGACGGTCTGAAGCTCAACCAATATACATATATGTTATATATATATATATATATATATATATATATATATATATATATATATATATATACATATCATATCATGTATATATATATTTAGTAGAACAGTGGTTACTGACACACAGAGCCTCGGTGGCTCAGTCGGTTACAGCAGCAGCTTCGGACTTCGTAGAGGTCTGTGGCGCGGGTTCAAACCTGCAGCCGGCTGATCAAGAGAGGCAGACACTTTGCTATCCGTGTAGACATCCCGGGATTATATATGTAATCAACGGATAGGTTTGCTTGAAAAGCAAATGGATGTTACAGACTAAATACACACACAAAACAAAGCCACTACAACACCTTCTAAAAACATAACAAACATCTCACACGTCTCGAACTCTCGCCATACCCGCGCAATAACTTCTCGCTGCTGGGAAGAAAGGGCGTTGGGTCGGGTATGATACATGAAACATACGTACCGGGGTCTAAGCGATGTCAGGCAGGGCAGCCGATCGAGACCACAGGTCTACCCCAAAGCCAAATCAAAAAGTCCTTCAAAAGAAGGCACCGTGCGTACCCCATATAAAAATGGGAATAAAAGCACGTTAAAAGAAAAAGAAGAAGAAGTGGTTACTGACACACATTCTGTTCATTATCTCCTGAAATAGTGCGTGAAGTGTATTTGTAGATAGATAGATTGCTAGATAGACGTAGATATTTATTCAAGACTTTCTAAGTCGTTATGAATAGCAAAAAGGTCTCTTGCCTCCCAGTACTTTTTTTATCATAGCATTTTTGTTAAGAAATCCCTCCCAGCCCCCTTTTTCACACGACCAAACCCTCTCAGAGTACCTTGGTCTATGTTTACAACTCGTTAACTTTTTTTATCAATTCCTTTACGTCACTTATCTCGCATATATAGCGCAAATAATCTTTTCACATTATAATCTCACCCTTAACCTTCCACTTGTATTCAACATTCTAGCTTCACTTCCACAATAATAAGATACCCTAAGCAGTCCTTTCATCAGTCCTTTCATTAAAGGACTGCTTAGGGTATCTTTCATTAAAGGACTGTGCCTCAGCTCTTGCCTCACCCTACCATCATCCATCACATTTACTCCGAAGTACTTATACGAATCAACTTCCCTGTTATATCACACACGATAAAATTTATCGATCCATCTTCCTAACTTTGGTCCATCATCAAAACGCTGCTCTTGTTTACTCTAGTTCACATTTATCTTTAGCTTTCTCCTCTTACAGTGTCTCCACATTTATCTTTAGCTTTCTCCTCTTACAGTATCTCCACATTTATCTTTAGCTTTCTCCTCTTACAGTATCTCCACATTTATCTTTAGCTTTCTCCCCTTACAGTATCTCCACATTTATCTTTAGCTTTCTCCTCTTACAGTATCTCTTGACCATCCCCCAGTCAAAACTCTTCAGCTGGAAGTATCAGCCATTCATGACATGTTTTAGTATCCTTTAATTATACTTTTGCCTCTGATGGTTATATTGTGTTCTCGCATCACCCCATAAAATATTCATTAACCATGGCCACAAAATTTATACCCTTGTTCCAGGTGTACGTTCACATAGATCAGTCACAGTCACATTTTCTAACATAAGTAAAATCTTCACAAAATCTTTTAGTCATTCTGAACAAGTAACTTTTTTTGCTCTGAACACCTTTAACCGATATTGTATCAGTATCAGCTATATCATGCTCTTTCTCTTGGTTCCTGAAAGTTACACTTCTTTCCTGTTAATTTTCAAACTTCTCACATAATCGACTCATAGTACAGAGTTCCACACTAGGCACCTAATATTACTCATTTTAACCAGCAAAGTCAGTCCTGTTTTTCTAACATTATTATTCACATTTCTTAAAGGATTTTTATGATTTTTGTCACTCTGTATTTTTAATTTTCAACAACTGTTGTTGCATTTAGTGGACAAACACTTATAATTTTCTTCTTGTTTTTACTACGACTAATACTAACGATTCTAAACCACTTTCCATATATTTCTTTCCATATATTTATGGTATCATTTTGGATGCAAGAATCGACTCTGCACTTTCTTTCTTTACATTCCTTCAGATATTCCAAAAGATTAAATTTCCCTCCAGAAAAATTATACAAAATATTCGTTAATTAGAGTAAAAATTAATGTGCCAGCCTGATTTCAAATTCAGGCTAATAGCTGTTGTTCACATGTGGTACTCGCCCGACCTCGTTTGTACTGTAGTTATCCTAATCATCATTAAAACTTTAGTCTTACCTCATTATTTTGCAATTAACTGCAGCATAATTAAAATGCGCAAATGATTGATTTTTCCATCAGCATAACGATGCGTATCATAAATATTTGGTTTCTGAAGTTTCCGATGTACATTTTTAATACTTTAACATTAAAACAAAGTCGACTAATCTCGACTTTCGGGATGCACTTTCCATTTAAATATAAAATGCAAAACACATTTGTCCATACACAATTGTGTATGTGTGTGGGTGTGCGCGCGCGCGTTTCTTTTTTCCTTTACTTTAAGCGCGCAAGTCTACAGTATAGTATGCAGGACATATTTGCCCATTCACAATTTTACAGACGTATTCTTTACCTGTCTGTCTCGATTGTGTGTGTGTGTGTGCGTGTGTGCGTTTCTTTTCTCCGTTACTTGAAGCTTGTAAGCGTGCATGTCTATATAATGCAGAACATATTTGCCCATGCACAGTTTTACAGACATTCTTGTCTGTCGTCTCTTTCTGTCTGTTTGTCTGTCACTCTCAAATGTGTGTGCGTGTGTACGTACG
>NC_089760.1:9852500-9867500 GCF_040412425.1 Macrobrachium rosenbergii | reverse complement strand
CCCATTCCTATTGGGGCTGAACTTGGACTTAAAGGGCGTCAGGAGTGATGCTATTCATCTCAGAGGCCTTGATAACTATAAATTAGACACTAATATCTGTCGTTTTCGGTTATTTCTATGTTTCCCCCTTCGTAGCCCCCCTTCCTATCAGGGCTGAACTTGGACTTAAAGGGCATTGGGAGTGTCACTATTCATCTCAGCGACCTTGAAAACTCTGGATTAGACACTAATATCTGTCTTTTTCAGTTATTTATACATGTCATCCCCTTCCCAGCCCTTTTCAACCCCTTTTCTTATTGGGGGTGAACACGGAATTAATGGGCATCAGGAGTGTCACGATTCATCTCAGCAACCTTGAAAACTCTTGATTAGACACTAAAATCTGTCTTTTTTGGTTATTTTTACATGTCACGCCCTTCTCACTCCCATTCCCATCGGGGCTGAACTTGGACTTGAAGGGCATCGGGAATGTCACAATTGATCTCAGCAACCTCAAAAACTGTGGATTATTCACTAATATCTGACGTTTTCAGTTATTTTTACATGTCACCCCCTTCCCACCTCTTCTCACCTCCCCTTCCTATCGATGCTGAACTTGGACTTAAAGGGCATCGGAAGTATCACTATTCATCTCGGCAGCCTTGAAAACTGTTGTTTTTTGGTTATTTTTACATGTCACCCCTTCGCACCCCCTCCTATCAGAGTTGAACTTGGACTTATCACCATTCATTTCAGCAACCTCAGTAACTATATATTAGACATTAATATCTGTTGTTTTCGGTTATTTTTACATGTCACCCATTCCCACACCTTCTCGGCCCCCTTCCTATCCGGGCTGAACTTGGATTTAAAGGGCATCAGGAGTGTCATTAATCATCTCAGCAACCTTGAAAACCATGGATTAGACACAATATCTGTCGTTTTCGGTTATTTTTAGACGTCACCCCCTTCCCTCCCCTTCTCACCCCCCTTCCTATTGGAGCTGAACTTGGACTTGGAGGGCATCAGGAGTGTCATTATTCATCTCAGCAAGCTCGAAAACTATGGATTAGACACTAATATAATTCTTTTTCGGTTACTTTTACATCACCCCCTTCCCACCTCCCTTCCTACTGGGGCTGAACTTGGACTTAAATGGCATCAGGAGTGTCACTATTTATTTCAGCATCCTCAAAAACTGTGGATTAGACACTAATATCTGTCTTTAGTTATTTTTACATGTCACTCACTTCCCATCCATTCTCACCCCCTTCATATTGGGGCTGAACTTGGGCTTAAAGGGCATCAGAAGTCACTGTTCATCTCAGTGTCCTCAAGAACTATGGATTAGACATTAATATCTGTCATTTTTGGTTATTTTTACATGTCGCCCCCTTTTCACCGTTTCCATTTCCTTTAATGTCCTTTTTCTATGTATCAGATTTACTTCTAAAAGTAATGAATACAGCACTAGCACTTTTCATCTTGTCAAGGGCAGAATTGATCATTTAGTTTATACAATTTCTCCATAGCAATTTTAAAGTAATCTAATAGGTCATAATGTTAATATTAATAATAAGAATATGAAATATAATTTCATATAAAAGACCCAGACAAGTAACTGTGAGAACAAAGAAAGAACTGGTTACCAAGTCTCGTCTTGTTGGTATTGGACTTAGCTATGATATGGGACATCCATTCTGATAATTTCAACAAGGAAGAGAACCATTGACAGTTGTTAATTGGAAGTTGAGGAATCATGGAGTATGGAGGGTTGGTCAAATAATGAATGACAACATAATTAATCTTGCGGTGATAGTTCACTGATAACGGAGGGAAAATAAAAAAAATATTCCATTGTTAAAAGTAGACGTAGAGCAGTTAGTAACAATGTAAAACGAAAGTTAGGATGTAAGCAGGAAAGTTGACTAACAAAGTTTCATAGCATACATTTCAAATCCCTCACAAATAACCAGAGCGGCTACAAAGGATATTCCTAAATTCCTCCAAGAAGATGATCCAACATCAGTAGGATTACGCAGGTGCCCCGTAGGATTTTGCTTGTAGTTGTTTAAATGTTAACTTTGAAATGGGGCATATCTATATAACTGTACAGAGATGCACACACACACACACACACACTCTCTCTCTCTCTCTCTCTCTCTCTCTCTCTCTCTCTCTCTCTCTCTCTCTCTCTCTCTCTCATATATATATATATATATATATATATATATATATATATATATATATATATATATATATATAGATATATATATATGTATGTATATATATATATATATATATATATATATATATATATATATATATATATATATATATATATATGTAATGTGTATGTATGTATGTATGTATGTATTATGTAGAGACAGAACGTTACAGTGCTCTTCTCTCCTAAGAAGGGATGGCTACGAAAGCAATACAAAATTGGGATGAAGTTGAAAGCCACATGCCTTCCCCAGTAAAGGGCAGTATCGGGCATTTCTTGTCTGTCTCTTATTCAAGGGAAAACTAGGCCCAGTGCTTCTGTTCACAATGCGTCCTCTGCTTTCTCTGCTAGTCTTAAAGGTTAGAGTTGGTAGCCACAACCTCTTTCTTGACACCAATTTACAACTTGAAAGACTGGTAGGTGGTGAAAAGAACTCGATAACAGATTTTGCAAGATGCTTCTAACTTATTGTAACCTGAAACAGACCACTTTTATATATATATATATATATATATATATATATATATATATATATATATAATATATATATATATATATATATATATATATATATATATATATATAATATATATATATATATATATATATATATATATATATATATATATATATATATATATATATATATATATATATATATAATATATATATATATATATATATATATATATATATATATATATATATATATATATATATATATATATATATATATATATATATATATATACACGTGTGTGTGTGAAAAGTGTGTATATATATGTCTTACATGAAAAGTAGGATCGAATATATGATCAGACCGGATATTTTAATTTAGTATAGTAGTCTCATGGCTTAAAGTAGGCAACTCCAGTAAAACACATTTCACTTGAATGAATGACAGTAATCAAGAAATTCATAATCTTTTTAATAAGATATACACCCTCAAAACGAAGAATTTTTTCATTTCCCTTCCGTGGTGTTAGTTTACTTCTCCATCAGTTACACATATCAACAAATATGGAATTAAAGCATCAAAACTTAAAATGTAACTTTGACCCCATTTTTTTATCGTTTATATTTTTTTCCAGTAAAATATGAATAAAAAATGTGAATAAAAACATAGTCAGAGTTACATTTTATACGTGCGAGGAAATATGTTGCGATATTTTTTCCTGAATTTCAGCATTACCGTGAAAGATTCATAACAGCAAATTTACTACGTATGTATGAATCATGCATATTTAGCATTTGGATATTACACGCATGTATTTGGCCGAAATACATGCGGGCCTCCAAAAATTTATATTGATGTTTGTTTCCCTTATATCAAAATCTCTAGTTTAAAAGGTACTCTGCGTTAATAGAATTAAAACTAACGAACTCGAAACTTCAATTGCAAAACGAAA
Source organism: Macrobrachium rosenbergii (assembly GCF_040412425.1). Classification (NCBI taxonomy): domain Eukaryota; kingdom Metazoa; phylum Arthropoda; class Malacostraca; order Decapoda; family Palaemonidae; genus Macrobrachium; species Macrobrachium rosenbergii. The sequence goes on along the minus strand of NC_089760.1, from coordinate 9,863,885 downwards.
AATTGTTTTATGAAGTCCATTGTTTGCATTTAGTGGCATGTTAAACCAGAAGCGCTCTTGTTGGGAATAGATAGAACCTGCACAACACACGCCTCTGTTTATGACTCTGTTGTATTTTAGGGGGGGGGGGAGAAAGTGGGCATCCAGCACCATGCTTCGTAATGTGATCATCGACACACCTGTAAATGAAATGAAAGTGAACGGCCGTATTCCCAGTTCTTTGATGCTCGTGATGTCGATTCAAAACTCATTGCTATTGAGTGTCACTGCAATTACCTGATGATAGTGATTTTCTCATGTACAAAGAATGATATAAAGAATATTTCACAAGTACTTACTTTGTAAATTTAATTTGTAAACCAAAAACAACGATAGAGACAGAGAGCTGTGTTTTTATCATCCAAAAAGGCCTTTATAAAGTCAGAAATAGTTATGGAAGCTTTAATCATGTCTAGGCAGAGGTAATAATTGCTTTCCTAATTGCAATGAATTTCTAAAATCACGTGTAATTGAGTCTAGGTCACAAAATTCTTTTGAACATATTCAAATATACACAAGCAGAGAGAGAGAGAGAGAGAGAGAGAGAGAGAGAGAGAGAGAGAGAGAGAGAGAGAGCTGTATTTTTATCAGAAATTAGTTAGTCATGTCTAAGTTGAGGTAACAACTTCTTTCCTAATTGCAATGAATTTCTAAAATCCCGTTTAAATGAATCTTAGTTCACAAAATTCTCTAAACATATTCAAATATATACAAGCAGCGAGAGAGAGAGAGAGAGAGAGAGAGAGAGAGAGAGAGAGAGAGAGAGAGAGAGAGAGAGAGAGAGAGAGAGAGCAGTATTTTTTCTATCCAAAAAGTGATCATGTAAATAAGTTCCAACATTATTTATGGACACTTGTGATCGATGGCATTATAATGATATATTTTTTGGCGAATTTCTTGACAAAGAAGTTGGGGCGGTTGCAAAAGATGACATTGGAGGGAACTGTACAATTATGTTCTATTTTAGTTCTGTGTATTGAAGAAATACTTTTCCAAGAATATTCCCCTTACTTTTTTTGCCGTAAGACTTATGTGAATAATATTTATAACATGACTGACTGTAAAATAACTATGTGTCTAAACTCTCGTTATTTGTGATCTGCTTGAAAAAATTACAGACGATTCCTGGAAATCTTGAGTATAAAAAGAGACTAGATATTTAGAAGCGTTGGATCCTTTCCTTACTTATTACTTATGAGCCGTACGCTACATATTATCTGCTATTCAGGTCGACTGTTTCCTATGAGCGCTGTAATTAGTAGTCTGAATATATCGTCACACGTCAAGATAAATAAATGCAAAAGAAGCTCCATGAAAATAAAAGAAAGAGATTTGAGTCCTAAAACTCTCTTCGTTGTTACTTTTTCCTTTAATCTTCTCTTGGTATTTTTAGAACAGTTGTACCTAAATCAGTCACTGTTTCTTTTGTTTCTTACATATTTTTTTATGCTGGATTTTATTCAGACAAATATATGACGGCAATCCATTGTTTTGTTTAATTACGTCTCTTTACCGAATACTCCTTTAATGTTTACTCCTTCCCATTTTAATTCTGTTCCCTCCACATCCTCTTTCCCCCTCCACTCCTGTTCTACTTTTAGTTTTCTGTAAAAGAAAACTATTGTGCCGGCTTTGTCTGTCCGTCCGCACTTTATTCTGTCCGCACATTTCTGTCCGCCCTCAGATCTTAAAAACTACTAAAGCTAGAGGGTTACAAATTGGTATCTTGATCATCCACCCTCTAGCCTCAGTATTTTTTTTATTTTATTTAAGGTTAAAGTTAGTTTTTATACTATTTAAGGTTAAAGTTAGTTTTATTTTATTTAAGGTTAAAGTTAGCCATAATCGTGCTTCTGGCGACGGTATAGGATAGATCACCACCGGGCCGTGTTAAAGTTTCATGGGCCGCGGCTCATACAGCGTTATACCAAGACCACCGAAAGATAGATCTATTTTCGGTGGCCTTGATTACACGCTGTACAAAAATCTCGATTGCGCCGAAGAAACTACGGCGCATTTTTTACTTGTTTTATTTTGTTTCTTATGCTTTCAACCCCTTTAATTCTTCACCTCTGTATCTGGATTCTTTACATCATTGTTTAATTCTTGGTGTTTTAATATATGGATTTATTTCTTTTCTTAATCCTCAGTTCCTGCTTCATATGTGCTTTCAAATACCTTCTGTTTACCCTTCCGCTATTCTTCTATTCTGTTATACATACCCCTGTTTTCAGCTTTCCAGATTTTTTTTATCTTACATTATCTATTTTCTATTTTTCCCTCTGTGTGTTCCTTTACCTTGCCTTTATTTATTCATTATTTAATATATATATAATATATATATATATATATATATATATATATATATATATATATATATATATATATATATATATATATATATATATATATATATATATATATATAATATGGTAACGTTTTACCATATACGTATGTAATTATTATAATCACGGTACCCTCTTAACTTCTCGAATTCTTGACACTTTTTTGAATGCCCTTGTCACCATAAAGCGCGAGATCCAGACGCAAGAATATGAAGCAATTCTGACATCCTAAGCCGGTAAAAGTTTTAAGTTAGAGTTGGTTACCAGCAAGGATCAACACTTACACCATTTTTCTTTGTACTGGTTATCGATGTACTTAGACAAGGAATTACGAATGAAAATCGGTGGGAAATGTTATATGCAGATGATCTGATGATTACGGCAAAGACTCGCCAAGAATTGCGAAGAAGTAAAAGAGAGACCGAAATCTCTTGAAGTTGGTGGTATGAAGGTAAATGTCGATAAAACTGAGGTCATGGTGTCCAGCAACCAGGGAGGGGATAGGCGATTTATACAAGATAGAAGAGGCCTGCATATAAAACATTCAGGTGGTTCCATAGACTCAAGGTCTACTTTAAGCCGGGGAGACGGTGTGAAACCCAGGTTGAAAGCAGCATAAAAGCAGTTTGAGGGAAATTGAAGAAGATGGTTGGGGCAAGTGTGACAACAAAATGTCAAGTAAACTGAAAATCAAGATGTATTTTACCGCAATCAGACAAGTGATGATGCATAGCTCAGAAACGTGGGCATTTAAGTAGGGAAGAGGAACAAAACCTGAAGCTATCAGAAATGAGGATGCTGAGGTGGATTTTGGGGCTATTGCTGGGTGAGAAGACAGAAAAAGAAGAAATTAGGCGAAGTGCGGAAGTGGTGAGATAATCGAGTCGAGATTAAGATGGTCTGGGCATGTGATACGGATGAGAAGGGAAGAAATGAAGAGGGCTTTCTTTGAACCTTTCAGGGGTAGGAGGTTGACAAGATGGTTAGTATAGGAAGAGGCTTCCGCTAGAAATAGTTGGAGAAAACGCACCAAGGCTTAGGGACAGTAATGGGAATGAAGAAGATATATATGTATATATATATATATATATATATATATATATATATATATATATATATATATATATATATATATATATATATATATATATATAATCAACACAATTACGTGACTTGTGTGGCCTGGTTGGCAGCGCTCTGGTCTTTCATTTGAAAGACCTGGGTTCTATCCTGATGTGAGTCAGAAATTATATATATATATATTATATATATATATATATATATATATATATATATATATATATATATATTATATATATATATATATATATATATATATATATATATATATATATATATATATATATATATATATATATATATATATATATATATATATATGTATATATATATATATATATATATATATATATATATATATATATATATATATATATATATATATATATTTCTTGTGCTCCCTCGTCCCATTTCACGTATTATGCTTTTTTCTCTTACTTTTCTTCCTTCCTTTTTTCTGCTCTTTTGGCATATTCTCCTTTTAATTTGCTTTCGTTTTTATTTCCTTTCATCTTCCACTCCCATTAATATGTCCTGTCATCTTATCCCTAGGATTATATTTTCTCCTCGCTTAACTTTCCTCTCTCTTTGGAAATTCTTTGCCTGCATTTTCTCTCCTTTATTTTTTATCAGGTTTTATTTTCCACTTTATATTTTCGTATCTCCCATTTCTGGTAGTGCTTCATATTTTAAATATCAGGGGAATTTTAGTTTGAATTTTCACTTCTTCTTTACTTCGTGTTTTTCACGGTAGCCTTCGCATCTTCCTCCTCACCCCCTTTTGACTCTTCCCCACTTTTATTTAACTCCTCTTCGTTTCTTATCTCCCTCCTCTCTTCGTTTCTTATCTCCTTCCTCTGTTTGGCATCGGCAGTACCATAGATCCAGCTCAGTCTCAGCCTAAGTTTCCTGAAATATTGATGACATGCCACTGGCACGGATGTTCCAAGGGCCGCGAGAAGAAAGAGAAATTCCTGTTATCCCCCTTATTCGCCCTTGTTGTTATTCTTCTTCTTTTCTGTGTCCATCCATAGATCTTCTTATCGATTTTATCCTCGTGAGTTACAGGCAAGGGGATGAAGGCGTGCAGATCGGCCCTGACTACGAAGTATTGGTCTGACAGTACTGAGAAAATTTTTTCAATATGCACCCCTTGGTTTACAGCATTGATGTGGCAGTGATATAGTGACGAATACGATTTCAGTATCTATAACGGTTAGACGACAGGAGCATATGAGTGCTAATTTGATATATATATATATATATATATATATATATATATAATATATATATATATATATATATATATATATATATATATATATATATATATATATATATATATATATATATATATATATATATATATATTATATTATATTTATCACATACACAATTGTTCTGTGCATTAGTAGAATTACTAAAAGGACCTCATTCAAACTGGATGGTTTAAATTTAGTTACAAGCTTTCTTGGACAAACAGTCCATGATAATGTGGACTGTTTGTCCAAGAAATAACTTTTCTGAATAAATATCCATTAGATACCATCCAGTTTGAATGAGATCCTTTAGTAATGTAAATATATATATATATATATATATATATATATATATATATATATATATATATATATATATATATATATATATATATATGATAAAAATGATTCGCCTTATAGCATAAGCTTGTGCCTGAGTGTCCAAAATCTCTTAGACTCTGCGGGCAAGTTGATGTAATGTCTAAGCTCTTACCTCGGTGCACCAACCATGGTGTGTTGAAATCTACCGAAAGGAATTCTACTTTAATATTACGTCTGAGCACAAGATGACTGAGGCACCAGTGTTACAGCCCAGACATTGCACCACGGCACTCGCATAATTCCATCCATTAATTGTAATGAATCCGACGGGAAATACTTTAACATGTTTGATGTTTAAAGATGAGCGCCACTAACACCTGTACTTAGCAGTGTTATTAACAGTGTTAAGAGGAGAAGAAATATTATTCCAGAAAATGTTATATGGTTTTATGTAACGATGACCTAATATGTCTTTGGCAGGAACAGAAATATAAATAATACTGATTTTTCCCTGGAGAAGTAAAATCAATTTACCCTTTTACATTGGAATATGCATATGGTTGATAATGGATTTAGTTCAGTGCATAAAAAACCTGACTGTTTCCACATATGTGCATTTTTATTCTGGCCAAAACAATAAAGAAAAGGGATCAGTTTACCTCCCATTAGTAAGAACCTACCTTCTGATCAATGCTAAATATCTAGATGATTAAACCGAGGTGAAATTAGGAAACATAACAGAAAAAAAACTTATACTGCCATATACCACTAAATTAAATTCCTTAGTGGCTTAAAAATCATATAATTAATTAATGTCGTTACTAAATAATAAAGCTGTGACAAAAGGAATACAGAGAAGTGTCCCAACAATGCCTAAGGTTATGTATTTCAAGTCATGTATATCGTATAAGAAAATATATAAGGATAATTGAAAAATTATTAGCAAGGGAAATGAGTATAAAAAAAATTGTAGGCAAAGATTAACAGTGGATTTTCGCAGTTGATATTTAATGGTAATGTATGTAATATGAGTTATGGAGTAGGTATATTCTAGTAGCACTTTAAAATGTAATACTTTCCGGTGGTCTTGAATTTAGTTTAATAAAAAGAGAGTTGTGTGCAATATGAATATCAGCCTTCGAATGTTTAACATTAATTAATGCATTTCATAATAGGCAAAATATATAGATCATATGACAACAGGACGTTATCCCTTTCGATTAACCATCCTAGAATAATCCGGGAGTAAATGTGAACTTCCTTAGGAATCAGGTTGCTTGGCGCGCAAAATCACTGCTTCGTACGTAACGACCTTGATAGGTATGGACTCAAATCCCGATCCGGGAAGTGAACTCACAGTGTATTGGGTATGGATTCGAATCTCGATCCGTGAAGTGAACTCACCGTATATGTATATATGTATGTATATGTATTATATATGTAAAGATATATATACATATATATATATATATATATATATATATATATATATATATAATGTAGATATAGATAGATAGATAGGTATAGATACATAATTATATAGATGTAAAGATATAGATACATACATTATATATACACATATATATATATATATATATATATATATATATATATATATATATATATAGAGAGAGAGAGAGAGAGAGAGAGAGAGAGAGAGAGAGAGAGAGAGAGAGAGAGAGAGAGAGAGAGAGAGAGAGGCGGGTGAAATTCATACTATTAAGTTTCAGAAAGGGAAGGGAAGGTGGTTTTCAAAGTCGCCAACTATTCAGAGAGGGTCATTAAGCAAGTGTAACGTAACAAAAGAACAAAATAATAAAGAGAGAGAGAGAAAGAGAGAGAGACTGAAGAACGTGAAATATCACAGAGGCATAAAGCAGGCAGAGGATAATATGTATAGGAGGGAATGGAAAGGAAAAGGCAAGGTAAAATATGGGTTCAGAAGGATGGGTCCGATTCATTTGCTCTCTTTGTGCTCATTAATTGAAGATCCATGTCTTGTGGCAGTTCCTCTGTCGAGACATTCTCGGAAGATGGAAGGTTGACAGTCTGTTTCGTCGAAATCTATTTATCTTCTGCTTTCTTTTGTTGCACTTCCCAGTACACAAGGGACGGAGAGATCAACAATGACATTTCTAATTTTTAGTAGTTTCATCACTGGTTTTAGCTGACTGCCTGATTGATTGATCTGCTTTCTTTTGTTGCACTTCCCAGTACACAAGGGACTGAGAGGTCAACAATGACATTTCTGATTTTTAGAAGCTTTATCACTGGTTTTAGCTGACTGCCTGATTGATTCATTGCATGGCAAACTGCAGTGACTGGTGTCATATGGCTTTACTTTGATTTTCTTCTAAGTCCTTTTTTCCATTGATCCCTTGGTTTTCGTAAAGTGTTAAAACCACCAACTCCTTGTGTGACTGCCACAGTATGGCCATTATATTCTTTCTAGGTAATTTTCATTACGAGTTTATTTTTGTATGGAAATTCTAATAAACCACTGCTTGAGGATAAAAGGTGTTTAAAAGTTTCAGCAGCATAATCACCATTAGTGTGAATTAGGCTTTCTTTTTTTCCATTTTTTTTTTAGAGAAAATCTCGAGTAGAAATAAGTTCGGTTTAAATTTCTGAAAATTCAAGCAAAATTTACACTTACTTATCCTCCACAAACTCTGAGAGAGAGATTCTGTTTTTTACGATGATTATTTTATCAGCTAATCACTTTTATTTATCAGGGTTACGATACACTCAGAATAAACTCTTTATGCAAATGGTAGCTGAACTTTAGAAGGGCGACTTTGATGAATGTATAATGTAATGTAACGCAAAGGAACGTTGATAATTAGCAGCAGATGAAAGGATGAGAGGGAAGATGATAACTTCAAAAAGATTTATTTAACGATCTCATTAAGAGTTGCAAAGGAGAAACCTTCCTTCCTTCACCAAAGGAAAAGCAAAGAATATATACTCAGAGCTCCTACAACTTTATGAAGTAATAATTTCAGAAATAGAGAACATATTCTAGACTAACTGCAGGAAATTATGTAAAACTATTTCTATTTTCGATTGTTTATAAATTTTTTGTTTAACTTTTTTTCAACAGCATTATGATTTTTTGTCATATATATATATATATATATATATATATATATATATATATATATATATATATATATATATATATATATATATATATATATATATATATATATATATATATTTTTTTTTTTTTTTTTTTTTTTTTTTTTTTACGAAAACATTTATCTTTATACTCGTTATCTGGCCATTACCCTATTTATGCTACGTTGTACTTCACAGACGGTGGTTTCTCAAATAACACGTGTTTTAGAAGAAGTAATCATTAAGGGCAGAACATATTTCAAAATCATATTTGGCCTCTGAATATGACTGTGACCTTGAATTTTCTTTAGCTGTAACGTTTCACAAGCAATCCCTATTGAAAAATTTTATATGAAAACTTTTTGTCAACTTCGCTTGACAGGACAGAAATGCTGTTTATATATATATATATATATATATATATATATATATATATATATATATATATATATATATATATATATATATATATATATATAGTATATATATAATGTGTGTGTGTGTATTTATAACTTTTAAAGCTTTCTAACATGAATTTACCACGCCGTTTAAAAAAAGTACAGACATAGCTGACCCTATGAATGTTTTTTTATATTTATTAATATGCCTCTATTTCTGAATTGCGCTTAGTGAAAACCACTTTCACATAAATATTTGCTCAGTAGACGAGACCCACTAAAACTGACGCACCCTCGAATAAATAAAGGTAAAACGAACCGCACGCCAACGCAAGTCTCAATTCCCCTAAAAAGCGGATGTCTCCCGAGTACGCATTTTTGCACTTTTACCAGCCTAGCTATTAGCGAAATATGCCGCAGGCTCCTCTTCTTAATATTCGTAAATTATTACCTAAAAATATTCTCCCTGGGGGGCAATTCATCTCGCTCATTGTCGTCGGCTTTCTTCCCCAGATTTAATCAGTCCCGTGGAGGCAGTGTGTACATTATCCTTCCCAAGTCCTCATTGTGCCGAGCAAAGAGTGTAACTTTAATCTTCATTCAACTACTTGAAGCTCCACTGGTTGAGCTGCTCTTTCTTCAAACTGCATTTTTTTTTTTTTTTTTGGCCAGAGTTTTTCTACCTGTTTCTTAGGGCGATGTCTTTTCAGCTAATAGGTTTTTATGGTATGTGGTAGTTAAGTTTTATCACGATGTTGTCATCTTTTATGTCGGTAGGGAAAAGGAAATGGAATGTTTTACAAATACAGAATAAAATACGCATTCTTTTAACATTGTGTGGCCAACTTTTTTTTTTTTTACCAAAGTTTTTCATCAGCGTACGTGCTCTTGTTGAAACAAGCAAATTTTCATTAAAATCCTCGCCTAATGAAAAACTGAATCCAAAAATAGTACAGCTGAATAGCCTGAGTACGGTTCACTGACGTGACAGCTTGATGCAAAATTGATACTTTGCCTAACTCTGCGTTCAGGATAAATGTCTTTGTTTATTGATTTGTCTATCACGCACGCTGTTCTATCAAGATGCAACAGTCAAATATTTTCCTTCTCTTCATTCACTTCCAACAACTTATATGTAAACTGTAATAATGAATCAATACCTCAATGTAAATTAACGCATGAACGTGAAGGTATCATGCAACCCCACCAAACAAAACACACACACACACACACACACACACATATATATATATATATATATATATATATATATATATATATATATATATATATATATATATATATATATTAGTGTATATATGTATATATAATTGATATATGTTTATATATATATATATATATATATATATATATATATATATATATATATATATATATATATATATATATATATATATAATATATAATATATAATATATATATGCATGTGTGTTTGTACTTGTCCATATGTATATGTGTGCATGTATGCATATTCTATGTATGTGTGTGGATAGGTTGCCTTATATTATTTCCGATTTCATTAAATCATCAATGTTATTTTTTTATTCCAAGTATTTACAGTAGATGTTAACGATTCATGGCCAACATATATTATCCTGCTGAAAAAAAAAAAAAAGGTAAGGAAATTGAAAACGAGAGCAAACTTGTCCCCGACACGAATTTGTTCTCTCACACGTTGTTACGCAGTGCTTGAAGTTCAAGGTATATTGCGATGCGGAGGAGGAATAGTGGGAGCACGAGACGGCCGGTGTAGGAACCAGCAGGACACCGGGGGACACATCACGAGCGATGTTCTCCTCAGTTCTTGACGTGATAGGCATGCCCCGTCAAGGACACGTGGCCTCTGGTAACGACCGGATTCTAACTCTCAAACAAGGAGGTACCTCGTGTCTGCACGACCTTCCATGAGAATCGAGTTAGTGGGGATTCGTGAAATAGGAAGGACACGCCTTAAGCTGTCTGCTTCCTAGAGGGACTACGAGAGAGAGAGAGAGAGAGAGAGAGAGAGAGAGAGAGAGAGAGAGAGAACGTGGTGTGCTGACTTGATTCAGCTCAAAGTCCTCGAAGGAGCGACTGCATTAGTTGTCACGGAATAATAATAATAATAATAATAATAATAATAATAATAATAATAATAATAATAATACCCCATACAAATGTGAAAAAGCACGTTAACAGAATAATAATAATAATAATAATAATGCAAATAACGTTAAAATAATAATAATAATAATAATAACAAACGGGGTTTAGCGCCCTCAGTGCACCTCACGTAGTGCACTGTAGACATTACTAAAGGGTGCTTGCAGCGTCTCTACGGCCCCTAGTTGCATCTACTTTTTAGACTTTTATTTTACCTTCATTCTCGTTTCATTTCTTCGTTTTTTTGTGTCCAACACCTCTAGCTGTTACATTTTAGTGCAACTGCCAGTTCACCCTTTAGATCTTTTAAAAATTCTTTTAATGTTGCTGTCCAACCACTCAACCAGAAGTGCGCCACTTCTTGGCTTCTCAGCCTAAATTTCATAAATCAAATAATAAAGAGAAAAAAAAAACTCACTAATGAAATGCAGTCGAAATTACAAGTTCAAGAGCTATAGAAGGCAATAGTATCGAAGCTGCAATTATCCTCGAGTTTTGCGGAAAAATTGCGAGTTTTTTGGCAACTTATCAAAACGATAATTAAGTGAACAGTGTAAGGAAAAAGGTGTAGCGCCATTCATGCGAGTTTTTAAGTTTCTTCTTAACTCAGCCAAGAGTAGTTAGTAAATGATAAAACGAAAACAAACGTCAAGTGAGCCT
>NC_089760.1:9842500-9850000 GCF_040412425.1 Macrobrachium rosenbergii | reverse complement strand
AAAAGTGACTTCCTTAATAAGTTAAACGGAAATGTTCCGCTTAATCTGTAATATTGTGTAATTTATTAATTGAGCAGGCTTTTGCTGTTAGACCTGTTCATTTATTTCTCAACTAAAAAACAAAAAAAAAATCTGCTAATATAAGAAATTGGAGAAGTGTTGCAGAGACGGTAAAGTTTTCCATGTTTACACCATTCATTTACTAATATTTGTACCGTAGATTTCTGTTTAAATAGAAAATTTTAGTTTAAAGATTCTCTGGGGGTAAGAAAACGGATATATCTGGACACCGACTTTTAGTTTTGAAGATGTTTCAATATGTATCCAAATACCATCGTTAAATCGCATCTCATAGTAATTATTATTAATCCACTTCTTGTGCAACTTTAGCTTTAAAAACAATCCTTGAAGTAATAGGTAGCTGCATAAGTTTTATGTTTTATTCCCTGTTCTCTCTAAACGCTATATGTGTCATAGTGAAATAAGAAATTTTACCTGTACTTTCATGCTCTCTTTTCCTGGTTCTGTCTGTCTGTCTGTCTGTCTACTTCTTAGTAGGAGCAATCATCATAACTTCCTCTCACACATCATTCCGACGTATGCAACTAATCTCCGTACGTCGTGCAGACAATTCTCTTTATCTCTCAAAGTATTGTGTGGGATATGTTTACGGCTGCAATCTTTCCAACCTGTTTGATGAATACGAGAGAGAGAGAGAGAGAGAGAGAGAGAGAGAGAGAGAGAGAGAGAGAGAGAGAGAGAGAGAGAGAGAGAGAGCAGTGGCTCACTGCAGAAAAGCAGGTTACACATAATGGAAAAATAAAGGCTAGGTTTCTCATGGAATGCAGGAGTAGCAGTCCTGATTCATGGATACAGGAGTATTGCCTCACAGCTTCTCCTTCATGCAGTGTTTCCGAAAGGGAGTTTATCGCCTTATTTTTTATATTAAAAGAGTATCACATAAGGGGCGGCTTTCATAAGTGCACAGTTGTCATAGAAAAAAAAGTTAAGTACACTCTTAGTTTTACCAGACCACTGAGCTGATTAACAGCTCTCCTAGGGCTGGCCCGAAGGATTAAACTTAATTTTATGTGGCGAAGAACCGATTGGTTACTTAACTGGATGTAATCAGTTACAGATGTAATAACTGCTAAGCCTTGATTAAACTCAAATGTGATGAGGACTCCTACAGTTTTTGTTTTAGGGTAATTAATACTACATCATTAAAGGAAACTTTTTGAATTATTTATCTCGGAAATTGGAAAAATAGAGTGTATCGAACTCTAGGGGAAATATATGAATATCACTCATTAATAGCACAAAAAATTTGAGTTTTAAAAGTGACTTCACTGAAACAATCTATTTTGCGGTCATTAGTATAGTGACAAAATGCACCACTATACTATCATTTGTAATCAAAGTAGATGAAACCTATTCACATGTAACAAGCACACAGGGGCCACTGATTTGAAATTCAAGCTTCAAAGAATGTTGGTTTCAACCTCCCACTGCAGACCCCACACTGCAGCAGTAACTGATCATGATACAGAGGCGGTGATTTTTCATCGGCCTGGGCATCCCACGCTATTTGTACAGTTATCAACTACGGTGGCCATAGATAGTGTCGTCAGTTTGAACTATTACAAAAAGTGAGAGTGATTGGTGATTTCATATAATAATTAGCAGCAGTTATCCACCAGTTTACCCAGCTAAAGGAAGAGTGAAGGTTGCCTAAATCAGAAGTACATAATGTTATTGTTCATAGCGGTACGAAAATTGTTTGAAATATATGACCGAGAAATTACTTAAATACGAATACCTGTAGATACCCGAACACGATATAAATGCGCGCACACACACACACACACACACACACACACACACACACACACACACACACACACACACACATATATATATATATATATATATATATATATATATATATATATATACTGTATATATGTATATATATATATATATTATATATATATATATATATATATATATAGTATATATACACAGTAATGTGAGTGTATGTATTTATGTGTGTAAGGAGGGCTGTCTAAAGGAGTGGAAGATTATTACATTAGTCACTTTCCATTTATTTTTTTTTATTTTTCATTTACTTACTCTGTGAATAATTAGTATACATTGTTACATTTATAACATCTTACTTCTTTACGACTTCCTGTCCCAATGGCAGTTCTTTCTCTTTCTTCTTATCATTTGAAATATTTCGTCTTATTCATTTTCCTTTTTATAGAACGGGGCGTATTAATTATTTGCAGGGGAAACATCTTTTAAGCGAAAATTATAATTATAATGTTGTTGGAACGATAAATAGAAGTAATAAATTTATGGTTATCCCAAGAAATGTTTGCTTGTTAGTCAATAAAACATAATAAATTATTGTAACGCATTTACATTAACTGAATTTCGAATAAAAATATGAAGAAATGTTTCATGCTGTAATCATAAAACAGAATTGTTATTTCAGGACATTGTATATATATTGTACGAATTCCAAACAATAGCCTATTTTTCGGCTGCAAAAGTAAATGGCGATAATATTAGACTGTACCAAGAAAGATATACAGGGTATCCATAAAGTGTCTTTACAATTTAGAAAATATATTACAAAAGCCATTAATAAGATACCTTAATCATATTTGTTCTATCTACTTAGCAGTTATAAAAGTTTTTAATCACATTGCATTTGTGTATTTCAAGTACCCTGTTGATGAAAGAGGTGCTGTTAAATGACCCCTACAAAATGGCTACTCCTCAAGAAAAGGCACAATGTTTGTCATGGTTTACTGAAACAAAATCGGATAAGCAGACTCAGCGAAACTACAGAACTAAGTATGGAAGCGATCCACCGTCACGTCCATCAATTCGTGCACGGCACAAGAAATTTATGGAGACAGGGACAGTGTTGGATAAAGGGAGGAGTGGACGACCAAGAACATCTGAGGGAAACATCGATCGTGTAAGACAAGCCTTTGATCGTTCTCCTACAAAGTCCATCCGTACTGCTGCCAGACACTTACAGCTACCACGTTCAGCGTTCAACAGTGCACAAAAACCTACACAAGACCTGGCAAAGTGTTGCTCATACAGGCACTCGAGCCAGATGATATACCTAAGACGAAAAGAATTTGCTGTTAACGCTGGAACAAATTTCTGAGGATGGAATGTTCCTCAACCGAGTTTAAGTGATGAGGGAACCTTCCATGTTTCAGGGAAACTGAAACACATAATGCGAGAATCTGGGGATCAGAACATCCCCATGTGACTAGGGAACTTCACCGAGATAGTCCAAAGGTGAATGTTTGGCGTGGGATCATGCGCAGTTTAATCATTGGTCCATTTTTCTTCAACGAGGCATCAATTACTGCAGATGTTTATACCTTGATATTTTGACTGAATATTTGGTGCCACAACTAGGTGACCTTCAACCAACCATCATTTTCCAGCAAGATGGTGCACCACCACATTGGGGACTACATGTTTGTGGGTTCCTAAGTCAAACATTTCCAGACCGGTGGATTGAAAGGGATGGCCCAGTTCCCTGGCCACCTCGATCACCATATATCATTCGCCTGGACTACTTTCTACGGGGTTATGTTAAAGATACCGTGTATCGAACAAAGATACAGGACTTCACTGATCTCAAGCAAAAGATCACTGATGCCATTGCCACCATTGATGAGGCTATGCTACAGCGAACATGGCAAGAAATGGAGTACCGTCTTGATGTGCTTCATGGAACTAATGGTGCCCTTATAGAGGTGTATTAAATGAGGCAAAAATCTTCAATATCTACTCCTCATTTTGTAATAATTTCACATATTTGCCTGTTTATTTGCTTTTAATATATTTTTTTTTAATTGCAAAGAGACTTTATGGGCACCCTGTATATCTAATTTTTATGTGGGAATAAATCATTGCTCTCCGGCCATATTCATGGTTCTCTAAATGTTTTCCTTGAGAGTTAGAACTTCTCTATGATTTAAAATAGATTTTATAGCATTTTGCTACTGTTTTGAGATATTTCTCTCTCTCTCTCTCTCTCTCTCTCTCTCTCTCTCTCTCTCTCTCTCTCTCTCTCTCTCTCTCTCTCTCTCTCTCTGTTCTTAAAGATATTTTCTGACGTAAATGATTCACCCTTATTTATTGTTATAAGGTCTGCTGTGTTTATCATCAGGGAAATCTAGTTATGATAAACAGTTAATTCCTAGCAGGTGGAAAAAATATTGACATAATTCTGAATAAGTGCTTATGTTAGGTAAAGAAATCTTCTGATAGCCTATTACGATTTCGATTTGGGTTAGTTTCTTGTCTAAATAAGAAACATTTGCTAATAAATATTTTCATTGTTTTTACGCACAGATTCTGATCTCTCAGGCAGAACTGTAAGATGTTCATGGATGAAAAATTATTAAGATTTTTTTTTTTTTTTTTTTTCCACAACCAGGTGACTAACAATACTGAGATGGCATTATGGATGTCGGCATAATTCACAGTGGTATTAACCCTGGTTTTCTAGAGCCATAAAAGTACATTTTATTTTCTTTTTATGTAAATAATCTCCTCCTCCGTGAAAATACCTTTTAATGGATATAATGGCCAGAGGGTTTGTTTCCATATGCTATTATCATATCATGTATTCCATGATAACCGTACTTTTCTCCTTATTTTGCCATAATTATTGTTTTTTTATATAATTACAGAATAATTAAATGTAATTCAAACTCTTTTTATGGTCCCGTAATCACTATACACTCTGTCCAACGGATAATTGGAATAGCGATTATAGAGCACCTGTTATGTAATTATTTTGTACTATATATCTGAAAATAAAACTACCTTTAGAAGGTGAATGTGATGTTTCCATATTTTTAAGAGAAGTAATAGTGATTTCAGGCTACCAATAAAGCAGACATTAAATTTGCTACGCGCAAGACCAATCACTTTGTATTTACGTTAATATTCGATACCTAAATCGATAAAGTCTAAACAGCGAAAAAAATAGATAATTAAAAGAAAAAACAAAGAAAAGCGGAGACGTCGTCTAGTTCGGAGATGAAAGGTAGGGCGAAATCTTTTGCTTTCGATCTCCTGTGAAAGTAATCAGTGAATTATAAAAACCTATTATCATCATGCGGGGGAGATTTTACACATTTTACTGTGGTTGTCTTAGTTTTATTTAAACTGGAATATCAGTTTTTTCCCCTTGCTAGATAACGACTAAAACGTGAAGTCAGTCAAATACATCCTTAACGGATGAAAATATATCTTGAAAGCAGGGAGATCTGAGTGAAGATGGTGATATCGGAGTTTGAAACTTGGAGGGAAAGTTGTCAAACTCTTAACTACTTTTTTTTACGGACTTATCATACTGTAAGTTTTTTCTTGACCTGGTAAGTTCTTTGGGATCGTCCCTACTTGGGGACAAGCACACTGTCAAATCAGATAATCCTCCCTTGAAAACGTATTCATATTGCTACACTTATTTCGTTACTGAGATAGCCGGCGAAACGGAAAAAGATTAAGTTTAAAGAAAACTTTTAAAAATATTTCTATTAAATATGGGAGACTTTGATCATACTGCAATTGTGAATTAGTTAATATTTTGTATACATAAACGATTCTTGATTAGGATTCAGTTTCACATTAACAAACACCAGAATACAGGTTATTGCAAGAGAGGGAAGAGTATGCTCAACATTTCACAAAACTCTTTATTGATGTATTCTCTTTATTCAATGCACAGCAGTTCTTAACCCGTTTCTTATTTCGTAATTCATATGAAGGTGGATGTATTTTTTGACTTGAGCGAACGCCTATCAAATTAAAAGCGTATATTCGAGCGCACACATAAACACAAACGCAAACACTCAAAACAACCGTTTCTATTCCTCCATCATGGAAAATCACCCTTTACTGGATCTTCTGGAAGATTCCCGTTTACCCTCATTGCTTCACACTACCTCGAGTGGATCAACATCATCCTTTGGAAAAAGTTTCAGGTCTTTTATCAATTTCTCCTGTTTCTTTCCAGTATCGTAGTCAATACCATTACATCTGCAAACATGAAACATTTCACATCTCCTCCATATTCCGCAATATTGCGCAAACATCTACCCGCCCCCTCTGATTATTTGTAGCATTCCATCAATAATGATGCTGAAGAGCAATGGAGAAGTCAAAACCTCATGTTTCATTACACTTCATTTTTCGTCTACATATCCTAACTCCGTTTCCTCTTCCCTCATAAAAAAAGATTTTACTTGCTCTGAACAGCTTGTCTTCTGAATTATTCATTTTTAACACCCTCCAAATTCTCTCTCTCTTTAATTCTAATTCCATATATTATGTCAAATGCAGTTTTCCCCTTTACTTTTAATCTTCTCACAGAAGTATCTTATGATAGTTATGTGTTCAAAATTCCTTGTTTCTAGTTTAACTGTATTATAATAATTAGTGTTCCGTTTCTGTCACATTTACCTTTCATACAACGGAATTATTCGTTGGTGCTGAATTATGTGTGAAGTGTCGCTTTTTACTGTAAATAATATATAATCATTGGTTGCCCGTACATATTGCAACGAAATTAACATTTATAGAATATTGCTCAGCGCACAGAATTTTTTTTATTAATCTAAGCTTTTCTGTTTCAGGTCCTATGTGCTATGCTTATACGGTGCTGGAAGATGGTATCTCGGTTTGCTGCATTGCCGAAGTATCAGAAGAGTCATAACCGAAATGGCATGTGATTTTCCTTGCGACGTTGGTCAAGCGTCCTCTCTCTCCATAAGAAGCTGAACTAGTCTTCATTTGAGGAGCGGCAACAAGCGAAGGTATTTGATAATTTTACATGAGAATTGTCTTTGTATTCAGATAGAGTAGTTATACATTTGATTGGCTCTGAATTGTTCATTAAGCCCGTAGTAGACTGTGCTCACTTTCTACTGGTCGTTAAAAGTATTTGTTGTTTGAAGTTCCCCATATTCCCAAGGATGCTTTGTTTACCCTGCGGATATAAAACCTCTGTGTTGGTTGAGAGTTCTTTGTGACTAATTTTCTACCCAGTCGCTGTAAAGGCCATTTGGTAAACTAATTTGATTTCATAAGATAAAAGTTCACTGACAAGAAATACAACGGAAGACTCATATTTCCTCATTATGGAGGTAAAATTTAATGATTTGCAAGAATGATTACGCCAGAAAAAAACGCTGAGTTACATTCTAGTAAGAAACGATAAGATTAATCAAACCAGGTTATGCTCCAATGTATTTCGTCACTATTTATGAATATTGAAATGTATTGATATGTAAATTGGGAATAATGAAGTGCTGGTTGAATAGATTCAATAGATTTTAGATGCATTTATTTTTATTTAGACTCGTTTGATATGCCTGGTACGGACCTCTTGGCTCTGACCAACCAAGAGAGATGAACTGCTCAAGGATGTACGTAGGTGCTGTTTAGAGG
>NC_089760.1:9825000-9832500 GCF_040412425.1 Macrobrachium rosenbergii | reverse complement strand
CAATGGCACATGGGCTTCCCGTGCGGTTCCTATCTAAAAAGAAAGAAATTTCTGATCCTCCCCAGTGGTTGTGTGCCATCTCCTACTCTCTTTCACCATGATTCCATCTTCATGGAACTTCTTTGGATATCAGTTGCCCTTGCTAACTTTCAATTTTGAGATTCTGACCAGGGTTTTTGTCATCCAGTGTTAGTCTGTATGCCAATACAGAAATTTTAATATATATTTAATCCAATATTTATTTTATAGTATATATATATGGAAGGTCTTATATTTGTATATATATTTGAAAGATTCAACCCAACTTATTTTTTCTCCATCTAAGATTATTTCGTCTTTTTGTGCTTATATATACTTCCTTTTAGTTATTTTCAGTATATCTCTATATATATACTTTTATGAAGGAAATTTAGTCTTGTGGTTATTTGCTTTATCTGTGTATTAAAGTATGGGGCTGTTATAAACCCATCCCTCCTTTTGACAGTTATTTAGTCCTTTTTGTTTACCCACTAGTATCTCAAAGCTACCCTAACATCGATGTCACTCCATGAATACATAGCTTTTTCAGCATCATCAGCCTGTTTGCCCACATGTTTTCTTATCTCTACTTGATCATCTTTCAGTATAGTTCATTCTTATCTAAATAGCTGCTTTGGGTCACCCGACAGCCTCCAGTCGAGAATTTATTTTGGAGCAGACTAAAGTTAAATCAGTCCCCACTGAACATCTATAAAGGACAATTTCTTACCCAAGTAAAGTTGATTCTTTAAATACAAGACATGTACAGTTAAACAGGATATGAAAAGATGTTAGATGCCAAAAAAATAAAAAATTGAAGGAAAGAATCGCTTAGTTTGAAAGAAAGCTGAAAAGGGTGCATTAAAGTGTTTTTTTAGTTTAGTTTGTCAGGGCGAGGATATGGAGGAAAGAATGTTGATATGTTGATATTCACTGCTTGTGCAGCGAATCTTAAGTGACAAAATACTGTATTGTTAAAGAAACCAGGAAAAGACTTAAGGTGCTATGTTGAGTGACGAGGTTTTTAATAGGAAGGGGCTTAAACCACGAAGACTAGAAGTACAGATGGTGTGAAATGGGCTTTGGAGATTTAAGGTCATAAATTACCACGTAAAGTTGAAGTGGGTGAATGTGTGTGTGTTTATTTTGTGTTCATGTTTGTACTGGGGCAGGGCGAAGTGGAATGGTGAGTGTGTTAGACGCGTTTTAATGACCCTTCTGTGTAGGTATATAAGGGACCTAATGTTGAGGAAGTTTCCTGCACATAGCTTCATCCTCTATCCAGTCTTTACGTATGTGTAGCAGAAATCGTTTTGCCTTTTTTTTCCTTTGTGCTTCCTCTTATCAGAGAAAAACGCCCAATGTTGAAAAAACCTTGACATTAGTCTTCATTTGGCATATTTTTCCTCTCTGTATATATAAACTGTTACCTAACAGGCCATTACCGAACATGCAATTTCGTGATATCGCTTCTTGTTGGATTCTGCTTAACAGATAAGGAACAAGAACTCCATAATGAGGTTCCTGCCGTCAACTGGCCATATGAATATCTCAGAATATGATCCGTTTATACGTACTTTTTTTATATTTTTTTTTTTGTAGTTCAGTGTTGTTTTTTTACTCTTCGAGTGCTAATAACAAGGTTCCTCATTAGAGAAGCAATATGCCAACTTTTGGAGGAGTCGGGCGGAGGTTAGCGCTGAAATGAGTTTTGCAAAAACGAGGGTTTTTAACAGTGTGTGTATTTATGCTAATAAATTTTATACAATAACGGAGGAGTGACTACTGATTAGTCATTATAAAAGTATTTAAATGTCATATATTTGATTTATACATACATACCTACCTACATACACGCACGCACAGGCGCGCGCATACAAAACACACACACACACACACACACACACATATACATACACATATATATATATATATATATATATATATATATATATATATATATATATATATATATATATATATATATATATATATATATAATTTTCTTAGTCGCTATGCAGTGTGAATTCTTCCTACTTTTTGGATAATCTTGCCACATGAATTCGAATAAGAGGGCATTGTGGTTATTACAATTGCATACACATTTCGTAAAAAGTGACCAGTGAGAGACAGAGAATTTACTAATGGAAACATGCGGAAATGAATAAGTGTTTTATATGAATGATACAATGTTTTATACGTCTGAAAACGACAATCCGAATAACTTTTTGGCAGACAAATACACTTCCATGTACAATCTATGTTTAACATCACTTTTAAATTTTCCGTTTATTTTCTTCGTGTAATAACGATCCGTTTTCTGTCTTGCCTCGAGGGATATAAATTGATTCCACATTAGGACTTTCCATTCATCAACTTAGTCGTCGTCTGGTAAAGTTCAAAATGATCGTAATAATATCAAAGGCTGTCAACGCAAATCGCCCTCCTCCTGTGTCAACACACACACACAAACACACACTGTCAGACTAATATTGTGTACACAAAATCTTGGCTTAGAGGAGGTGAGACCTTCATCTTGTTTGTACATGTTGGTAGAGCCCTCCCAGGAGATGAGGTGAGTTTGTGTTGGTTTAAGGGACGATGCTACAGTACGTTCAGCTCCACAGGTTTTATCAGTATCATGTTTTGTTTATGATTTCATCTTTGAGTCTTTGTTACCACAGTCTGTCCTGAGTCTTTGTTACCACAGTCTGTCCATAAAACATTCATTCATATGGAGAGAGAGAGAGAGAGAGAGAGAGAGAGAGAGAGAGAGAGAGCTGACTGCAGTGAATAAACTCCTTTTGCAGTAATGGTTTCAGCTGCACTGGTTCATATGACATAAGCGAACGTAAACAGTTGGTGATATGGATTATATGTCGAAACAAAAGCAAAACCCTCGGAAGATTTTATTCCTATGGAGGCGAGGTGTGGATGTTGAATAGTAAGGAGAGGAGAGGACTTGAAGTGTTTGTGAACTGTTTGCATAGTATATGTGATGTTAAAAGAACTGAATAGCTGAGAAATATTGACGTACGTATAAGCGGTGGAAAGGTTAACGTAAACAAAACGACGTATCAGATTTTTTTCACATGGTTTGGTCGTGTGGAAAGACTGGAGGGCCATGGTTGGTGCAAGATATTTATTAATAGTAAGCGTTAAGAGGAAGAAGGCACAAAGGTCTAGTGTTGAACAGAGGGATGGTTAACAAGTTTTAGAAAGGAAGGGTCTTTCTATCCAGGACACGGGAGTACGTGCTCGAAGGAGGTCTGTGGGGAGCGGTTTCAGTGTCAAGCTGATATATGAAAGTGTCATATTATGGAAGTCCCCCCCCCCCCACAGGGGTTCATCCAGGATTGAGCAAACAATGTTTGAGTGTATCAGGAACAATTTATTGTTTCGTCCCCAAAGTAACACAGACATATAAAGGCACTTACACATACACTGATTTAATTTATATATATATATATATATATATATATATATATATATATATATATATATATATATATATATATATATATATATATATATATATATATATATATATATATATGTGTGTATATGTATATATATGCTCATGATATAGCTATTTTTTTTAATATGGGAAGCAATTTTTTTATCAATATGGGAGTAATTTTCCTGTAACTACTTTGATAGACGGCACTGTTAGGGGAAATTATACATAATCTACACCGTTCATTGTCATGGAAGCCACAAAGCAGCTCATTTTTGTTGTTTCTCTTTTAAATGAAGCCAGCTTTTACTATAATATATACCAGTACAATGTTTTTATAAATTATGCTCACATCAATAATGATAAAGAACAGTGGACGAAAGCTTAGCTATTATTTCAGTGGTAATCATAATTTAGCGGTTGCCATTTATTGTGAAGCACCGGTCGTATTATTGACATTTTATATACATTTAAGTTGAAATGGGCTGAAAGAAGTGTATTACTAATATAATTAAAAGGAGACACGTGTGACATACGAAAAGAGGCTATTAAATTGCTTAGTAATCCTTTATAAATTACTATGAAAATTGAGAGACGAAACCAAAGTTGAGCGAAAAGAACTTTTGGAAAATGAATGGAATTGGTAAATGTCATTGAATGGATTAGCCACAATATTTTTTGCATATAATCGAATATCAATACCTGAAGGGAAAAAAATTTAAAAAGTTTCTTCCTTAATCTTATGGTCAGTTATCGTGCAATCGTACATTCAGTAACAAACATAATATAAAATTTAACCAATAAACACCATTTGAATTGCCATTCTTCTGAAGAACAAAATTTTAACAACAGTGGCACAAAGTAAATGAAATGATCAACATTTCTGTAAATGTAGGAAACATGGCACTAGTACCTTGCTTTCTGATAGCTTTACTGTAGATAATTTGCTGTCTTAGGTTCGTGTAAACGACAACTTTGAGCCGAAGTCGCACCATGTTGGTCAGTTTAAAGAATTTAAGAGTTTAACCAGTATACGAACCTTGTTAATCAACTTGCTTACACGTCTACCGCTAGAAAAGATTCGAGTGTTTTTTTTTTTATTGAGGAAGAAGAAATGACAGCAAGATGAGATTCATCATCTGCGTACAGTGACCTCTAAATTTCAGGGCAAAGAGTTTTGAAACCAGGGAGTGTAGCCACATGAGACCTCTTGGAACGCTAGGCAGGGTAGTTTTAGGCTTACTATAATTGTAGGCAAAACAACATCAGCAGCACCTTTCCACTATTGCGAACTTAATCCGTTGTAGGTTCATAATGGATTTAGTATAAAACTTATTTCAGCAGTCCTTGTGAATTATATTTTACCAGAGGTATCTTACTACAAAGTACTAATGTTGATATTGATAATGTACTTTTCAACATGAAGGAAAACGGTTCATGTTGCACTAATTATATTATGACAGAGCTCTTTAGAGCAGGCTGTGCAAGGCTGGCAAAATTACACTGTAAAAGATATATATTACGAATGGGGGATTATCATCCAAAAAATATTTTATATAAGGAATGAGGGAATAAATATATTCGCCCCTGTAACCGTCTGCGTTCCCTGTGAAATTAATTTTTGTAATATCCATATAGGAAAATTTGGATTCATGATTATTAAACTTGGAACATTCAAACTTTTTCCATATTACCTTCATATGATGGTTTGGGTGATTGCCCCGGTCGAGGCGCTGTGCTATTATAATCCATATGTGTTAAGCATGCATTTGCACTTTCTCTATCATTATTAAATTTTCCTTTTTATCTCTGCGTACATTATTGCGAAGATTTCTTCTTCAAGTAATAATAGAATTTCCAGCATTACCTTTTATCCTTTTATGCTTTGCAGCAAACTGCTTTTTATCTTTCAACAGAGCGAACTCTAATGACTTTCATTTGGGAATTTCATTTTCCGCTGCACAAGGAAATGTCCTATTGCAGAATGTTCTTTGTTTTAACATTGTTCGGCTCACGGTTAGTTACACTGGCAAATTCTTATAATTTCGTTTAGAAAAAGGAAAATATTTGCGTTTAAAGTGTTATGAAGGTTAAATCTCTCTCTCTCTCTCTCTCTCTCTCTCTCTCTCTCTCTCTCTCTCTCTCTCTCTCTCTCTCTCTCTCTCTCTCTCTCTCTCTGCTTGTGAATATTTGAATATGTTTAGAGAGTTTTGTAAACCTAGATTCACTTACAAGTGATTTTATAATTTCATTACCATCTGTGTGTGTGTGTGTGTGTATGAGTATATTTGCACATGTTTAGTGATTTTTGTGTGCAAAGATTCATTAACACGGGAATTTAGAATTTCCTTACAATTAGGAAAGAAATTGTTAACTCTACATAAACAGTGATTAAAGCTTTCATAATTATTTCTGGCTTCAAAATCGTGTTTCAAGTGATTTATATATATATATATATATATATATATATATATATATATATATATATATATATATATATATATATATATATATATATATATATATATATGTATATATTATATATTATATATATGTGTATATAATATATAGATATATATATATATATATATATATATATATATATATATATATATATATATATATATATATATATATATATATGTGACAGTGTATATATATAATCTCACGTATGCACTTTTATATTCACAAATATTAAGTCACAAATATCGTTTGAAAGCCAGCTCACTATACCTCGGGAAGAACTTACAACCATTATAACTGATAATGCTTTGTTACCAGCAGAATTCGAACTTCTGCTTCATTTAGAAGCAACGTTACATATCTTGAATGAAACGAGGTTAAATGGAAAGCAAAAAGATATTACGTGTTAATACACAAGATCCAAGGGTGAAAGTGCTTTATCTGTTTCAGAAAAATGGAAGCAAATGTGTCGAATAACAGCATAACTACACAAGAGTTAAGTTAAAGACTAGGTGAAACGGGAAGTATCGAGGCATATTCAAAAGTTTTTGGGGCGAAATGTCCATAGAAGCCTATGTTGGAATGATTGAATCGCTGCTTACCCATCTCCACTTAATTGAAATGGAGTGGGAAAGATAAATAAGAGGACTGAGAAAAGGCCCGATGCTTTACAGAGGCGAAGGATGGATCGCAGTGTTTCGAAAAGGTTTTGTTATTCGGAAAGAATAGAGAACGATATGCCTGTGAAAAATGTGTGTAATTCTGAAGCATTAGGAGGAGATATGAGCACAAGACAGAGAAGTATCTAGACTAGAAGAGCTTTTTTAAGCGAAATGTTTTAAAATCCAGAAAGGAAGTGAGTGACCGAAAAATTTAGGTTTTGTACATGTATAGCAGAGGCTGATTGATATTTTTTCGCCCTAGAAGTTAGTCCGAGACAGCTTAGGTAAACGGTGACTTTTGCTCTCTCTCTCTCTCTCTCTCTCTCTCTCTCTCTCTCTCTCTCTCTCTCTCTCTCTCTCTCTCAGAAGACGTCTTGTTGTTGGGCTATTATATAAATTACTATTACAAGTGTGCATGTAACATATACCCTGTATATGCAACTTATAAGACTCCATATTTCTTTTCAACATCCTAATTACTATAAATTAATGGTGTTGATAGTTAAGAGCGAAAGACAGGAGGGGATACAAAAAATCTTTACAGAGGGGATACAAAAAATCTTTATAGGGAGGATACAAAAAATCTTTACAGAGGGGATACAAAAAATATTTACAGAGGGGATACAAAAAATCTTTACAGAGGGGATACAAAAATATTTACAGAGGGGATACAATAAATCTTTACAGAGGGGATACGAAAAATCTTTACAGAGAATTGCTCAGCAAGCGTAGAAGAAATAGAAGACAGAGGCAAGAAGGGCAAGGCCATCTAATGCGTCGCTAAAATCTTAAGGATTTATGAATAACGAATGGAAGGGATGACTTTGGAATTCACCATAAAAGAGGATGCTGGTGACGTTTATGAGGACAGCGATAATGGCCTCTTTATCACGGGATAAC
>NC_089760.1:9817500-9820000 GCF_040412425.1 Macrobrachium rosenbergii | reverse complement strand
GCATTGCCGCTACCGTAATGGAAATCCTGGTGCGTATAATTTTATGAAGAAGCGCCGACGATAGAAGATTACGCAGGAGATTTCGAGACCCGCGCCTCCCAAAAATATGAATGAATTATAGTAGCCTGAAGCCTTACGACTGAGCTGAAACGAGTGACATTTTGATTTAAGACCTTGGTCGATGATTAGACTGGAAAACGTTAACTCATACCAAGATATTATGATGAATCACATGATGATCCAAACGAGAATTGCTTAAAAAGATGTTGCCCAGGGTATTATTCCATAAAGCTGCTCATGAAACATCATACCTTGGGCAGACTCATGACATGTTAATATCAGGATGTTTTCATTTACTTTCATGGGCAAAGTGGTGATGGATGTGAAGCATGTTTATAAATATTCCAGTAAGCGATGCCGGATTAAAGTGAATCTCGTTGAAAGGGACAAGAATTTTTAAAGCATGAATGATATTTTGTTTCTCCTCGAATAAAATGAACCAATACAAGATATTAAAGCTTAAAACATGAAACTATTAAATTGTTTATTGCATTAACCCTATGAACGGAATAACTATTGTCATAATTCTTAGCTCCTGTAATCATCATCTTTTGTCCCCATTCCATTTTCTTCTTATTTTCGGTTCTTTTCTATCTTTACTGAGCACAAAATGTTGCTGTTGGTTCCTTACCCTTTCACGGTCGTAGAAACTGCAGCATGGTACATAAATGAAAGTTGTAACATGCGCCTCAAATTAAAAGTAAAAAAAAAAAAAGTGTTTGTATTATATTTAATGAATAGACATAAATGCAAAGAAACCGATATATATCCTTTGTGTATTCAAGAAGTAGATTGTGGGACATATTTCCTTGCGCACAATATGGAAATCTCTCCTTGGACCATAAGAGAGTGACATCTGGTTTTGAATTACTTCAGATTCTTTTAGCAAGTCATTCCGCAGTCAGGAATATTTCGCATCGTGAAATCTTCGGGGCTATTTGATTTTCTCTGTATGCATTTTTACCGAATTCTGAGTGCTGCCGCCTGAGAGAGAGAGAGAGAGAGAGAGAGAGAGAGAGAGAGAGAGAGAGAGAGAGAGAGAGAGAGAGAGAGAGGTGGGTGACCTTTCTTTCAGAGCTCCTAGTGATAATGTGGTATTGAAAATGGGGAAATAAGGAACACATTTGTAACTTAGTATGAAATAGTAATTTAGAAATTAGTGTGACATTCTGCTTATGCAAACGTGATCTCCTTTAGCAGGAAACAAACTTAATTCACGATAGCACCTAGATAAACACAGAATAATATTGGTAATGAATTTGTTAACTTTAATTTCTTACGATCGTATTATGTATGAGTGGTGTTTGTACGTGTAATTTGGATGACATTTTTCTTTCTTCTTTGCTAGAAAAACTACACCTTTCTTTTCAATAGGCCCCAGTGATCACAAGACCTAATCCAGGGAATTTGGAATGATGGTGGCGGATACCAATCGGGCGGTCATGTCACTCTAATGTCACTGGAGTGAGGAAGTCCCATTGATCTGTTAATTTGATACTGCTGATACCAATAACTTGCTGGCTGTATTTGACCCCGATAGTTCTGGATCTGAAATTTTCCGTGGTAGCCTTCGATATAGAATCCAAGTCTGTTCGTTAGAGGTGAGGTCATTGTGTATCCAATAAATACATCTTTACATCTAAACCAAAAAGGAAGACTTTCTAAAAATTTCTTAAAGCTTTCGAAGCTCGTAAGCTAGATTGTGCATGTATTAAGAAGAATTTTTTTTAAACACCATGAGCTTTCTTGGGGAACAGATAAGACAACTCAAGTATAAAGTTTTGCCACATTTTCGATTAGATCGAAATTCTACGGAGCCAAGGAAGTAACTGAACACAAAATGTTTCATCGATGCAGTGCTACCGCTCTCCCCATGTGAAATGGAAATGTTGTTTTTCTATGTTAGCTTGCCTTAGGCTATAAAACGTATATATTAGCTTAAGAGGAGGTACACAAATTTAGATGTCAGCAATATGGCATGAATAGATTGTAACAGTGTTATTCGACCCACACGGAGAAAGACATTATAAAATCTGAGACCTACCAAAATTATATAAATGAATCTCTTAATTGAACTCTATTGGAATGAAATGATTTTCAGTCCCCCAGCAATGTTCAGCTGCTTCCAGTCATCAATTAAATCGCAAGTAATATGCAAATCCTCTGATAGGATTGTCAGTTATTCTTAACTTAATTCCGGAAAAAGATAAAGTGAACATTTGAGAATCGAAAGTCAATTAATGAATAAGAAATAAGGAGGAAAGATAGGGAAAGAGGCTGTGGGACTCTGGGAGATTTGTTATGCTCTGTGAAATTGGAATCACAGAAAAATTACAAAATAAAAGAGAAACTTTTCTTTATCACAAGTGCCACTAGAATTCACGCTCCCAAAATTGTGGAGCGTTGAAAACTGTCACTAACTAATCCTAACAAGCTAAAC
>NC_089760.1:9795000-9812500 GCF_040412425.1 Macrobrachium rosenbergii | reverse complement strand
TATATATATATATATATATATATATATATATATATATATATATATATATATATATATATATATATATATTCAGAAATCTGCTGAGAATCGGAAGGCTGTACCTTTCTGTCACCAACGTTTTACTGGGAGAAAAGTCTGAGGATTTGGTTGTTTGGCTTTTGCTATAGTCTCTAAGGGAATGCTCTGTGCGTTAGATTCCGTAAATATATGCCTAGGTTCTGTAAAAAAGTATGCCTAGATATAGTGAGTTGATTATAACTATATCTAGGCATGCTGAACAGCTTACAAACTTCGTTTTCAGCGGTGTTTACAGTAACTGTGAACACAATAAGTGGATCATGATCCTAGTGTAATGACTTTGTAACCTGGAGATAAGGTTAGACTAACTTCAACGTCACGACATACTTTCATGATCTGTTCTAATCCTTGGCTAAATAAGCTCAGCGATAAATTTGCTGTATTGACAGAGGTTCCTTATTTATCGAATGTAAAACGAGGTCACGTTGAAGTCGGGTGTTTAGTGAATGTAAAAACTATCAATACATCTTCTGGTATATACAGCTTTATCTAGGAATTGACTTTATAAATGATTGCTGTGTTATTAATTTGTTATTTTTAGGAGTTGTTGTCTTACACTTTCAAATAAGTATTAATAGATGACAAAGCTCCCAGCCCGAGAAGAACCCTAAAAGGGTTCAGAGGTCTGGTTAAACAAATCATTTATAACAAACTAATAGATGACTGAAACAGGTTACTCAAACAGTTCCCACTAAAAGCTACCTATTCCAAAGATGTTTTGACAACTGGAGGTTAACGCCCTTGGAAGTCTCTCTGCCTCTCTTTCTCAGAAGACAAGGCACCAGAAGATACTACCTCTATGTTTTCAGCAAGTTCATTTAGGATGAGACTGTTAGCCCTATGCTTCTGAACCGCTGATGCTCCTTGGGCTTATGTGGCAATGAATTTTGCTGGTTCTTTGTGGCAAACTATTCAGTTCCTGAGGATAACAAGGCTGCTCAACTTTGTTGGTCAAGAGTTTAGAAGCATAGCTGCTGTCGTCTTCCTTAATAATTATTAAATGAAACAAATCTATATATATAAATATATATATATATATATATATATATATATATATATATATATATATATATATATATATATATATATATATATATATATATATATATATATATATATATATATATATATATATATATATATATATATATATATCTATATATATATATATATATATATATATATATATATATATATATATATATATATATATATATATATATATATATATATATATATATATATATATATATATATATATATATATATATATATATATATATATATATATACATATATATATATATATGTATATATACATATATATATATATGTGTGTGTGTGCATGCATGTATGCATGTTGTGTGTGTGTGTCAAGTCAAGACCTGTTTTCCAAAGTAGGGTACATTTATATAAATAAAATCACTATGACATTTATCCCTTCAATGCTGATTTATGATAGGTTAATTAATGACTGAAGCTTTATTGCCCTCCAACCTCTTCTTACAACAGCAGAGAAACTCCATTTATAGCGTCCTCAGACATTCATATAGACGCCCTGGTTCCTTCAGCTTCACGGCGGATTATATATGCATTTCGTCCATTGGTTCCAAAACCCTCTCTGCCAATCCGCCCTTCCAGCGTTTTGTCGCCCTACTTCCAGTTTTCCTCTTCCATCTATCTGTAGCACCAGTCTCATCAAGACACTGATCCATCTTCCTCTGTCTGCATGTCTTTTTGCCTCAAGCTCCGTCGTGTCTGTCTCGCCGTCCTCACTCGGCACAACGTTCACAGTGAACTTATCCCCAGGGGCTTCAGTTTTTTCGTTCATTTATTATTAAGTACAATGCGTCACTTCCGGAATGAGATTTTACTCCTCCACGGGCATTAGTTCTCCTTATTTAAACCTTTATATATATATATGTGTGTGTATGTATGTATATATATGTATGTACATATGTTTATGTATATATATATATATATATATATATATATATATATATATATATATATATATATATATATATATATATAATTTATATCATAGAAGGTCTGACCAGGAATACGATGAGATGATACTTTTCCCAACAATTTATTCCGACGTTTCGTAAATCATATTTATCATCTGGGATTTCTAAAAAAAAATATATTGTAAAATTTGACATCAAATAAAAAACTAAAAATTATATATATATATATATATATATATATATATATATATATATATATATATATATATATATATATATATATATATATATATATATATATATATATATATATATATATATATATATAAACACATACTGTACATATTCATAGTTTTGCAATACCTATTAAACCTTTTAATCTGCCAGAATCATTCTTAACCACTTTAATCTTTTCACCTTTCATATTCAGCACTTCGTCTTTTTTGCTTCCATTCCCTTTCAGCTAATACTCATCTATACGAAATTTTACATTTATCCTTTTACAGTTAGTTTTATAATCAACGATACATTTCATTTTTCTTGAACCCATGCCTCGTTTTCATCTAATGTTTCCCTGTATGTTATTCCAAATGAAAAACGCGACTAGCTTAGATTATTTTATAGCCTTATTCTGAACTGGTCTTTGTTTTTCAATGAACTTTTATTTTCACTTTTTGCGTCAATCAAAGAATGACAGGATATCCCCAGTTCACTCCTGTTTTTACTGTTCTGCCCATTAATTCACTCTTACAGTAATTCCTCGTAACAGTCTTAAACAGAATCATCTTATGCAACGTTATATATGATAACCGTTTTTTAGTAGTATTATTTATTCCATCTTTTCCTCCCAAGACTAATCCCAAATTCATATTACTCAGTACAATCAGTTATCGCTTCTTTAAAACTAGCCGGACAAAGTATCAGTGTCTCATAAGGACTTAAAATCTTTTAAGTTTATCTCACCTAAACTGGAAGCTCTAATGCGCTTAGATAGTGTGCAGTAAACTTTCAACGTTTTAGAGTTCGTCCACAGAACCAGCGGATCAATTTCAACTGCCCTCGGCAGAAAGCTTCCCTTGGGTAAAAAAAAAAAAAAAAAAAAAAAGAGCTACGTTTACTGTAATGGGGCCCACGCCCTTTTCTGAGGGGAGAGAGATATGAAACAGTGAGAATTGGATGGTGTCATATATGACAGTCTGTTTTTCTAAGTGTCTGCTGGACGAGAAATGACAAAACTTCAATGAAAACTTCCCTTTAAAGTTAATTCAAATTTGTTCAAGAAATGACAAAACTTCAATGAAAACTTCCCTTTAAAGTTAATTCAAATTTGTTCATGCTATGGCCCAGGGCAAGGATGGGTTTCCAATAAGGGTCTGAAGTTTTGCATTGAAATATGTCGCAAAATCTTTATGAACTTTCTCATGAACAGCAGGGCTATATTTTGTCAAAATAAAATATATGCAATCATCGTCATGTGGTGCAGATTGAGATGTGATCAGAAAAAAAAAGTATATTTTAGTTTAACCAGACTACTGAGCTGATTAACAGCTCTCCTAGGGCTGGCCCGAAGGATTAGATTTTATTTTGCGTGGCTAAGAAGCAGCTGGTTACAGCAGGGCCCGGTATGTTATAGCTTACATGGGGATACACAGGAAAAGTGTTATTCACATTCTTGACGGTGCAGTGAGGTAAGAAGGTCTATGAGCCTCGTATATTATGGAAACGCTAAAAAATACTTATTTTTTCTGTCTTATTGTATTGTATTATTATACGATTGTTTTCGGTATTTTACCAAAGATCCAAACGTTTAAAGTCAATCCTGTACATGATACTTTTAGCCTGCAACAGTGATACGATAAATGTTCAAACCACATGCTCAATGTCGTAAAATTTTTGGTTTGGCTGATTTACTCTTTCCATTAGTAAACATTTTTCCAAAATTATAAAGTAACAGTTACTCTTTCCATTAGATAAACAGGGATCCACAGTCCTTAAAGGAACAGTTACTTTCTTAGTGAACAGTCCTAGAAGAACTGTTATTAGTATCAGCATACTAGAGCACTGAGTTCTGTGCTAAAGGTGTAACTTCTTTGAAACTTCAAGATTATAATTCAATAATGTTGCGAGAGAAGTCGATGAGTTTTAGTTTTCTGCAAAAGAAGACTATTGAGATGGCTTTGCTATCCATCCGCACTTTTTCTGTCCGCCCTCAGATCTTAAAAACTACCGAGGCTAGAGGGCTGGAAATTGGTCTGTTGATCATTCACCCTCCAGTCATCAGGCATACCAAATTGCAGGCCTCTAGCCTCAGTTGTTTTTATTTCATTTAAGGTTAAATTTAGCCTTATTCGTGCGTCTGGCGCCGCAACATCACAGGCCACAACGGCCGGCTGAGCGTTTCATGAGCCGTGGCTGAGAGGTTCATACAGCATTATACGCTGTAAGAAAACTCGAATGCGCCGAAGAAACTTCTGCGGGTTTTTGTTTTTTATTGTGAACCACATCCTATTCACTTCCATCCAAATAGTGAATAAAAAAATAAAATGTCAGTATTTAGTCAAAACTTATACGTCCAGTAAATTTGAAATTATTCACGTGGAGTAATATGACACTGGGCTACAATGTAGGTTTAAATGCGTAATACTAATCCTTATATAACAGAATAGTGATAATAAAAAAAAAAAAAAACATGCAATAAGGTACTTCCTGAAGTGCTCCGTTCCAGAGATCCGGGAACACTTAGTGATAAGCATACCTCTGGCAATTTATGCAACGCCCCAGAGAAAACAGAGACGCAGCATTAAGCCCACATTTAACCACCGATCCTTCGCTCACCTCCTTTGCTTTGGCTTTTTAATTTTTTTAATGTACGTTTATCGGTTCAAATTATTTATATTCGCGTTGGAGGTGTATCTTTGTCGCCTTGGTTAATTTAGAAAGGTTCCTATTTTTCATCAGCTGTATAAGAATGCTGATTAACTGCATTTGGTTAGGAATCTTTTAAGCTTAGTAGGACGGTTAGTGGTGGCGTTATCTAGATGGAAAGAAATCGACAACTCTCAACTATTTCCCGTTAAAGTTAATACCCTTAAGAATGTCGTACGGACTTCGTTTTCTTGATTTCAGACAGCCTTCTAAAACACTCGCACACACTTAGGAGTGAAAGCAGCATGCCTCACACTTCTTGAGCTGAGATATTGAGTATCATAATCGTTGCATACATATTTACACGTTAAGCATACTATCGAACCGTACATCAGTGTATGAATATTTATCATGTATATGAATTAACATTAAAGAACAGCATAGTAGTTGATTTTTCAAGTTTGTAAACACTAAGTCTTACACACATACTACTTTGCATATTACAACAATAAAATATTGTTTCGGCCGCGAAAACACTTAATCCATTTGAAATTTACCTTTTTTCGACCTTTTTTATGCAAATGACAGAAACCCAATGCTTTCCTAAACCCATGAAATATTAAGTAATTTGCGCTGTCCGAATCTTACCAGAATATTAAGTTGTGTATGATAATACTTCGTAAAAAAACTGAGGACAGCAATCATATATATATATATATATATATATATATATATATATATATATATATATATATATATATATATATATATATATGTATATATATATGTATATATATATATATATATATATATATATATATATATATATATATATATATATATATATATATATATATATATATATATATATATATATATATATATATATATATACATACAGACACACACAAGATACACAAACACAAACCCACACATATTCACACACGCACGTTCCTACCAAGAACCTGACACACACTTGGAATATACACTGTGTCTCACGAGGATTGAAAGGTCAACGGCAGTGGGATCCCCAGCCATTATAGAAATTGGATGAAAAGTATTGCAAGAACAACGCAAGTTCTTAAGCAAATGAGTTCACTGTCTTACGGCATTCTCGGGAAATGTCATTTAAACAAAGCTTAAGGTGACGCACATTTTCAGTTTTTTCCTTTTAAGAACAGATTTCTTTTCTTTTGAATTATTAGTATAATAGCATTATTATTTGAGCATATTTATTCCTTCCAAAACAATTCTTATTGTTATTTGCTACATAAAGGAAGATGGGAAATTTACATATCTTCCGTTTACTTCTTTTTTTAATAAGTGATCTCTTTTCTCCATATTTCCCATAACCTTCTGTTAGTTCTTTCTAATGAACACCACATGCTTTGGAAGCTTGAACTCAAGTTAATGGCCCTGTGGGCATGTTCCATATGAATAGGGTTTATTTTCTGAATAATAATAATAATAAAACAAAGATTCTCCAAGATCACGACAGACACAGTCAGACACCAAATAAAGCTGGAAAACCCCAGGTCTCGAAGAAGTCCATGGATACTGGCTCAAAAACTGAAAGGCCCTACACCCAAGAATAGCAGAACAACTCCGGCGTTGCTTCACAAACCACCATGCACCGAAATGGATGACCACAGGGAGAACATCCTTAATACAGAGAGACAAGAACAAAGGAAATATAGGAAGTAACTACAGGCCTATCACCTCCCTACCTATAATGTGGAAGTTACCGATAGGTATCATCAGTGAAAGGCTATACAACTACCTAGAGGATACAAACACCATCCCCCACCAACAGAAAGGCTACAGAAGGAAGTGTAGGGAAACAAAAGACCAGTTCCTGATAGACAAAATGGTACTGAAGAATAGTAATAAGCGAAGAAAAACTAACCTAAGCATGTCGTGGATTGACTACAAGATAGTCTTCGGCATGATATCACACACGTGGCTAATAGAATGCCTGAAAATATATGGGGTAGAGCAAAACACCATCAGCTTTCTAAAAAATACAATGCGCAACTGGAATATAGTACTTAAAAGCTGTGGGATAAG
Organism: Macrobrachium rosenbergii; assembly: GCF_040412425.1. Lineage (NCBI taxonomy): Eukaryota > Metazoa > Arthropoda > Malacostraca > Decapoda > Palaemonidae > Macrobrachium > Macrobrachium rosenbergii. The sequence continues at coordinate 9,805,520 of NC_089760.1, read as the reverse complement.
ACTAGCAGAGGTGAACATCAGGAAAGCGATCTTTCAAGGCGACTCACTGTCCCCACTACTCTTTGTAGTAGCCATGAATCCCATGACAAAAGTATTGCAGAAGGTGGATGCTGGGTACCAACTCAAGAAAGGAGGAAAGGGAGTTAACCATTTGATGTTCATGGACGACATCAAGCTGTATGGTAAGAGCATCAAAGAAATAGATACCCTAATCCAGACTGTAAGGATTGTATCTGGGAACATCAGGATGGAGTTTGGAATAGAAAATGCACCTTGGCCAACATACATAAAGGCAAAGTGACATGGACTGAAGGGATAAAGCTACCAGGTGGGAATAGCATCAAACACATAGATGAGACAAGATACAAATACCTGGGAATAATAGAAGGACACGATCAGGAAAGAGTATATGCAGAAAGTAAAGGGGATACTCAAGTCAAAACTCAATGCTGGAAACATGACGAAACCATAAACACATGGGCAGTACCAGTTATCAGATACAATGCAGTAGTGGAGTGGTCGAAGGCTGAACTCCGCAGCATAGACCAGAAAACTAGGAAGCACATGGCAATACATAAAGCACTACACCCAGAGTAAACACAGACAGACTATACATAACAAGATAGGAAGGAGGGAGAGGTCTACTAGGCATAGAGGATTGTGTCGACATCGAGAGCAGAGTACTGAGGCAACATATGAAAACCAGTGAAGATGAGTGGCTAAGGAGTGCATGGGAGGAAAGACTGATAAAAGTAGACAAAGACCCAGAAATAAACAGACGGGAGAATGAAAAACAGGACAGCGGAATGGTACAGCAAACCAATGTATGCACAGTACATGAGGCAGACTGAAGAACTGGCCAGGAATGAAACATGGCAATGGCTGCAGAGACAGAAAGGAAAACTCAAGAAGGAAACAGAAGGAATGCTAACACCGGGACAAGATCAAGCCCTTAGAACCATGTATGTCCAAAGAACAATAGATGGCAATAACATCTCACTCATATGCAGGAAATGCAGCATGAAAGACGAGACCATAAACCACATAGTAACCGAATGTCCGGCGCTTGCACAGAACCAGTACAAAAAAACACATGATTCAGTAGCAAAAGCCCTCCACTTGCACCTGTTCAAGAAACACCAGCCAGCTTGCGGTACTAAGTGGGACTATGATATCAGAACAGATAGGGTGAGATGTGCCAGTAGACCAGACTTGACACTGATTGACAAAATCAAGAAGAAAGTATCACTCACTGATGTCACAACACCATGGGACACCAGGGTAGATGAGGAAAAATAGAGAGAAAAAGTTGATAAGTATCAAGACCTGAAAATAGAAATAAGAAGGATATGGTATATGTCAGTGGAAATTGTACCTATAATCATAGGAACACTAGGTACCGATCCCAAGATCTCTGGCAAGGAACCTGGAAAAACTAGATACCGAAGTAGCACCAGGACTCATGCAGAAGAGTGTGCTACTAGAAACAGCGCACATAGTGAGAAAAGTGATGGACTTCTAAGGAGGCAGGATGCAACCCAGAACCCCACACAATAAATACCACCCAGTCGAATAGGATGACTGAGATAGAAAAAAAAATGATAATAGTCATTACTTGTTTTTGCAATGGATGAACTAGTAATAGAAAATAACATTTACTTCACAACTTTTTTTGCAAATAAAATTTTGATTAAGTATGTACTAAGTACCTGAAGTTCAAAACACGTCACTAATTTTCTTACCTGAATTTTCGTTTATTTTCTGATTTCTTGAATGAAGGCCCAAATCGCTTTTGTTGATGCATCTAATAACAATCATTAGGTGTATTTGTAACTTTCGAGATATTCAGACGCACGGATAGCGCTTCTTGCTGGAGATGTCAATAAAACTCCAGCTATATCAACATCGGATGTTGAACGAGCGAAACACGAAGTTGGTAAACAGCTTATTTCCTTGGCAGGTGAAATAGGGAGATTTTCTCTTCGTAGGTCATATTTAAAGAAGACAGTATGCCTCGAAAAGTATACAGTCACCCATGCCCACATGCACGCACGCACGCACTCACACACAGACACACAAACACGCACACACACATTCACATATCTTCTGTTACCTCTTCCGAATGAACACCATATTCTTTGGAAGTTTGAATTTCAATTCAGTAGCCACAGAATAGGCTTATATACATATGAATAGGGTTAATTTTCTGAATAATATATATATATATATATATATATATATATATATATATATATATATATATATATATATATATATATATATATATATATATATATATATATATATATATATATATATATATATATATATATATATAGTTGCAGTGGTAAGGTTCTCGCCTACCAGTTGAGAGGACCGGTGTTCAAATCCCGCCACTCACTGGTGGCTTGGGGATGGCGCCATTACATAAACCCAGTGGCCTGCCAACCTAGCGGTCTGAAATCTCAAGAGGGTTAGTAAGGAAAAAGGTACCAGCCCTCTGGGCGGGGGAGTTAAACAGTGGGCCTGGCGACACACTTGCCGCGTGTCTTAGGCAACGGGACTCCTACCCCACTGGCTGTACAGTATATGTATAATCCACTGGTGTTAACTATTTTCAGAAATTTGTAACCTCTTACGCCAGGTAGAGAAACGAGTGACGATTCGGTACATAATTATAAAGTAGGTATATCAAAAAGTTTCAACATACTAAATAAAGATAACTATATTGGCCACATAGACATAATATCATTAGAACACTAAGAGTCCTATGAATTTTGGAGCAATGTGAGAGTTAGTAGCCAGAATCGTGAAAGGGTTCAGGGAGTTTTCGATAGGAAAAAGTTTTTATAAGGGAATAATAGTGTTAGGTTTCGATGCTTCATGATCTTATGTTGTAGTGAAGACTTATTAACCTGGTATGCTATAAGGCCCATAATTAATACCTTCGAAGATCTTTATGGTGTAGTGAAGACTTATCAACCTGGTATGCTATAAGGCCCATATTTAATACTTTCGAAGATATTTATGGTGTAGTGAAGACTTAATAACCTGGTATGCTATAAGGCCCAAAATTAATACTTTCGAAGATCTTTATGGTGTAGTAAAGACTAATTAACCTGGTATGCTATAAGGCCCATATTTAATACTTTCGAAGATATTTATGGTGTAGTGAAGACTTAATAACCTGGTATGCTACAAGGCTCATAATTAATACTTTCGAAGATCTTTATGGTGTAGTAAAGACTTATTAACCCGGTATGCTATAAGGCCCATAATTAATACTTTCGAAGTGATAGCAAATACATTTTCAAAGATTTATGCCTTCTGCAACGTATTGCTGCGTCTTGATTGCTTCCTAATACTGAGAATCCCATAGATTTTGCAGAAAAGACACAAAACAAAAACTGAAGAGTAAGGGATTTTTAGCCAGCTTTTTTTTTTAACACATTTATTCCCGTGTATCCGATATGCTTTTGATTTGGCTAATAAAACTATTTGAAGTTTGATTATACTTTGCTTCGGAACAGATGAAGGAATTATTTTTGACGGACATACAAGAAATGAGTATTCTAGTGGCTAACCACCTGCCAGATGCTATCTGACATTAACGTAGAAGTATTACATTCATTTTCATGAGGTTTTGTTTCAGGTTCAGATATGTTGATGACTCTTTTGGTATCTCGAATATTGATGAAGCCCTAAAAACTAAAATGTTTTTGCACTTAAAGGTAATTTACCTTAAAGAAGAAAAACAATAGATCTAAAATGATTGTCAGTTCTGTAAGCTCTTTTTTTTTTTATACGTGCGTTTAGCATTGCTGGTCTGGCACATGTGGGTGGACGGGTAAACATTTACAATTTACTTATGAATAATGGCCGTGATAAAAACTATATTGACCATCGTTTCCGAATGGCACGTGGAACCTTTTCCTGCTAAACGGGTTCGTCAACATTAGCATAGTAAGAATAACCCTGCTAAAAAAATCTCATTTCTTTTTTCGATAAAATTCAGTCACTTAACATTCTCATAGGTCAAGTATTTTTTTTTTCTAATACCGTCCACTGCAAGGAACAGCTCTCAATCTGGTGAAGTGTTGCTTACCAGGTAAACACTCTTTTGTGATGCGTTTCATATTACACAGAGGTAAAAATCTTGTCAACCGTATTAAACAATGTAAGTACTTGTTGCTATGATCCGGAAGTGAAGAGCATACAAGGAGAAAGCAAATGTGAAAAGGAACTAAAGACTCTCCTGTTCTGCAGGAACTACGATACTGACGAGAAAACACTGACAGACAATTATAAAATATAAGAAGCACCTTATTTCGAAAACGTACATGGGCCCGCCAGAGAGGGAATTATCCCTGTGGAGGGCTGTACATAAAACCAAAGTGAACAAAGTATGAAATTATAACAGTAATGAAAATAAGTTTCGTATTGACCAGTGTGGGAGTGTACTACATTGGAATGGGAGTAAATTGCAGTGCAAAAGACGGAAACATAATGGACTATGATTAAGCAACAGTACTTCCATGAGTATCGCCGTGTATTTGCATATTCTCCAGCGACAGTACTGAATTAACGAGGATGTTTATTTTTTGACGACCATTATAACGTAGCGTTATCATTCTGTTTATTTTGAATCTTCTTAATGTATGCTCGTGTGCTGTTATAGTTTAACAAAATTTCCGTACATCAAGAAGACATAGTACCAATGAGGAAGAGTTGAACAACCAAGATTGTTTCTTGGTTAATTTTCCTGTTGAGGTATATTCTATTATGATCCTTAAACTGAAGGTCATAATGACATATATATACGCACGCACGCATATATATATATATATATATATATATATATATATATATATATATATATATATATATATATATATATATATATATATATATATATATAGATGTATATAGATATATATAGATATGTATAGATATACATATATAGGTATATATATATATATATATATATATCTATATATAATATATCCATTTAGATATATATCTATCTATCTATCTATCTATCTATCTATCTATCTATATATATATATATATATATATATATATATATATATATATATATATATATATATATATATATATATATATAGCCTTAGAGTGAAAGGAGAGCTTTAGCAACTATCAGTCACAACCCTCTTCAAGGGTTGGGCTTTATGTGTCCCAAGGAACACACCTGGGGTAGGTAGCTGATTCCCATCATAATCTCCAAACTTAATTAAATTCCTGCTGTGTTTCCTCGCTTTACTGGCCGTAGATCTCTTTCCATAATCTGCAGATATGCATCGACAATGCTGCCTGAAGCAATGCCCCTAGCAACATACAAGACCATATAAGGCCAGGGTGGCCTCCATCTAGGTTACGGGCTGCTCTAGGAGCAAGAGCCCTTGCTGGCACAAGGCCAGCTAAATCTGAAACAACAACATCCATCTTGAGTTCAGTCGACATTCAGCCACGGGTAACCTCTGTCCTGATTGAACCCCGAGACATGGGGCTGTGGAACTCAACATTTCTCACACAGAACTGATCGTGCGATTCCCAGAAATCACCAATAAACTTGGGTCATATCGACATCACTTTGTGTGTGCAAGCAATAACAGGAAGCAAAGATGGTACGTGCTCCGGAAGGGAAATTGGTTGGCCAGTGTCTTTTTCTTTGAATCGTTTTTGTCACATCTCATGCAATTTCATCGCTCAAGCAATTTCTTATCTCTTTGACCTAAACAGCGACCTTGGTAGGTCCTTGAACAATACATAAAGTAATTCTCAGCCTTTGCTAAGATGTGAATAGAGTAAAGGAATGCCCTCAAATTCTTGCTTTAGCTCATTTATAGTGAGATTGTAACTTGTTAATAATCTCATTTCCAGGAGTGTTATCAGTAGCAGTTACCTACATAGCTGTGCCCCTGTGTTCACGATTGCCTGACAAAATGCGCCCATGCCGAGGCTGATAGAATTTCATTGCCGGTTGGCTTAGGGACCACTTGCAAGTGGCCAGTATTTGTAAATTTGATGCATTGTCATTCATTCAGTAATTGCCATTGTGTCCTTTTTCCATTTGTTATTTTAGTGAGTGTCCAAATTTTCCCTGTTCAGTCTACCATGTTGTAATGCGTAAATAATAAACTAGTGTTAAGATGCACACTTTCACTTGGCGACCTACCAATTAGTAATTATTCTTTTAATTATTATGTTTGTGGGCTTATGGGGGGTTTTGCAAGGCTAAGATTATTAACTTAAAGTAAAACACATAGTCATTGCCCCTCGTAAACTATAACAATATATATAATAATATATATATATATATATATATATATATATATATATATATATATATATATATATATATATATATATATATATATATGTGTGTGTGTGTGTGTGTGTGTGTGTGTGTGTGTAATATGAGTGAGTATCAGAGTGTGTGTGCGCGACTAAAGAGGAGAGCGCTACCCTGTTAGAGATAATGAATAGCACACGTGCCTACCTGTTTCTATATGAGTAACAAACTTTTTCCTTTACTCAGAGCAGTATAAAAAGGCAAGTGTTCCATCCATTTTGCGGCCCGTAGAAAAAAAAAAAGAGGGCACTTTATTTCCGTCCTTTATTGGGATATATATTATGACGGCGCTCACAGGTGGCTTAGTTTAATAGATAAATCACCCTCTCGTGACCGTGATCATTATCCCTCAATTATGGAAGGGGTCCATGTGCCTGGAAGGAGAGAAGCTATTACAGAGCCTACTGCCTGTTTTAGTCATCTGGCGTGTTCCATTAATAGGAATTTTCTCAAATGGGAACAATAGAACTGTGTATAGGTTTTTAAAGAAGTAGGTCATAAACCCTCTTTTTTTTTTTTTTTTTTTTTTTTTTTTTTTTTTTTTTTTTTTTTTTTTTTTTTTTTCAATGACATACGTAAATGCTATACCATTTACACGCCACATTACTGATATCACCACTGGGTTTGTAATTAATCGTGAGTAATAACCGCGCTAATGTGGAGCAGTGCCCTAAATGAATCCCCTTTAAGTACGGATCAATGACCCTCTAACAAAAGAACAATACGATATTTACCAACGTTTAGCTGGGAGGGAATAGAATTTACTACCCATTTCTTTGCTACTCTTTGTTACCTTAGCAAATATACCTAACCTGAAATATAGATCAACCGCGTACTCCTACTAGAGTTCGGTTTCCTCAATTATCCTCGCGAAAGAAATTATCGTTTTTCGATATTGAAACTTTTATGTCTCTATCTATTCTTATATTTTAGGTCCCGTGCTTAACATTACCAGTAACTAAATGGCCATAAACTTCTCCGTGATGCAGTTAGAACCGTATTGATTAGAGTTTTGAACTTCGTTAACAACTCTACGGAACTACACAGAAGCCTTCAATGTCAGAAGTTTGGCAACTTCCATTGTGGAAGTTTTCATTTAGCATTTTTCTTCTTCGACTGTGGCTAACACTTCACTTACACGAAAATCAGTTATTTCTTCTCAAATGTGGTGATACATGCATCTCTACATATACAATTAACCTTAGAATTTTAGGGACTCAGTACTGGTTGATCAGACGCCGGCTTATTCTTTCGCTCTTTTTTGAATTGAAGGAAAATAATATCGAATTTTATTAGATGTCTTTTCTTCGTTTGTCAAATTTGTCACATTAAGACAGGGAAACTTACCTGGATCGTTGTATTCTGCTAAGCGTCTAATTTCCTTCTCTCCCTGCATTGTACCGTCATTCAGTTTGGAGAAAATAATTTATGACCTTTCGATTATAATATTTTATGGAATCTTAATAGTCTTTAGTGAAGGCCTAATTTTCATTTTATCTGGTCCCCTGGTATAGTGGCTAGTGTCGTGGCATGCCACTCAGATGTCGCGGGTTCGCGTCTCCCCCAGGGGGATGAAAAATCACTGGTCCTGTGTCGTGATCAGTTAGTGCTGCAGTGTGGGGTCTGCGGTGGGACGTTGAGCCCAATATTCTTTGGAAGCTTGAATCTGAAGTCAGTGGCCCCTGTGTGCTTGTTCCCTGTGAATAGGTTTCATCTACTGGAATAATAATATAATAATAATAATAATAATAATAATAATAATAATAATTATTATTATTATTATTATTATTATTATTATTATTATTATAATTATTAAATAATAATAATATTATTATTATTATTATTATTATTATTATTATTATTATTATTATTATTATTATTATTATTATTATTATTAAATATGTGTTATCTAATACTTTCAAAATAGCTGCATCGGATTCCCAGAAATGACAATTCATTGAAGAGGGATTTATGGCGTAACCGGGGTACGTAAGCAGTAGTTGTATTTGCTGTGAAGGCGTGCTTTACTACCAGTAGTCCTCGTGAGCCATTCATTTGAGATTTTAGGCTATTTAGGGTTTCTTTTCTACTTGGCATATTTTTTTGCTCTTAGTTATTTACATTAAATTTTGTGTTTTTCTTAATACTCCATTGTATCAGTATTTTCTGCACCTTTAGGTATCAGTATTTTCTGCACCTTTAGGTATGAATTTGTTGGATATTCCACGTGATCTGAGTTTCTTTACCATGTTTTTGTGTCTCTAAGAGTGGCTTAGACTTTATTCACCTCATTAAATACGTAACCATCAGTAATTTATGACATTCTCGAATGACGACTCTCCAAAAGATTTTCCTGGTAGTTATTGGGATAGCCATTTGATTTTGTTTTATTTAGGGTTATCATTACTGGGTATGCTGTCAGCATTTTAAATCTTCAAGGTCCCTAAAAATCCTTTTCCAGAAGGCACAAGTCTGGAATTGAACTTTAAAGCATTACTGTCCTACCCAACAACAGCCTCAGACAGGAATGAATTATTAAGACCCTCAGTACTGTGCCATTCAACCAGGACATGGAAATGGAATATAGAATTTTGAAAAAGAAACTGATAGTCCAAGATTTTAAAGGTGTAACAGGAGGAAAACCTCGCAGTTGCACTGTGAAAAATTGTTAAGAGGGTTGAAAAGTAAGAAGGAGGAAAGAGAATATGAACAGATATCCCTCACAGCTAAGAAAATTACATATTAATCGCAGAATGCTTGGCAATCATCGCCCATCAATGAAAGCTTAAGGCAAATTAGGATCCCTTATTCGTAGGTAGCATAAAGGTGCCTCCTATTTTCCAAGTATATTCTCATACTGCAAAAGAGTTATAACATCCGTCATGTACTTAATTTTTTAAAAATTTTGTTACACGTCACAAACCTATCCACTATTATCAGTGTAGTAATCATTCCGACATGCATGGGTTTCCGTATAAGCAATGTAGCTACTACTTGCTTTAGAAACTTACTCATTGCCAACCACACACACACACGTCCTGGAATCCAGTAACATTTGGCGTCTAATACTCTTCATTTTTGTCATATACTGGTTATAAAGTTTTTAAAACCAACTCTGTATCATGAAAAGTGGTCGAACTACTCCCTCCTGTACATGATACCTGCTTTCTCAATAACAGCTAAATTCCAGGCGAAAACTTAACTTAAAATAGTGGTTGAAAGGGAAAGTACGAGTATACCATCGAAATGGACTCCGTACTGTAAATTCTAAATCCGACACCAGTGCAGGATGTAGGGGCAGTGCTAATAATAAAATTGTAAACTTTATGCTCCATTTCTAGCCGGGTTGAAATTGTGCAATTACTGTTACAACCTGAATTCATACTGATGGGGACGTTCAGGAAGAGCTTCATGATACCCTAAGCAAATTTCCTCGTTGGAATCCAAAAATGGAAGAGTTTTGGCATCCTTAGGAGGCTATACCAGCTTCAGATAACGGATGATTGCGATGGACTTACATTCAAATGCAACTTTCTTGTATCAACTAAATGACTAAAAGTGTGTGAAGTCGTAAAGGCTGTTTTGGATGGCCTTATGCCAAAAGGATGTACCGAATCTAAATGGATTTCACCAGTCTGGTTGGTGATGAGTAAAATTCACACCCAAATTATACTTTAAACAACGCATGTGATCTGTATAGTCTCAGTCATGTTTGACAGTGTGTTCGAAAAATTAATTTATTTCAATAACTTCAAGGTTTTATTACCACAGTACGTTTCACTCTGAGTATTATTAAATGAGCAGCGTGAGTTAGATAATCAAGTGTCATCAGAAAAATGGTAGTTTTCCTGTAAAATGAATTCGTTGTTTTCTGATGCGAATATCCTAGTCCGGGTGTGCTCCACGAATAAAAAAAGCTGGATAACAAGTCGTTCTTGTCGAGAACTTGATGTTAATTAGATCTGTCTGGTAGTACTGTAATCTGTACAAGGTGGTACTTTTCTAGTAACTCGAATCATTCTTGCCGTGCAAATGATATGGAAAGCTATCTGCCAAAAAACATAAAAGAATATCTGAGGGATAACAAGACTATCTCATTTACAGCCAGATAGGAGCGAACAATTTTTCTCTGAGATATTGTTTAGGA
>NC_089760.1:9782500-9790000 GCF_040412425.1 Macrobrachium rosenbergii | reverse complement strand
ACCATATACATCCCTTGTCCTTTCTTTACTTTAGTCTAATTTAAACTTCTCTTAATGTAGTAATCAGCTACAGAGACAACACGGAGTTTTCTTGGGTTCCCTTTTAAAACAGTCCAGTTGTTCTCTGGTCCACATATTCTATCCTAGGAGTCAATTACATCATAAAAAACCTTAAATCGTTGTCAATAAACTGCCTTCTTTACTATGTACTCTAACACAGTGGTTCTCAACCAGGGGTGAATTCCCCCCTAGGGGGGAATTTCAGAGTTGGGGGGCGGGATTGTGACCACAGATTGGCAGGATCAAACTGGCTCTAGGACCACACAAAACGCAGTGTGCATTGGTCCGCACTGCTGTGAGGTCACGCTGGTCTTTCTCTCCGCTTGCATGTGTGTTTGTGTTAGTATTTTGCTGCATATTATTTGGAATGCACCTACTGAGGCAGAGAGTTTTGGAAAGGGGGGCCGGGGAGTTGGGGGCGGGACGCTGAATGACATTCTGACATATAGTGAAAGGATGACTGGGCCCAAAAAAAGATTGAGAACCACCTCCCTAACATCATTCATTTTGCAGCTGCATCAGTTCTTTCATAAGTATTCTCTAGGTAATTATTCATTACAGTGGGTTTTTCTCCTATGTTGGAACTTCTGTCGTAACAATATAAAAAAAATTACTCGATCCACAGACATCCTCTTCCTTGTCTAAACAGCATACATGTGTATACTTAGTGGAATCTGTATAATTCGTACACTTATCTTTAACAATTTCTTTTTACATTATACTTCACAAACCTTGGTCAGCCGGTCAGTCATATTGTTAATATTATAACAAAAACTCTTAGTTTGATCCCCTTGACAGTTTACCCCTAAACATTTTTCAGCATCTGAGTTGCTCCTTTTATTGCTTCAAAATTCACATTTATGAGTATTCTTTAAGTTTACACTAACCCCTTCCAATCTTGCATCATTCAGATTGCCTTTTACCTATCAGTCACTTTCAACAACTTTTCAAGACACTCACTGCCAAAGATCTGCATCGTATCAAAGAGATCATTTGTCAAATGCACCTTTTTCCTTAAAAGTCAGTTTTCTTAGCCCCCCTTTACATTGGCATTTACTTCGTTTCATTTTAACTTCTATGTCTTTGACATTCGTTCAGATTCATCCCTGCGTTATTTTTGACTGAATTTCTGTTACTCCCTAACTTTCATATTGTCCAATTTTCCATCATGTTGTATATCCCTATACACTAGATGCTTATTTGTCATGCAACTCCTCTTCGAGCAAACCTTTTCCCTTTCATTGCTCTGTGTCCTTATTATCCCGCTCTTGCTGTTTTCATTCCTTCCTCGTACGTGATTATATTGGAAACTCAAGGACTCCATCAATGAATTAGCTTTCTTACTCGTCATATTCTGTCATTATCTTCTCCGTCTTTTACCTAAGCCCATTGTGCATCCATATATATATATATATATATATATATATATATATATATATATATATATATATATATATATATATATATATATATATATATATATATATTTATATATATATATATAATTTATATATATACGTGTATATATATACATATATAAATATGTGTGGGTGGGTGTGTGGGTGTGCACGCGCGTGTGTGTGCGTGTGCGCGCGCGCATGAAGAACTTCATTTCTTTTGGAATTATTATCTGCTCCTTGTAGGAGGTTTAGGAATTAAACGCTTGCTGTGTTAGTTATCTCAATCACTACGTGGGTTCTGCCTTTGTTACAAAATGTAGTGAAGTTTGGATAGATGACTTCCACGCAGAAACAGGTACGGCTTTAATATTATCAAACGGTGGAAAGCGTTTTCAAGGTAAATTATGTCACAACTTAGGGAATGATCCTCCTATATGCGTATGCATGCGTGCGCTAGTATAATGCTGAAACAGAACTCCGCAGTTATGATTGTTTTGTAAAGAAGTTAGATTATTAGCAATGATAGCATACTTGAGTTATGCACGTACCATACATATTCAAGCGCTCTGAATTCCGTCCTGATGACAAAATTCCTGTCAGCAACATTAACGGGAAAATTTAAGTGGCTTGTGCTTTATATCCTTCAAGCTTTCATAAATAAATGAAATATATATAAAGGCAAGAAAATAGTCAGTATTTCTTGTGAATCTTTACATACACATTATGTATGATAGATAGTATAGATAGATAGATAGATATATATATATATAAATAAATATAGTATATATATATATATATATATAAATATATATATATATAGTTAATAATAGATTATAGAGAGAAATAAATACAGTATAGACATTATTTATCTATCAAAGAGTATAAGTGAAGTTAATAATCTGCTTATCAATGTCTATATAAATCATTCGCTTTTTGCAGTATCCGAAGTCTCAGTTGATCAAAAGACATCGAAAAGCTTTTAAACAAGCCCCACTACTTTATGCCTTTATCTGCTTTATTCTGACGCCATAAGGAATGCAAATGAAATATTGAATGTGGACTACGAGAATATACTGGAAGCGAAAAACAAATCAGCCTCAGATTTTAAAACACATAAACTTAAATGGTCTTGCATCATGATGACGAAGGTTTTCTTCTACGTCATACATTCATAAGTTACTATTCCAGTTAAATTTCTTTGTTGGGGGAGTGGGTTCCGTTCTCAGCTGGCACTCTGCTGGCCGCGAGTTCGAATCTCCGACCGGCTAATGAAGAATAAGAGGAATTCATTTCTGGTGATAGAAATTCATTTCTCGCTATAATGTGGTTCGGATTCCACAATAAGCTGTAGGTCCCGTTGCTAGGTAACCAGTTGGTTCTTAGCCACGTAAAATAAATCTAATCCTTCGGGCCAGCCCTAGGAGAGCTGTTAATCAGCTCAGTGGTCTGGTTAAACTAAGGTATACTCAACTTTTTACTATTCCAGTTGATGATATATATACGAAAACAAAAAACTTGTAAGCCTGCTGACTTTAAACCTGTAAATCAATCAACATTGGATAAAAAACAGTGGGGAGGAATTGACGCTGTCAGCTACCTTAAACGCTCGTTTTTTTCATTGCAGTTGTCCATCCCTGCAGTTGCTTTATTGCAGAAGTGTCTGCGCCACACGTGGCTCAGAAATCTTTCATGCAAGCATTAGCTAAAATAAAAAGGAAGATTAAAAAGTAAATCACAGACGTGTAAATCCCAATCTAATTTTTTTCTTATTTTCTTTATAAAAATGTTGGTATATTACAAGGTGCTATAGATAACTGTTGATTCTGCGAAACTCTCAATTTACGACATCATAATTACAGTGGGGAGGGTTTCAAGGAATTTAATCATATTTTTCAATTATTGAATGGCACCTGTCACGACATCTATCGAAGTAGACCACAGAGGGTTGGGGTCGGGGTCGTTTGCGACGACTGATGGGCTCCTTGTAATGGATGGGGCTTTGTGGCGTCCGTCAGCAGAACGAGACAAAGGGACTATGACGAATGAACTTCTGATTTATGGGTTGCAATGCCGGGGCTAAGCCCCAAAATGTGATACGAGAGCTAATGCTCTGTGGCAGGCAGTGTCATTTCGTTACTATCTGCAGTATGCTAATGCCATTTGCAATTCTGAAATTCTGTGTGATACGGAAACTATTGTAATGTGTCGCGTAGTCAAGTGATTCTTTTATATTTTGGTTTCCGTGTCATTACCTGCAGGAATACGGTACAGGTTGATGAGTGTTCGATGGGTGTACCTTTCAGCGCTACATTCACACGTGCGACAAAATTCGTGGAACGTGAGGAAGTTTTGGCATTTTCGAATGACTGAGCGAATTATTGATTATTATATTATTTAACTCATCCTCGAAGTTGAGCTTAAACTGATGCTTTGTCTTATTAAAAGAACGGAAAATTTTACTACAAAAGCGAATAATCTTGCAAAAGCTGTTAAATCTAGTTTAATGTATCAACATACAAGCTATTCGTGCATAAAATTCTTAGTGTGGTTATTATTTCAAAAGTACACATCAACCTCATACAACCTTTTAATTAACTTAACAAAGGCGTTCGCTAATTATGTGTTTAAAGCTAATCGCAACTGGTTCAGAGCTGGGGATACATGCTGTGAAATATGAGGCAATAAACAAAAAAAATAAATTTCTAGTTCTCTTCGGTTTTAAAATAATGGCTAGGATTGGAATAAATTGGGAAATAATACCTGAGGCACCAACGTCATAGAAAACAGTTGCTTGTAAGAATCAACATCTATTAATATGGTAGTTTCGTTGAGGAAGAATTTCTGCATTTATTTAAAATCATAGTTTTGAGAATAACACCATAATGTTCGAAAATCTAAATAAATACCCTTGGCATTTAAATATCACGTGAGGTATCATATCGTGCATGAAGTAAAATACTATACTTAACTAATTTAACAGAATGAATTTTGATAAGCATTTTTCCAGTACATAACCCTACTTAACCTTATTCACTTAAAATGTAAATGAAATACGATATCTCTCCAAAATTTAATAATTGTTCTCGGTTGTAATAGGTAAATGCATGGAAGGAAAAAAGATAAAATAACAGCATGGGTGTAAAAAAAATGAGATCAAGAGCTACAGAATATCAATGACATTATTATTATTATTATTATTATTATTATTATTATTATTATTATTATTATTATTATTATTATTATTATTATTATTATTATTCCGATACAGTTTTCACTTGCACAAGTAAGATAGAATTACCGACAGCTGCAGAAATTACAGCCACTCAAAATTATGTAGAAAAGCTGGTACTCAATTCATAAGGGACAATAATTATTTCACCTGTGATTACCAGCAAATATTTAAGGCAAACATACTCACACGCACTCACGCGCGCACCCATACACGAAACATGTATGTGTACACACACACAAACACATACACACTCACATATATGTACATATATATATACACAGTATGTGTATATTTTATTATATATATATATATATATATATATATATATATATATATATATATATATATATATATATATATATATATATATATATATATATATAATGTCCGAGTGTGCCCGTGTGTGTATTTATGTATGAAAGAATTTGTTGCTAATGCACGTCAGACTTTATTCACACATATTAAGCAATAAATATGGCTCAATATCGAAAACATTATACCCTGGTAAAAACTTATACCTATAGGGGGCACTTGATTGCCCAGTGGTTAAAGTCGATTATCTATCGGTTTTTGTAAACCAAAGACCAATTTCAAATCCTATCCGAGGACTAAGCACTTACCATTCATAATTTCCATTGGTTGTAAATTATTTCGAAGGTATAGGGAATTCGATATTAAGCGATATTTATGGTTTAATAGTAGGGTTCACGACTGGCAATTGTTAGTTTATGCGGAATTCAGAAAACGCAAATGTTTTTCCTCGCAGTCAAGAACTGTGTGGTAAACTAAACTTTGAATAATTTAGAAACTTTCGACTACCATTTCTTAAATGCTCTCCAGGAGAAACGTTTACTTTTTCCAGGTGCTTTTTGTCAAAGGAACAGTAATTAGTTCAAGAAATAAAAATCAGCGCTTGACAATCAATTATCCCTGATCCAAGAAAACTTAATATGGGAGTGAGTGAGTCACATTATAACCCGCTCTTATCACTAATATACTTAGGATAAATGCACAGACACCAGCACAATCGCGTAAAAACATATATATACACACACACATACACTCATATATATATATACATATATATATACACATATATGTATACATATATATAATTATACACACACACACACACACACACACATATATATATATATATATATATATATATATATATATATATATATATATATATATATATATATATATATATATATATATTAGTATCCGCATGACATGGTTACGTGCGTGAGTACAATAAAGCTATTCCTGTTTTAGTGAAAACAGTCGCCAGTCGATACATATATATATATATATACATATATATATATATATATATATATATATATATATATATATATATATATATATATATATATATATATATTCCTAACGATGGAACAGCAATGGCAATGAACTCCATTCCCTTAATGAATAAACTTAATAGCTTTCTTGGCCAAATGGAGGCGTACAGCAGACCCTTTTCAATCATCTCTTTATTAAGTTCTTTGAAAAAGGAGAGAGAGAGAGAGAGAGAGAGAGAAAAAAAAAAGAAGGAAAGGAGGTCCTTTGGAATGAGGTTATAGTGGATGCAGAAGAATTCCATTAGTTATTTCTATGGGACAAAGACTCCCATATATCCGGGGTTTTTGTGAGGTGGAGTGGATGAGGCCTCAAGCTATGGGAAAACAAAAAGGAGGTGGGTGAGGGGGGAATAGCTGCTGGTTGGAGTAGTTGTTTACTTTCGAGAGTGTAGTACTGGAATTGAAAGGATGGCATATTGTGATTCATTATGGACTTCGTTACTATCTGCGTCATTATAAAAAAAAACACTCTAATTAATACCGGAGCATAACTTTCTCATTATTTCGAGTAGGCATACCTTCTAAAGGACAGAAAAGCAGTTATATCGTCTTTATAATTAGAATATCAAGTCTTCCCTCTCTCTCTCTCCACACAGATATACAGGCGAACGCGCACACACACAGTTGCACACACACATATACAATATATATATATATATATATATATATATATATATATATATATATATATATATATATAAATCTTGATTTTTAATGGATAATTTCTATATAATTTTCCAGTTTTTCAACGTTCAGTACACACACACTTACGCACACACACACACACACTTAACAATATACAAATATTCTGAAAGCTTATATTGTCTATTTTGGTGTCGAGGAACGAACGTTCCCTCTATGGAAAATGAATCTCTTCTGGAACCTTTATTTCAATTTAGCCATCACACCTGCGGAACGCAGGATAAGGAAAATGGTTGAAATGTAGCCGATCTGCTTGGTGTGAAATCTCTTAAGAGGCTGACAGCCATCGGGTATGTTTCTGTGCAAAATACAGGAAGCTACTTTTTGCGTCTATTGAAACCTGAGTTGAATTACATGAAAGGATCTTTGATCCAATGAAGTGTAAAGGGTGAGCGCGATTTCAAGAGTAAATGGCGGAAGATGAAAAGATTTTTTCCTAATAGACGAGGCATTAGAAGGACAGCTGGAAGGTGGAAGTATGTGGATGGTCATAGAGAAAGTACTAATTATTATTATTTAATCAGGCTTCCATACATCACACTAAAAAGGTATATTAAAATTCAGAATACAAGTTAAGTAACATTTTAAAATTTTGCTCTTTTTTTTAATTCGACAAATGCTAAAATGGTTTTCGTGCTTTTATTATTTATTATTATTTTCATATTTAATTAAATTACAGTTAAAAACAGTAAAGTAGTTGAGAGGATACTCAGAGGATGCTCAGTGTTAAGGAGGGGAGGAA
>NC_089760.1:9727500-9765000 GCF_040412425.1 Macrobrachium rosenbergii | reverse complement strand
CCTTATCAAATCATTCACAGAATTGTCAACAGACGTGCGCAAAGACATATTAAGATGCATATTCTTTCATTCTTTTGAAGATAGAAAGTTACAGTGAATAAATCTGGACCTCGAAGGACAAACGTTCAAATTTCATCTCTTGTTTAAGGAATATATCAAACCATTGAAGAGGGGCAGAAGATGCAGTCGATATAATTCTGTCGTACAGAATTACTCTGCTATGTAAAATTCACTGCTGACCTTATAAACTTTTGATGGTGTGCTATTTTCAAGGCTTTTGATGAACAGCCATCATATATAACGGTAAATCATTAATGAATTAGTGCATAATGATGATGAGATTCCCGATGAATAGCGTAAATAATAATAACTCGTTGTTCAATAACGGGGCAGTATTAGTCACTCTTTGTTTAAAAATAATATATTATTCATCGACAGGAATATGACAGATAGGCATTTTGATGATCTGTGGCTCTACGAGGTGCCATTCATAGTCAAGTGTTTTAACGTTAAAATACGTTTTATGTTCTCTGACGTTAAAAAAAATCTTTAGCTGCATATTGCAAACGAATTCACTTAGTAACACAAATGGTTTTTTGTAGATTCTTTTACTTGGCTTCTTGCAAAAGACTTTTCATGCTGACTTGTTATCTTGATGTACTAGTAGGCTAATCTATTGTATAAAGAATTTTCATATATTTAACACTCTTTCCATTCTTATACTATCTAAAAAATATACAGGTAATGGTATTTCATCAACTTTATCTAATCGTTCCCGAAGGAACATAAATCTAATCCCGAAGAGTTGTAGAAAAATATTATGGTGTATATAGAAATCTAACAGACATAGTTTTGGTTTCTTGAAGAGTCAGGTATATAGCCAGGTCCCTTTCTTTAATACATTGACATTATTACAAATTACTCTTAAGAGAAGCTCCATTTAGTTTATGTTTCCGACAAAATGGTAGTTTTCCTCTCTACTCCATGCGATGGGTTACAGTAATGCACGAAGTCCCTCTTCATTTATATTTACTTAGCTACTTTTGCAAAGCACTTGTAGAAACATTGGTTGCGATATTGCTGTAAGCAAAAATATTTAAACTGCATTTTTTTGTAATGGAAATCTAGTAACCCATATAAAGTAAGTATATCTTAGTTTAACCAGACCACTGATCTGGTTAACAGCTCTCCTAGCGCTGGCCCGAAGGATTAGACTTATTTTACGTGGCTAAGAACCAACTGGTTACCTAGCAACGGGACCTACAGCTTACTGTGGAATCCGAACCACCAGAAATAAATTCCTCTGAATCTTCATTGGCCGCTCGGGGAGTAGAACGCTGGGACAACAGCGTGCTAGCCGAAAGCTCTACTCACCCATCCAATGAAGAACTCGTAACCCATATAAAAGCCACTAAGTTTCAGAAACGACAACAGTGATGATCACATGTCAAGACAATCCTTTAATAGATTTCATGTCAGTGACTTCCAGTTAAGGCTGGCTTTTTCATCAAAAGAGGCACCTCCCTCTCTGGAATTATATTTTGTATATTTCCCATCCAGACGATTCTGTTCTATCGTTTTAAAATAACTTTTGAAGAGTGTTAAATGAGTACCTCAGTACATGACGTTGTTAAATGAGTACCCCAGTACATGATGTTAAATGAGTACCCCAGTACATGATGTTAAATGAGTACCCCAGTACATGATGTTGTTAAATGAGTACCCCAGTACATGATGTTGTTAAATGAGTACCCCAGTACATGATGTTGTTAAATGAGTACCCCAGTACATGATGTTGTTAAATGAGTACCCCAGTGCATGATGTTGTTAAATGAGTACCCCAGTGCATGATGTTGTTAAATGAGTACCCCAGTACTTGATGATGTTAAATGAGTACCCCAGTACATGATGTTGTTAAATGAGTACCCCAATACTTGATGATGTTAAATGAGTAGCCCAGTACATGATGTTATACAATAAGGTAAATATGTTATTTTTAGGCTAATTTACGTTCTCGTTTGCTGGTATTACTTGAAAGTATTACTGCAAAGGTTAATTTACACTATGTGTGATTAAAAAAAAAAGCAGAACAATTCCAAATAACATATTTTATCAACTCCGGAAATGCATTGCCGAAGTTATTCACTTAATCAGAAAAATCTGGGGCACTGTATTTTATAGTGCTTATTTCTAGTGATGTGCAAAAACACGCAAAATTAACCGATTGAGTAAATTAATCTAGTAATCTTCTCCGCAAAAGTTTGACTAATTACCGAACATAACAACAAAATGTTTCTGAAAGTTTTATAACCGTCCCGTTCAAGTGGTAACCTTTTTTGATCTGAGCCCCCCAAAAAAAGGATAATATTTTCCAATATAATAAAATTTGTCTGTAGGAGATTTTAAAATAATAAAAAATATACTGTCATAAAAATATCGGTAAACAAACACTGATTGAGGCGAGCTAGTGACGTGATGAGGGTGTCTAATTTTGATTATTACGTAAACCTTGTTTCAGGGAAGAAACGATACGGTCAGCATTACTGTACAGCGATTTTAAATGCTTTCATCAAACGACAAAAAATATTTCCAAAATTCATGTAGATATAATGTTACATAACGAATCATTATGTTAATTAATTGGTAACATGACTCCCACGCCGGTCCAAAGCCTCCCTGAACATCCACATCTGAAAATACTCGAAACCTTTCTGACTGACCATAGCCACAACTGTGATTCTTGCACTAAAGAAATTTTTGTCCGACGGCAGAAAATTCCCCTACGTCTCCCTTCCATGTAGATCCATTAACTGAATGAAAAGGGATAATGGAAGATCAGCACGAATAATATAGGCTTATGTGATGATAAGGGGCCATGCCCTTTAATCTGAATCAATAGAAAGCCTAAGAAAGGCTTTATCCAAGCTCAGGTAAAGCTAGTTTAAAGCAAATGGGTTTGCCTTCGTCTCTCTCTCTCTCTCTCTCTCAGGTCTCAGAAACTCCCACAATATATTCCCCAAATCCCTCAAGAGAAATTTACAGTTGAGTAAATGGACTATGATCAAATATACTGGCTAAATAATTGCACAGGATGGAACGCATTACTTACCATGGGGGTTAAGGCCGAATTTGGGGTTTTGATTATTAAATTCTCTCTCTCTCTCTCTCTCTCTCTCTCTCTCTCTCTCTCTCTCTCTCTCTCTCTCTCTCTCTCTGTTATTTCCTTTTAAAAGTTACAATTTGTTTATATATTTAGAAAGGGGAGAACGAAACACAAAAACCACGCACAAAGAGGGAGAGGACAGACAGTAATAGGAAGATAATCATCACCTGAATTTTTTTAAAAATTAAATAATAGGGAATAGAGAAAAAAGGAGAGAGAGAGAGAGAGAGAGAGAGAGAGAGAGAGCCTTTACAAGAACAAACAGTTCGAAAGTGGTCTGTATTCCAAGAAATAAGGGACATTCTCCAAATTTCAAGCAAAAACTCTTTCCGACCCAAAACAACGGAAAGGAAAAATCCTTTAATCTTTCCCTTTATTTTGCGAATAAAAAGCATCCCAGTCCCCTCCTCTTAGCTTCCCCTTTTCCCAATTGCTCTCTTATTCAAAATACGATTTCTATAAATGAAGAAATCTTGTGCGCTGTCTGTCGGAGAAAGGGACAGGAGCCGCAACAGAGGCACAATGGCATCTAACGTGACCTTTTCTTCTGACCTTTTCTTCCGAGGTTAAAAGGCCTTTTCCCCCTCAGTGTCACTGCGCACTGTGGGTTCGGTTCAGAAGGCATTAGAAGCCGGCCTTTAACCTCACACACACAGCGCATTAGGTAAAGGATCGAGGCCAAAGCGCGGTTTATATTGAGACGGTGGGGTTCTCAAAGACAACGTTGGAAGAAGCCCACACGCTCACTTCCAGGCACACAGACAGAGAGAGAGAGAGAGAGAGAGAGAGAGAGAGAGAGAGAGAGAGAGTTAAATTTGCAGACTTCTTTTTAAAGAAGAGTGCTCCTCAAAGCATTGGAGGTATGGGACGCAATGAGATTTCATTATATATATATATATATATATATATATATATATATATATATATATATATATATATATATATATATATATATATATATATATATATATATATATATACAGAGGAAAAGGTTTATGCGCTTGTGAATCCACAAGCGCGTCTATGAGAGGGAGGGACAAGCGCGTATGGCACTATTTAAATCTCTGCTGGTTTTCTTATAAATAAGAAGACTTATTCCTAGTTCGGAGATAAAACTTTACCAAGTTCCCTTTTCAAATTGCCATCTTTTCCGCAGTTTTTTTTTTTTTCTATAAATGAAGCAATCTCAAGCTGTGCGATAAAGGGACAAGGAATGTTGCTAAGGGCACGAGGTCATCCTGTAGGACTTTTCTGTCTTATTACCTTTAATTTAATTCAATGAGATTAAAATTTATCTATATATATATATATATATATATTATATATATATATATATATATTATATATATATTATATATATATTATACTTCTATGTATATATGTATATATATATATAATCATTATATATATATATAATATATATATATATATATATATATATATATATATATATATATATATATATATATATATATATATATATATATATATATATATATGTATATGTATATATTATATATATATATTGATACGTTTTGTTTACGCTTTTATTTAACTTCCAGTTTTGTCTGTGTCTGGGTCAAATCTAGCAACTCAATTTTCGACCTGTTTCCGTCGTTCGGTGGACTTGAAATTTTGCATAGTTGCTCAGTCCTAATGACAATACAACCTTACATGATTAGTAGGTCAACAGTGACTTCTGGTGACCCTACAGTGACCTCTTCCAGTATCTCAGGATTTGTATGAAGTGAATAACTCTTCGGAGTTTTTCATATCCTCTTTAACTCGGTAGAATAAGTTAATGACTTTACGTATTTTTCCAACCTTCTTTGGCTCGACAGGATATTATAGAATATCACGTTCAATTTCGTTAGCTGTAATCATAAATCGGTTACAGTGTCTGTCAAGACTAAAAAGTATAAACTAAAAAAAATATAAAAAAGTTCAAACACGCTTTTATTCAAATTCAATCAAAAGTAAAAAATAATTTTTTGAGACACGCCAGGATTTTCTTACAGTTAATCAGGTCTACAAAAATAAAAGCGTGGGCGCCAAATATGGAAGGAAATGCTGCAAGAAATAAAAAAAATACCCTCCCCAAAATTTTTTTTAAATGCGCTCTTATTAAAATGCATGAAAAAAGTGCAAAATAATTTTTTTGAGAAATCACAATTTTCTGGTACAAGTGAACATTTTGAAGAGATCTTTTTCTTTGTATTGTCCTACGTATTGCAAGAGGCGCAGTGATATCTTTGTTCTTCCGCCAGGAATACCAATCACTATGGCGGTGTGCAGGGTGATGACTGTAAAGTAATAAAATGTTCGTTGGATCCGCACGAAACATTTGGATTTCTTTTTAAAGAAAGTGTTGAGTATCTTTTTTTCTTGTAGCATTTCCTTCAATGTTTGGCGCTCATGCTTTTATTTTTGTAGACATGATTAATTGTAAGAAAATCCTGGTGTGTCTCAAAAAATTATTTTTTGGTTTTTGGTGCATTCTAATAAAAGCGTGTTTAAAAAAAATTCTCTTGCTAGCCCTAAAAAGTTTATTATATTTAGTATTTCCTCACTTAAAAAAAATGCAATATATTTTGCTATATTTCACTCGCCTTGCCTCATCTTTAAATTGAAGGGAAATCTCACTTCCATTATTTTTCACTTATTTTTATCCCTTCCGCTATTGTTTGATTATGTCGGGCTATATGTGTGAAGTTTCCCTTTCGAATTGTATCCCTTGTACAATGATTATGACGTTCCTTTTTTTTTTGTAAATTACAAAAATTTATACCCCTACATTGTTTCGTCTGTGAAATTTTACATTCTGTTAATGCATAACGTTTTGTTCTTGTATTATCCAGAAAGACTTCATTTTCTGCACACGTGATGACACAATTTGGTCCACTCTTGAGACATAAAAGTCTGCAAGCCGTCCTCTATTACTTGTTCCATTCTTTATCCAGGCAGTGAAATATTTTGCACCCTCCTTGATGCAGACAGTTCTGCACACTTACCCCTCTCTTTTTCACCGAGGCTCATTGTAACGATGCGTCCTTTGTGGAGAGGATGACGCACTCTGTTCTTTTGAAACTAACTTCATCTCCCATACCTTGGTGAATGCACGGAAATGTATGTGGAGTAATAATCTGTACAGATGAGATTAAATTCATACACACATGCATAAAATTTTCTATGACCGGAAGCGATATACTTTACTTGCCCCTCTTGTCTTTCTCGTTTGCGCGAATGAAATGTAGCGATTTGCTGTGTTGATTTAAAAGCATACTGGTTGCTCTGTAATCCTTTTTTCATTATTATTATTATTCCTGCCTGATGAAATGGAATCCCTTCCTGAGCCTATTGGTGGACACAATTCGTTCATCTAAATGGCTGCCTCTTTTCATTTTGGTTATGTGAGCTAAAATAATTATTCCCTGCAATACCCGGCTACTGCGGGGTAGGGAACACATGCTTAAAATATTGGAAAAGGTGATCGACAATTGAGCAAAATTGTTGACATCTACGAAATGCAGTTTGGATTTATGCCTTTGTAAATCATAGCAGATGACAATTTATTGCGAGACAGGTGCAGGAAGATTTTTTGAAAGGTAACAGGAAGCTTTCTTGGTGTTTAGTAGACCTACAACAGGTTTTTAACACAGTACACCAGCGAAATGGTTTATTGGAATTTGAGAAAGAAAAGAGCTCCCAAGGGGCTCACAAGAATGAAAAAGGTAATAAATAAGGAAGGTTAAAATTTGGGAAGGCACGCTTTTTAAGTTAAGATTGGATTTAATCTAGAATCAGCTTTAAGTTCTTTCCTCTTGGTAGTCGTAATGGATGTGCTGAGTTAGCATGTGAGAGGAAACACGCTGTGAGATATGCTGTTTGCAGATGACCTGGTTAAACAGCAGAAACAGAAGGAGAATTGCAAGAGAGGTACAGGGATTGGCAAGAGCGCTTAGAAAGAGAACTTAATGCCAGTACTGCAAAAACGAAAGTAATGCCGAGCAGCAGAGGGGGAAGAGAAGAACTACATCCAAGGCGAGGAATATAAGCAAACAAATGGTTTCAGTCACTTGGGTTCTGTCGTAAGTGAAGAGAGTGGATGTGAGATCGAGGTGCGGAAGAGAATTAAAGCAGCCTGGGCTAAGTGGAGACAGGTTTCATGGGTGATTCTTGATAAGAAGACTCCTTTGAGACAGGATTAAGGTCTACAATTCAGTGATCCGACGAGTGACTGAATGGTCCAGAGACGTGGCAGTGCAAAGAAAAGAAGGATCTCTGAGAAGGATCCTAGGAGTATCAGTGTTGAAAAAAGTTGAAAGTGAATAAATAAGGGGCAAAATGGGGAGGGGGGCGAGGATGTTTTTATATAATAATAGGGAAAGTTGTGCAACGTGATAAGGCCATGTGCTTCTCTTGGCTGGGGATGCTGTAGTTTAGAAAACATGTGATATGTGGAAGGTAGAAGTAGAGGTAGACAGAAAACTGGGTAGAATGATGTCGTGGAGTAGGCAGCATGGCGAACGGCTTCAGCGAAAAAAAAAAAAAAATCTGTAGATAACTAAGACTCGAGCGACCGACCCCAAAGGAAGATGGGATTAAAGTCCTAACAAAAGAAGATACACAAACATATGTATATATATATATATATATATATATATATATATATATATATATATATATATATATATATATATATATATATATATATATATTGACTAACATAATGCATTCAAACAAAAGGTTTTATAGCCTGTATAAAACCTAACATCTTTAAATACTAATGACCCAGTTTCCATGCATTTTTTGTTATTCATTTCGTTTAAGGGAATACAGATATTTGCAGGTGTTGGATTTCACATCTTTGATAACTACTTATATTTCAGCTTATTAATTTGAATGAAAGTGAACTGAGTAATTTAAGAATAAATGTTTCTCTCATACACAATAATCAGAACTGAGGTAATTATTGCTTACAAAATCAGGATCTTCTTACGCTGTCATAAAGTATACAGAAATGTTCAAAAACCGTCTTCTAGACACTTTTCCTAACTCACATGTTCAGTCCATCAAGAAATGGAAGTTAAAATGAAACTTCAGCCACAGAAGTTTGTGTATCTGTCATGGAAATAAAAAAAAAAGTATTTTATATGTGGCACAATGCTCATAAAATCTGCGTTCTTTACAATTTCCTAGTTTAAAACAACGTAAATTACACGATTGTTAAAAATTTTGGTTACTAAAAGCTTCCTCGTCTCGTCATTACTGCCGTGGCTTATTTTCTCTTCAGCTCTTAATTCTGTGATGTGTTGGCGTACGAACCGTGTTAGAAGCACGCATTAAGTTCAGCTTCAAAGTATGAAATAGCTGAGAATGTAGAAGGACCCTTTGATATGAAGCTTTATCCTCTAAGCTCTTGGCTTTTCACTCCACTGTTGCATTGTAATCTGCCACTTCTCTTCATCTCTTCAAACATCCTCCCCTCACATTCAACTCTACTTTATCATGTTATTTCTTTTTCTTGGCGTCTCTTTCTTTAAGTCTTCGCCCCGCCTTGTGCTGAACTATCAAAGGGAATTTCCAATATTATCTAAATTGGAGCTTTTATTACTGAGGGACCTTGAGATCTAAAATTCGAGGCGAGGGACTCGTGTTATTCAGGAAAGGCTAAAGTGTCAGGACTCTGGGAGAAGGAAACATAAAAAGAGCTTAAGGGAGAAAGGGAATACTTTTTCCAAGTGGGAATTTTCCACGCCATTAATAGGGTGTCTCTGCTCTTTTCTCTCCTTCTCTTGCAAACATTCAATATTGGCCTGCAGTTAGCGTCGCTGCCCAGAGTGGTAGAATTTATTTATTTGAGCTCGTAGCGTGTTAAAGATTGAGGAGCGTTCCTTATCACTCTTTCATAGCAGAAGTAATTGCTACATCCACTTCTCTCTCACACTCCACGGCTGTTTGCTCACTCTGCCTACATAGACTTTGTTCGGCATATGTCCAACTGTGTGAATACGTAAAGATACATACTTCCATGTTGGTAGGGTAATTTTTTGTTTAGAAATTTTATTGGTCTTAAACGTTAACATCCGTGTACCTCTGCTAACCAAGTAGTGAATTATGTACGTGATTGTTAGACTACTGTGGTGAGCGCAACCAAGGTAGCAAAGGGAAGAGAACTCTGAATCTAATAAGTAAAGTAAAAAGATGAAAAAGAAAAGTTTATTGTTTGAATACAAATTATCATATATATATATATATATATATATATATATATATATATATATATATATATATATATATATATATATATCTAGTTGAACATCCAGTTGACTGTGCCTTAGAAATAGATAACATCCAAGGGAATTATAATTGATAAGTGCTTCGTCACCGATAGGATTCAGACCATTGTATCGTTTAGAAACAACGGCGTATTATATTGAACTGAATATTAAATTATTTTCGTGGCTCAGTATTCATATATATATATATATATATATATATATATATATATATATATATATATATATATATATATATATATATATATATATATATATATATATATATATGTATATATATATATAATTTAGTTGTATTCTTCTCAGTCACGAAGATAAAATATCCCGATGTACTCCACAATGAAAACGAAGGAGAAACCAGAGAGGGGAAAGGAAGTAGAGTCCTTAATTTGTCCAACAGTTTCGCCTTCCATCAGGCCTCTTCGGGGAACTTTATTGATTAATCAATTTAAGAAAATCATTTTCCTGACATAAGTTTACACATGACTTCAAGACGTACACAAAACATAAAACAAGTAAAATCGGTTAATGATGCCTACAACTATAACAGGATAGTATAAAATATAAATTGAGTAGTACACAGTTCGTCCAATAGGAAAGGTTAACAGTCTAGTGAGGCGAAATGGGTAACTGAGTGAATACGTAAGTCATTATATTACATAATTTGTACTAATTTTTCATGATATGTAGAAAGGGCGAGTCTGCCTTGGATAAACCTATACTGCCATTAAAGTTATCGATTTCGCTATATTGAATGCATGCCGTTTCTGTTAGATTTCTCTCGACAAAATTATTGTTTCTGAAGAAGATTCTTGCTTCAGACCGCTGAATTTGATAAGAACGTTCTCTAACAAGTTTACCAGTGGCACTGTTTCTCTGATCAGTAGCGATACTATACTTATGTTGTGCAGTCCGTTTCTCAAGTTTTTCCTGAATGTCCAGTATAAAATTTATTGCAGCTACAAGGAATTTCTTTATGCTACCCAGTAGTATATTTACTCTTCTCTAAACAGCTAGAGGTCCTAGGTTTGATCCCAGATCGAACGGGAAATGTACATATGATTTTACTTTTTAGTTTATCAACTATAGTTGATAGCAATCTATGATCTAGAAAACATGAAGCTATCACTCTCATGCAAGAAATGCTTGATTAGAATCGGGAGGTTAATACCTTCGGGAGCCACTATAAAGAGGCGAACTGATGATAATTAAACTTATAGGAGTTGGCCCTCGGAGGCGTTGCACACGCAATTCTCTTCTAGTATCCTCAGGCCCTCCTGCGCCAGGAAGAGACCACCTTCTACAGTTAAATAATCTTCAGGTAACTGTGTCAGTACTTTGTCACCAGCGTCGTTCCAAATCCAAAACGATTTGTTGATCATTCTAATTCAGAAAAGTATTTCTTGTAAATTATAGTTCCGACATCTCTCCTTTCTGTGACCTATGAATTTTACCTATCAGCAGAATTCCTCCTCTCTCTCTCTCTCTCTCTCTCTCTCTCTCTCTCTCTCTCTCTCTCTCTCTCTCTCTCTCTCTCTCTCTCTCGTTTGTTCCTCTCCGTGGAGAGGCGAGTAATGATGAGTGATCTTTACAGCTCCCTCTCGTCGTTATTTTTGAACATCGCATAAAGCAGACTTTCCGCGACATCAAGTTGAAACGACAATCATATACAATGTTTTCGACAAAGGTGTGCGCCAAGGATCTAAGCTCTCTTAATGCATACGTATACATAGACCCCGCTATCAATGCACTGCAACATATTTTTCCGAAAAAAAATATCCGTATACATATAAAATTTCCAGGCGCGAATTTTTTTTTTTTTTTTTTTTTTTTGAGGGGAAAAGTATTTTCTACACTGCGTCATTATTTCTAAATTTGGTGAGACGGGCTGGAGGAGATGCAGAACTCCTCCAAGAGATATTTGGTGTGAGGCGAAGACACTTTTCCTCGGGCGAGATGAACTCTGTCATTAAATGTAATGGCCGAAATATAACTCAACTTTATATAACTATGCAATTTTTCTCCTTCCTTATTTTACAACCTTTAATAAGACAGTTTTACGTCGGGGATGAAATGCGGACATCGTTCTGTTCGGGAACTTATGGCTACTATTAACTAGTAGAGTTCTTATTTCGACGAAAGTGGCAAGCAAAATGCGGCGCGCAGGCATCACGGTATTGTCCTACATATTCGTTAGACAACGGGGAATTCAATTTCGAGAGGCGCTCTCGTGTAATGTGGCTGTTTCGCTGCATATGTAAATGCAATTATTCTGTTTTGCCGTTCTTTGGTGTCCCTTGATTCTGAGTTTTATCATTTAACGGACGACGGCGTGGATTTCTTGGTGTATGTTTGTTGGTCTCCACACGCATGCGTGTATACGTACGTGCATACAGATACACACATATATATATACATGTGTATGTATGTATATATATATATATATATATATATATATATATATATATATATATATATATATATATATATATATATATATATATATATTATATTATATATGCTTTAATTTGAGTGAAAGATGGACAGATATAGGTGAAAATGTGCGCTTTTGACAGATCCTCTCAGTATATTTTTTCAATCTTTTGTGCATTTTTGTTCCTCAAATTCAAGTGAAGCTTTAACAATTGTCTACCTAAATTCCGGTTAGCAATACTAAGTGTTATTACTGCCCATTTCTTATTTCTTATACTGTTCTCATTCAGCTTAATTTGCCTTACGATGGTCTCACCGCTGGAGAATTTCCAGTATCCACAGTTGCTGCGGAGGGAACAACAGAAAACATATTTACCACTCACGGTTAAAACCTTTTCATTCTAAGTTCATAGAAGTATGTGGGATTTTATGCTCCAAAATTTTAAATGACTATACAGACGTTTTATTAATTTTGGATATACCTAAATCCCTCTTGATTTAACTTTTGCCTACCAACCGTTGGAACCGCTGAATGCATCCTCTGGGACGGAGGAATATTAAAAAGATCCCGGCTGGAAAAGCACACGGGCGTTTTGGGTCAGGTAACAGGTTTTTTTTTTTTTTTTTTTTTTTTTTTAGTAGCATTTCCTTTTACACAGGTTTTTTTTTTTTTTCGTAGCATTTCCTTTTACACATTTTAAGTGGAAATATCGTTCATGGTCTCAGCGTTCTTGTAGCGCATATGATATAGTAGTGTATATTTTCGGACAGGAAGGTGCAACGCAACAATTCTCACTGTTATTTGTGCGTTCATCTTTCTAGTCAACGGTAGCTTTTATTGCTGAGGCAATGATGAAACCCCAGTATACTGTAGAATACTTCCGCATCACTGCTGTTGTATAGGCCATCAAGATGACGTCAGCAGAATGCTGAGTTGCTTTACTTCACAGCGGCACTGCCTTGTATTAAAACCCATTTATTCCAACACATCTTTAACACCCTTCAGCCTTACTTATTGATCTCCTTCTTTAATGTCTTCCAAGAATTCTGAATCATACACATTTTTCACTTAGTTCCTCGTTGGGAGAGTGGGTTCCGTTCTCAGCTAGCACTCTACTGGCCGCGAGTTCGAATCTCCGACCGGCCAATGAAGAATAAGAGGAATTTATTTCTGGTGATAGAAATTCATTTCTCGCTATAATGTGGTTCGGATTCCACAATAAGCTGTAGGTCCCGTTGCTAGGTAACCAACAGGTTCTTAGCCACGTAGAATAAATCTAATCCTTCGGGCCAGCCCTAGGAGAGCTGTTGATCAGCTCAGTGGCCTGGTTAAACTAAGATATACTTAACTTCTTGTCCTCTACTCTCTTGACGTGCTCAGACCACATTTAAACAAGAGATCCAAACTTGCGTCTTAGAATGAAATTGTGAACAAATCGAATTTTATTGAAGTTCGAGATATTTATGAAACAAAATACAAATATATTAATCACTGAATACTTAACTTTGTATCGATCCGATGTGGAAAAGCGAAGAAAAAGCTTAAACAAACAAACGAAGAGTAATAGAGCGCAATGTCGTCTGTGACAGGGCGCAAAGCAATGATCCTAATGGTGCTCAGATAATTAGCCAGTTGTTGTAGCCGTACCAATAAATTGAGAGATTAATTCTTTGTACCATCAGGCGGGGGCATAATGATGATTGATTCGGCTGATACGGCTGTTCATCTTTAGTTAAATGGCCAGCGATATATCACCGGGGCAAACACGTCGACGGTAAAACCGGGTCAGGGGCATTAGGCATGCGCAGTGCAAGAGTAATGCATGCACATTATGATGCTATTCATATGCAAGGCTATAAACACATTCGTCCGTACTAGCGGAGTCGTTCGTATCAAAATGATTTCTCGCATTATGTGCTGGTTAAGTGTTCCATAAATTTTGTCTATAAATGAATCCCGAGGGATGTATTCATGACATATATCGCTGAAAATGTAACTTTTAAAAAAGCACATGTAATAATAAAAAGGACAAATCAAACAAGCCATTGAAATGTAAGTAAAATATGGAATATCAAAATACACCTAACTGTAAATAAATAAATTTATTGATATAATAACAAAATATTTATAACATGGAGTGATATAAGACCATTATTAACAAAGGATTTATGTCCACCTTTTGGGCGTGTTTATCATGTGCTTATCTGCTTTAACTTCTTCCAGCGCGTCCGTAAATAGATGAAAAAATAATAGGGAGTATACTTTACAGCAGTTAAGAGTTATTTCTACTTATTGTCGTTGATTAGATCCTTACTAATTGCTTACCCCTGCTATTTAGGTTTATAGCGTAAAATTTGCATAATTACGACTGGTGATACAGATATATGCGTCCCATTATCCTACAGTCATTCATTCTGGATCTAACGGCTATTTGGAGGGCTAATATAGCACAATCAAAGGCCCATTTATTGATTATCTACAAGCTTTTCAAGCAATCAGTTTGTTTTCTTTAGCTATAAAGCATTGTGAATGAAGTTATAGGTAATACGGGATGTGAAAATAATTGCTTTTCTATTTCAAGTTCTTTGTTAAGAGATTTTTTTATAATTATTATATACGAGCTTGTTGGCGCTGGTGTCTCCCCTACCTTCCCGATCCCCTGTCGACCCCGCCTCCACCTGGGACGGACAAACAGGTTTGCAGGAGGAGGTTAGATGTGTTCCCTACCCTCCCGTTCCCCTACCTACCCCACCCCACCCAGGGTGGACAAACCGGTTTGCAATGGGTGGGTGGCAGTGTCATGTCTCCCCTAGTGTCACCCGGGGGAGGACAAACCAGATCCACTCGGATTTTATTATTATAGAATTATTATAACATAACCGTAATGTAATTAGGAAGTAAAAGAAAATAAACTGTCTGTAGTCAGTGATATCTGAATAATTTCTTAAGATGTCACTGTCACTAGAATCTTCTTTCTTACATTGAGAACTCGACAGTTCTTTGAATAAACAACGGCAATGGCTCTCTTGAAAGTTAATGGTTCCTGGAACCCCTTTGGGCATGACAATCACAATCTTTTCCTGGAAACTTTTGATCACTGTTTCATTTCGTAGTAATATTTTACTTTTTCGACATAATGCAATAACAATATGTATCATATTTTCTGGTATCAATGATGGTATATTATCACACATTTGCACTTCTGTTTATGTTTGTTTTTCGGAAACTGGTATTATCCGCGCTAATACTTTCACCAAAACGCTGCTTTAAGAAAGAGTTCCTCACTAAAGATTGCTGAAAATTACCACTGTTAACGATATTCCGTGTCATGCCAAGGTATTTGTTTTTCGAATTTGCTGAGAAATCATTGAACCTTTGCGTATGACCGTTCATTATTTTTTAAAGGTGTAGGTATGATATTTTTCGGGCAATCTGTACACAGAAAGTCAAAATTAGATTAGACATTTCATATTCTTGTAGATGGGGTTATGTACCAAGATTATCTACCTATATTATTTTTGTATCATAATGTATATATATATATATATATATATATATATATATATATATATATATATATATATATATATATATATATATATATATATGTGTGTGTGTGTGTGTATCTATACATATACATACATATATATATATATATATATATATATATATATATATATATATATATGTGTGTGTGTGTGTGTGTGTGTGTGTGTGTGTATATAGTAAGATTGTATGGGCTATGAGTCTTATTGATTTCATAAGCACCATTCCCATTCCATTATGACATACCTTAAGGCACTTAGCAAATTAAAGAAATCAAACTGTCTGTAATCTGTGGTACATGAATAATTTCTTAAGATGTTTCTGTTATTAACCCCGTTTCTTCAATTATACACAGGTTAGAACTCGACAGTTGTTTGACTGAACACGATTTTGAAAGTTAATGGTTCCTGGAAAACCTTTCTTCTATAGTCACAATCGTTTCATGCAAACTTTTGATCTGTGTTTCATATCATGGCCAAATATTACTTTCTTGACATAATACAATAACAATGGGTATTAAATTCACCTAAACACTGCTTGAAGGAAGAGTTCTTTACCGAGGAATGCTTAAAATTATTACCGTGAATAATATTCCGTGTCATGCCACGTTGAATCTGACTTTTTCAGATTTGCTAGGAAACGATTGAACTTTTTCGTATGACTGTTGAATGTTTTGTTAAAGAAATTTTAGCACGTGATTTTTCAGTCAGTTTATAAAAGAAACCGTTAAAGTCAAAGTAGACCTTTCATATTTCTTTTTATGCGACGTATAAACTCCTTTCAAGAAAGAAAACACAAATAAATAGGTAAATAAGTAAAGAAAAAGCAAATGTAACAATTTTATATACATGTATTAATTTGAGCAAATGCCTAAAAATTAAAGTGGTTCCCTTTTACTGTCAAGTTCAAAATAAGCTGTAAAGAACAATTTTAACACCGACATAGTGATTATTCGTACGAATACAATGCTTGATCGATTTCAGGAATCATTTAACTGAAATCATAAATAATTACACATTTAGCAGAATAATCTTCCTGAAGTCCCGAACACGTTACCCTGCCCCTAAAACGCCTGTTATACTTCTCTCAACTCTTAAAACCCGTTGGAAAATGTTAATATTTGCGAGCGCTATTAAAGCAACTCCTATCAAAATGACCATTGTAGGTCTTTCTAAAGAAATGTCACTTGGCTAATTGGCTTTCTCAAGGCGTTGCTTGGAGAGCGGAAAAATATGCAGCGGATGGAAATTAATCTTGAAACTTGGCCAGCGTCTGCACATCGCCATGCAGAAGGTCTTCAACTCTTCTACGAAAAGCATTTTTTGGAGCTCACTTCTCCCTGGTACGAGGACACTTCTCGAAAGATACGTCTTCGTCGAGCTTTTTATTATATCTTCCGACC
This sequence comes from Macrobrachium rosenbergii, assembly GCF_040412425.1. NCBI lineage: Eukaryota > Metazoa > Arthropoda > Malacostraca > Decapoda > Palaemonidae > Macrobrachium > Macrobrachium rosenbergii. The sequence goes on along the minus strand of NC_089760.1, from coordinate 9,748,156 downwards.
AAAAACTTTCTTCCGTCATTCAAGTGAGTTTACAATGGCTTTTGCTTGATGTTACTTTCAAACTTTTCTTTCGTATGATTAATATAGCCCTCCGTGGGTGGATGTGCATTTATTAAATCGTGAGGTTTGGTTTGAACGTATCTGAGACTTCCTATTTGCATTATCCGATACTTGGCACATTAAGAAAGAGCGATGTCATATCAAAAAGAAATGAGAGAGAGAGAGAGAGAGAGAGAGAGAGAGAGAGAGAGAGAGAGAGAGAGAGAGAGAGAGAGAGAGGCGGGGGTAAGGATATATTTATTCACAATCACCTAATAATTGTATGATGGTTCATAAAAAATGCTTTACTTACTGGTGGTTTGTAAGAATACTGAGAACTGTTTCCAGAGTAGTTTTTCATGAATTCCAGTTCCTCGTTGGAGGAGTCGGTAGAGGTGTGGGCTAGCACTCGCTAGGCCCGAGTTCGAGTCTCCGGTCGGCTAATGAAGAATTAGAGGAATATATTTCTGGCGATAGAAATTCATTTCTCGCTGTAATGTGGTTCGGATTCCACAATAAGCTGTAGGTCCAGCTGCTAAGTAACCAGTTGGTTCTTAGCCACGTAAAATAAGTCTAATCCTTCGGGCCAGCCCTAGGAGAGCTGTTAATCAGCCCAGTGGTCTGGTAAAACTAAGATATACTTAACTTTTTTTTCGTGAATTCTGATATGTTTCAGCTAATAAACAATAAAACAAACACACAACTCATCTGAGTAACGAGTTAGACAGTCCAACAACGATATAATAAATTTATTATTTCCTAGCAGTAAGGCCGCCCTCCTTTCAGATCCCCCCTCCGATTGTTGGGCCATAAACGCACGATCATTAACTTTTGCCAGCTCCATAATTTGAATAAAGTTCCTCTCGAGCCCCCATTCCCCGTTGCCGATAATTGCACATTTTCCCGGCGATATCGCATCACCATTGGCTCGTAAAGATGCTTTAAGAATGATTGTTAAAAGGAAAGCCATTCCGAAACGTCTCACTCGTCAAAAGTGATCGGTTCGTCGAAAGACGTTGGCGCTCCTGTGGACGGTAAAACCGGAGTATTGTATTGCTTGTCTGGTACTTGGGCTATTCAGGAATGGATCTCTGCTGTTGACTTAATTCCCGGCCTTTCATCGGCAAATCATTCTGTTAATGTACTGAATGGCTGAAATTCATGTTTTCATCAATATTTCATTTTTTATAAAGTACGCATCGCTGGCAAAGCAACATTCATGATACTCAATCTTTATAACATAAAACAGTGATTTGAAAAAATGGATTTATTTTTTCCCAGTCTTTATAAATATAATTGCACTATGATTTGGAAAACAAGTGTTTAAAATCTTAACCTGTATAAATACTGCAAGACTTGTAAATAAATGTGTTTGCTCTGACGTTCAGTCACTACCATATAATTACGATATGACTACGATTATGCGGTTCAACTTCAGTGTAATATTGCACTATAAATATTTTTCAACTTTTAAGACATGACTTATAATGAGTACATTGTTTCTGGAAGTGACTGTAAAAAATGAAGATTATAAGCAAAATATTTATAATAAATTCGAAAGGTTATGTGCCCTACCTTCCTAAAGCTACCGTTTAATCTTCGAAGCCCTGACATACTCGTATAGTCTGAAGGTTGAAACCTACAACAGTCAGTTTCTGAGTTCTAGGAAATAAGCAAAAGTTTTAGATTTAAATTGATATGCCACATGGGAAAACAAGCTCTAGAGGTAAGCAGTAACGGAGTATCGTATTGCTTATCGGGTAATTGGCTATTCAGAAATTCATTTTTTTCATTTACTCAATTTCTGTCCTTCCATCAGCTAATCAATCTGTTTATGTGCTAAATGTATGGTAGCCATGTTTTCACCAATATTTCATTTTATAAAATCCATATCACAGGCAAAACAGTATTCATAAACTTTATAACTAAAAAGAGGATTTTAAAAAAAAGTATTTACGTTTTCCAGTCGTTATAACTATAATTAAATTAGGATTTGGAACACAAATGATTAAAATACTGTTAAATATAAATACTGTAAGACTTGTGAATACATGGCATTGCTCTAATATTCAGATGCTTCCATATAACTACGATACGACTACGAAAACGCGTTTTATCTTCAGTATAATATTTGCAACATACATGTTTTCGGTTTTTCAAGGCTTGAATTAAAAGGGGTATATTGTTTATCAAAATGACTGTAAAGTAATGAACCTGATAAGAAATATATTTGTAACAAACCGGAGGGGTTACGTGCCCTGCCTTCCCAAAGCTACTGTTTCACCACCAGGACTTAATCATCCTTTAAATGTTCTGAAGAATGGAAACCTCAGTCAGTCAGTCTTCTGAGTTCTAGAAATTACGTCTGATTTCCAGAGTTTACGAAAGTCAGAGGGGATAAATTGATCTGTGACCTTCAAACATGAAGACAGCAATAAATTACTGAAACACCTATGAAGAAAAATCAGCTTTGAATTTGCAGTTTACTTTAAGAAAAGGGTCTATTTCATGGGTTCCCAACCTTTTTTTTCTTCTGTACCCCTCAGGCATTTTTATAGATTCCCGTGTACCCCTAAAAATTGAGGATGGAAAAGAAAAACAATGAAATTGGTATTGTGATATATTTTTTTATGAAATCTATTTGTGTAGAGTAAACCTTTGCTTACTAAAATGAGGAAATCGAAAAAAAGACAGGGCATTGTGCAGTGTCAGTGCAGATTGCATCATGTATTGTTCAGTATTGGCTATTCTCTCAGATCCAGTGTACCCTCTTCAGAGTACGAATGTACCACTGGGGTTGCATGTACCCCAGGTTGGGAACCCCTGGTCTAGGTAAAACACAAATGTACCTAACAGAACTTTGTGAAAATCAGAGATAAGAAACTCAAAAGTTAAGATTTGTTGCATAAAGTGACTTTCGGGATGAAAATAAATTCAAGGTAATCAATCTTATACCACAGGGAAACTGCACAGTAATTTTTATTAAAACCAAGGACGAATAAAATGTTGAATTATAGTATGTCCTTTGATCTTGAAAATTCTTCATTGTCAAAAGTACCAAAAAAAGGAATTGGTCTCAGTGTCCACTTCTGAAGACCCTGAGCCTATAAACTTAAATTTCATAAATATTCTGGGAAAATTTCTAAATATTTTGACCCTAAAAGGTTAAAAATTCTTGAGGAAAATATTTACTGTAATCCAATGTATCTCTGTTCATCTAATATATATATCTATATATATATATATATATATATATATATATATATATATATATATATATATATATATATATATATATAAATAATGTAAATATATATAATGAATATACACACACATATATGTTTGTGTGTGTATATACCTATTATTATTATTATTATTATTATTATTATTATTATTATTATTATTATTACAACAACCTAATTCTGTTACCAAAGATTATGTTATATAACACATTTCATTGTATACTTTTCCCATCAACGTAATGCTGGCTCTGTGTTACATAATGTCTGGTTATGATAAAAGTTTTTCCAGAACCTCACCCCTGGTCTACGTAGGTGTATTTTGCTTCGTTTTTCGCAATTGTCAAATTCGTATTACTCCAAATCTAACAGTATATACAGCATAAAGATGTGGAATATGGCATTTGAAGTGTGAGATAGTGTAAGAAGAAGTAGAAACCGAAGAAAAGGCAGAAAGAAGGCGTGAGAGACAGACACAGAAAGACAAAGACAAATAACTGACGTGTAAATATTAAGTTTTTATAGTTGCCTTTTAGTTCATCCGTGAGATGGTATTATATACATTTGATCAGCTAAAAAGAAGCAAACAAGTTTCATATGGATCTATTTTTTTGAATATCTTTTTATCTGCATTTATCACTTTTGATTTTGGATTTAGCTCATTTAATAAACAAATTTTCACTTTAACCAATGATATAAAGCATTCGTAAAATAAGTCTAATCCTTCGGGCCAGCCCTAGGAGAGCTGTTAATGAGCTCAGTGGTCTGGTTAAACTAAGGTATACGTAACTTAACTTTAACTTATTTGACTATATTCTTTGAAAAAAAAAATCATGATGCGAGTAAATACAACAGTTATCATTTCCAATTCCAGGTTTGATTTAATTTTCTTTCCGAAGGGAGTCAGAATTAATTAATGAACGATAGGCGTTATGCCGGAGATTGTACTTTGATAATTATATCTTGAAATTACAGACAGATCTTTTAGCCAGCACTGTAGCACTAAACCAGTAATGCCACTCACTTCAGTACCTGCACAGGACAGACAGTTGCATTTTAATGGAGGCTTACCTCTCCTCCCTGCACTACCAAAGCATTGTGTCTGATTATAATAACCTATGACATACACTCTCTCTCTCTCTCTCTCTCTCTCTCTCTCTCTCTCTCTCTCTCTCTCTCTGTGTTTGTGTGTATATACAGTATATATATATATATATATATATATATATATATATATATATATATATATATATATATATGTTTATATATATGTGTATATATATATATATATATATACTGTATATATATACTGTGTATGTCACAGGTTATCGTATTCAATGCTTTGCTAGAGCAGGGGAGCCTCTGAGAATTAAATATCTGTGAGATAATATTTAAATATTTGTGTATATATATATATATATATATATATATATATATATATATATATATATATATATATATATATATATATAATATTTATACATATATGTATATACACACACATATATATACACACACATACATACATATATAATATATATATATATATATATGATCCTGGTTATATATATTGTATCGTATATATAGTACTAACCCAAAGAATTTGTCTTTCGCTAGAAATCTCTTGTCTCTCACGTGACACAACTATAAGCCCTGAACGTGTGTGGTGGTGTCGGCATCGATTGCTTTTTAAATTATTTGACGCAACTCGAAGTATGTTCATATAAATGCACTTTGAACTTAACGTAGGCAAGCGTGCTAGCTACACCTTGGTCTCCAAACGTTTTCATTCTGGTGTCCATTGCTTAAGGCTCACTCTTGCTGTTTAATATCATTCTTGTAATAAGTTCAAGATGCACTTTACCTGTTCCTTTCTTCTTGACATCTCTTTGTTAGTGTCCAAGGAATCATGCTTCCAAAGCTTAGCAGAGTTTGTTTCTGAATAATAATAATAATAATAATAATAATAATAATAATAATAATAATAATAATAATAATAATAATAATAATAATAATTAAGTACCCAATAAAAGTAGATTTCCACATCATATTGGGATAGAATCCATGACTCTCGGTTGAAAAGCAATTGCATACGTGACTGTGTACTTGTTTCCATCAAAATTACGGAAATGAAGCAACTGAAATAAAATCTATCAATTTTATCACTGTCATGTGAGAAAATCTGGTAAAACTCGCTTCACCACTCAAAGGCGGGCAGCCAACTAAGCTAACTCCTTAGGTACTACATATGTCAATAGGTTCCAAATATTTCTTAGGACCTTTGTAGCTCAACTGGTGGTGCCATCCCCTCTCACCTGAAAATCGCAGGTACTGTTCTGATGTGAGGAAGATGATTTGATAATGTTAGACACTAGAATATGCCAGATGTAATTCTTAGGTACCTACAAATCTGGCTTAGGTGTTATCAGTAGGAACCTTTCATGCTAGTCAAATAATTCAAGAGCACTGTTGCATGTTACTGTGAATTAATGATTTTGTGTATTCGACTCCATTTTTTTTTAATTCAAGAGTGTCCTGTCAGTGTATCTAGGTTTTTTTTCTTGGGTGCTTTTTAGTTCAAGTAGGTCTGTGTAGGGCAACCATATGGATGATTCTCAGAAAACATATTGTTGCTGATGTTGATAAATGGTAAAATATTTTTTTTTATTGCCAGAGGGGGTATCTTTAGTACTTAAAGCTGTTGGGAATATTGTGTAATATATATCTTATCTAGAGTCGTTGTATATTTGTATCACTGTCAATCAGCCTAAATTTAAGTGTCCTTTAAATTTCGTTAAGGCCATCTTAACACATTAATATTATTTGTGTATGGTTACGTTTAATAGCGAATATGGACGAGCTTCCATTGTCTTGTTAATTTAAATAGCTGTTTAACGTTACAATGTCCATTTCCTCCTAAATCCGTGTAAATAAATTTAAATCTTTATTAGCGTCCTTTCTAAATCTTTATTAACGTCCTTTGTAACTGAACATGAAGTTTTGTTCTTGAAAGCAAAATCCATTTTTAAACATTTTCAAAATCCAGGCAGTGTTGGAATTCGAGTATCTTCCCCCAGTCGGCTGTCAGAGATACAACAGTCCAACAGGTAAAAATAATACCACCGCTCCAACTACACTGACAATGACAAGAAAAAGGGAAATCGGTGCAACAGTTATATGCAACAGTTAAATGCCTCGCTGTCAAGGGCTATATATGTATATATGTATATATATATATATATATATATATATATATATATATATATATATATATATATATATATATATATATATATATATATATATATATATATATAAAATATATATATATATATATATATATATATATATATATATAAATATATATATATATATATATATGTATATATATGTGTTATATATATTTATCTTATATATATATGACTTTTATATATAAAACATCAATATCCAAATATGGATATAAAATATAATTTGTGTGTGTGTAATGTTTCGTGTGTGTCTTATGTACATGACTTTTTATATTAAAAAATATTAAAGTCCAAATTATATAAAATATAGTTTCGGCTTAATATTTGGGTTATGTATATAAATATTATATATATATATATATATATATATGTAGAAGAGAGAGAGAGAGAGAGAGAATTTTTTTCTTTTCTAAACCAAAGACCTCTCCCGTACGTTGATTCAAAAATAGAATTCCTGTAAACCCAGCATCCGTAAATATCCGGGCCGGAGCAGAAAAGATGCATGCAGGCCCGTGGTATAGATGCCAGAGAGATTCTATTTATTTATGATGCTGCCTCTAGTTGGATATATACTAGACTAGAATGGGGGCACGTGTATGAGTGTGTTTGTAGACGCCGATATTTCTCTCTCTCTCTCTCTCTCTCTCTCTCTCTCTCTCTCTCTCTCTCTCTCTCTCTCTCTCTCTCTCTCGTCTTTTTTCTTTATAGTGGTTCTGTAAACATTGTACGCCCAAGGTAAGAGCTGTGTTAGGACTGAAGATGAATGCAGTTGACTCTCAGAGTGTGTCACTGGTACAGATGGGAGCGGATTAGAATTTGAAATTACTGAGAGAGAGAGAGAGAGAGAGAGAGAGAGAGAGAGAGAGAGAGAGACTCTACTACCTTTCCTCTGACTTTTATGCATCCGAAATATTTATTGGTAACGTGTATGTGTTGCGAATATTTACCTCAAATGATCAAGGAATGTCGATGGTCATATAGAAACAAAAGGTACTAAATATTGTGTAAATAATGATGCTTTTTACATTTAATACACAAGTATCTATATTTTATTAGTGACTATTCCGTTACTTTGAAGCATTAATACGGACAAATACCTATATATATTTTTTAGTTTTCTGTAAATGAAAACTGTTTGTCTGTCCGTCCGCACTTTTTCTGTCCGCCCTCAGATCTTAAAAACTACTGAGGCTAGAGGGCTGCAAATTGATATGTTGTTCATCCCCCCTCCACTCATCAAACATACCAAATTGCATCCCTCTAGCCTCAGTAGTCTTTATTTTATTTAAGGTTAAAGTTAGCCATAATCGTGCATCTGGCAACGACATAGGACAGGCCACCACCGGGCCGTGATTAATGATTCATGGGCCGCGGCTCATACAGCATTATACCGAGACCACCGAAAGATTGATATATTTTCGGTGGCCTTGATTATACGCTGTACGGAAAACTCGATTGCGCCGAAGAAACTTGGGCTCATTTTGCACTTGTTTATGTATGAAACCACTTTGGAAAGGAAGCTATTCAATTACTGAGAAAAAGGCAGGCTTGGAGGAAAAGAGATATTAAGAGGAGAGCGGTAGGTACTTGCTCAGGACAGGAACAGATTCTAATGAATAATTGATAGCATGGTCAGTAACGGAACGATAATCCACTCCCTATTGTTCTGTTGGGTAATAAATAAAGAAAAATAGGAAAGTACCTAGTTCATGGGAGCATAGTTCTTATTGCCGATGAATAAGTACTTTACAAAGATTTAATAACTGTAATAAAAAACAAATAATAAATGCGCAGAAGTTTCTTCGGCGCGGTCGAGTTTTCTGTACAGCGTATAATGTTGCATGAAACTCTCAGTCACGGCCCATGAAACTCTCAGCCGCGACACATGAAACTTTCAGCCACAGCCCGGTGGTCGCCTGTGTTGTTGGCACCTATAGCGGTGCCAGACGAACGATCATGGCTAACTTTAACCTTAAATAAAATAAAAACTACTGAGGCTAGAGGGCTGTAATTTGGTATGTTTGATGATTGGAGGGTGGATGATCAACATACCACTTTACAGCCCTCTAGCCTCAGTAGTTTTTAAGATCTGAATGCGGATGGAAAGACAAAAACCCATCTCAATAGTTTTCTTTCACAGAAAACTAAAACCCTACAACATCAAAACAGTGTAGTTAAATTTTTTCGAACCTGATATTGCAATAAACCTCATAATCTTTCCAAGATAGGTTTGATGGAAAATAAGCTCCCACAGAATTTCTCGTATCCATAGGTTGAATTTAATTTTGGTCAAAAGAACTCCCCCCCAAAAAAAAAAAAAAAAAAAAAAACTCTAACTGACCAGCATGAAAGGAGCTTATACTTGCATGTGTTTGTATAAGTGTGTATGCGTGTGTGTGTGTGCGCGCGTGCGCGTTATAGTTGGCTAAACGTGATTGCTGAATACAAGTGAATGAAAAGAGATTGAAGCCGTGGACGTGAATTGTTTGCGAAAAAATGTTACATAGGAAGAATTAATCGACTGATATAAAATGGAGAAAGTAGGAAAAAACTTTATCGTAGATGAAAGAATGGATTAGGAATTTTTTTAGATGTTTTGGCCATGTAGAAAAAATGGAGGACAATGATGGGTGGTGGAAAATGTATGATTCGGAAGACCTAAGTTGCGTTGGAAACATTTAATGAACGAGATATGGGAAGTGAAGGGCTTTGCTATCCAGGGCACACGAGAGAGCCCGGCGCATTTGGGATGAATGGAGCAGTCTGTCTTGGGGGTTAGATGTTCTGACCATGAGGTCTGTGAAGCATAGAGTGCTTGGGAGGTTTCTGCACAGAAGGTTCATCCACGACTCAGTAATCAAAGAATGTATCCTTCAGTTACCATTACGCTGTTTTACCTCAGTTATTATTATTATATATATATATATATATATATATATATATATATATATATATATATATATATATATATATATATATATATATATATATATATAATATATACAACTTTTGATAACATCTGTTTCGTTCCTCTTCCTTACGATTTTGAAGGAATGACCACAACATATCTTTTGATGAAAGAAAAAAAAAAAGATAGGTAGAGAAAACAACCATCAGAAAAATTATATAAGAGCAGCTTTTGCGAAAGAAGGCCTGTGTAACGACTCAGTTTTATGGTTATGGTTACATATCTGCAAAACTTTATGCGAACCGTTTTCCCCAGTTATGTCCTTGCAAGTCTTAAATCTTTACCTCGCTAAAAAAAGGGGTTTCATGTAGTCTGGCCTATTTCAGAGTGGTATGAAAGATGGGACACTACAGGGAAGTGAAGCATATTGATTCCTTTGAGCATTTTCTTATTTTCTTCCCCAAACGGACTCTTGCTATGCGAGAAACGTATATTTTCCGTAGATATTTTGTAACCTAGTTTTAGAGACTGTGCCAGTATCACATTCAGTCTTATAGAATTGACCCTCTGACACACATCAGTTCCTCCAAGAACAAAGAGGGAGAAAGGATTTCATTCAGTAAAAATAAGATAATCTTTTATTAGTTACACTGAAAATGTCTGTATTCATTAAATCTAATATTGTATCACATCACAAAATGTGCCTTCATAGAAACGCTTGATATCTGAAAATGATGTGTCATCATTTGTGTTGTATTTCAAGTAACCTGGAAAGTTTTTCTACCATCATAGATGGTTTTGTTAGAGGCAAAAATATATTATATTTTATCATGCCAGTGTAAATATCAAATTGGTCAGTTTCCGCAAATACACATGAATTAATTTCCTTATTGGTAGTATAACATAAAAGACTGTTCCCTTCCCGTTTTGTGACGATTATTGAGTTTCTTACACAAAAATATTTTTCTTTCATTGATTACCGGAATAAAATTAACTACAGATTGCCCAATGAATAATTACATGCTGATTTTTTCAATCATTCACACTTCACCAAATGCTACAACACGAATGATTATCTCTGACAACAAAGGTCAGGTCCAAATCAATCAGAGGGCTGAAAAACTTGCATTACTCACACTCCAGCACTCATTAGCACATGACTCAAGCTTTCTCCTGACTGCAAGCAATAAGGAAGGTCGTTTTATAACTAAAAGAAATTCAGAGCAGTGCGCGATAAAATGCACGCAACCTGGCGCCTTCCTTTATAGAGTCAGCGACTTTACATTATCCAGGTCATGACTCGGTTTATGAACAGGTACGCATGTTAGCGTCCAAATGAGCGCTCATAAACACACACACACACACACACACACACACACATATATATATATATATATATATATATATATATATATATATATATATATATATAGATATATATATATACAAACAATATTTTTTGGCTTAATATTGCAAATATAAAAGTGCCACGGTTGCATAAGTGACAAAATTAAATATTCATGTTGCTACAAACTTACCATTGAGCGATCATGGCGGAGATGAGTTGATATCGACTTAGTACAGAACGTGATTTCGACAGAAATAGCCTAAGTATTGTAGAGTCCATGGTCTAAGAAAGAGAAGGTCTGTTCACGCGCAGGTAGGCGAGACGTCACGCGGCGAGGTGGGTAGAGAAAGACTCACAAGGGAGTGTTTATACACCAAAAGATTTGAATTTTAATAACGGATTTACCCAAACTTTTGTAAAATGTGATTAAACAAAAATGCAATAGTTTGTTTTGTTGTAATGGAAGGGCAATAAAAGATTTATTTCATTCATAGAATATTCAACTTTACAATAACATCAAGAATATAACCAAGAAACAACTCCCGGCTGGTAGTGACGTAACTTCCTGTAATATTTACAACTGTTATTTAGTACAAAAGAAACAAAAGAGTTATAACTGGTGACTTACGTGCAACTGAAAAAGTTTATCATTACCTGTATTATTAGGCCTAATCTTATAATTGGTGGTATCTGGTCAACTGCAATTATATTATTTACTGGGCAATGAACAATGGAAATATTGCCGAAGCATTATAAAAGATTAAGTAGGTCAACCATTTATTCTCCAAAGGAAACTTTGGTATTTTAATTCCCTGACCTAAAGTTCATAAATGGTGGCATCCGGTCAACTGCAGTATGTTTACTGGCAGAGAAACAAACGAAATACTGCTCAGGTACTATGAAAAGATTAACTAGGTGAAAAATTTATTCGCCGAAGGAAATTTTATGGCCCAAAGTCCATAATTGGTGGCATATAGTCAACTTAAATTATGCTATTTACTGGGCAAAGGAATAAGAAACTTTACGCAGGTACTGCAAAAGATTAACTAGGTCAGCAATTTATTCACCAAATGGACTATTGGTATTTTAATTTCTCGACCCAAAGTTCTAGTCCAGTAATTATCTTCTGAGTTTGAAAAAGAAAAATTCCTTAACCACACTGATGATGATTGTTAGCTTTAAAGGAAATCAACTGGAATGTTCAGACGTTTAATGTTAGCTTAATAGAAATCAGCTGTAATGTTCAGACGTTTAATGTTAGCTTAATAGGAAATCAGCTGTAATGTTCAGACGTTTAATTGTATAGCAAATAAATATGAAAAAATTTATTTACATGACATCTCCTATTTCCTCGTACACCACCCAAAATCTAAAGTGAAAACGTGACATGAAACCACTCGCAACATATGATTATCAATGGTAATAGTAAACACAGTAAATGTTATGATAAATATATGTTACACTGTAAATATTTTCAACTATATAAACTGATTTATTATGAACAGTTAACTTTACTTCGATAGAAGTACTACATGAACTCTCTCCTCGCACACCATCGAAAATCCGGGAATCGTGGCATCTAATAATTTGCAGTATTCAGTTATAAATGGTAATAGAAAACATAGTAACTATTAAGTAGCAAATATTTGTCGCATTGTAATATATTAACAATATAAACTGATTCATTAAGAATCATCGACTTCATTTCAAAAAGAATGCCAAAATCTAAACTTGTCCTCTGATGCTGGCAGATGCATTGTTTCTTCAATCTGTAATTGTGCAAGATGTCTTGGTATTGAGATTCAAGTAATTCATTTGTAAGGATCATTGCATAATCAGTTGATTTAAAATGCAAAATACAAATCCTCGAAGAATCCACATTAAATTTGTCTCTTCTCACGCAGAGATGAATCCATTTCTTTCGGAGTTTTAAATTCTTAGGAAATTTATGAAAAGTAAGATCAGTATTTCGATGTGAACTGGAGTTACATCCATAGTGCACAAATATTGGGCATAGTCCTACAATGACGATGACCAAAATATACACCGTATAAAACCACGATCGCATTTACAGCTCCTTCCTTCTGCTATACCTCCTTGGACTGGCTGACAGGTAAATAGCCCATCCACTCGCACCGTGACGTCATGCGCGAAGTTGGTCGAATTTTGGGTCAGTTGTGAACAGACCTTCTCTTTCTTAGACCATGGTAGAGTCGATATCAACTTACATAACTCTTGAGAGTCGGGTGGTCAAGGTCACTGTCTATCGTTGTTTCTAACCCAGACCACGTTTCAAATCTGGCCGGCGCAAAGCACTCATCAATTATTATAATCACCTCGGTAGTGAGTTATTCCCAGGGTATGGGGAATTCATTATTGAACGAGATTAGTAGTTTTACTTTTAGGAATCTAAAAAAGGTCATTTTGTATTAGCGACTAAAACGAACTCACACATATACAATTATATATATATATATATATATATATATATATATATATATATATATATATATATATATATATATATATATGTGTGTGTGTGTGTGTGTGTGTGTGTGTGTGTGTGTGTGTGCTATATTTACAAATGTGTACCTAAAGAAAGAGATGGGGGGAGAGAGAGGTCATTTCAAAAGGTTTAACATCCTAACAGAGTACCTTCAGAGAGTATAATCTACTGTTTGCATTGTCCTTTTCTTCTCTTCTCGCTCAAAGCCACTACAGGATGGAATTTTTTTTTTTCCAGCCGCATTTTTCTTGACTTTGTCAAATGCTGTTTTCTCTTGCCCTTTTGGATCCCCACTCGGGTTCTGATGCCTTTCATCTATTGTTGCTTTCTATTTTGACTTAACCTTCCGTTGGAAGAGTAGTCCCCGCCTGGATGACATTGTTTCGTACTGTTATTTGTTTGTTTTTCTGAGACTTAATCTGCGTTATTATTGCCCTGTTATGCTGTCATTCATATATGAGGCTATCAGTCGAGAAACATGCCAAGCGCCATCCTGGGTCAAAGTATTTTTTAATTTATTTATTATATTTTAAAACTGGCACTTGGCATGTTTCTCGACTGAAAAGCTCATATATATTTCAACATATGCAAAGGTTTGAATAACTTCACATTAGTCAAGGTTCCTCCTTTCAACTTCAGTTTAGGTCTCAGTATAACTTCACATTAGTCAAGGTTCCTCCTTACAACTTCAGTTTAGATCTCAATATGCACGAACTCTTCGTAAATTTCTCTTTTTCACCCTAATTCTGCTGCATCGCCTCATACTGCGTGCATCTGGGATCTCTTCCCTCGCCCATTCTTTTCTTCCACTCATGCTTGAAATCCACAAATCCGTTTATATTCACATGACTGTGCTCTTAGTCAAAAACTATTTATTAATCTAAATAACATTATAGATTATGTTTCTATTTCATTGATTTTCTGTGTTCCTGTTCAGGCAAACCATGTTTCTGGGGAATTGTAGATTGTTCTTTTTTATCTATAATTCTGTGGTGATAGTAGAAAACATTTCAATAGAGTTGTTCCATCGTTTAGAATGTAACGATTAATATTAAAATGTAATATGACATACAAGTGCACAGGTTCTCGTACGTATTGCAATTTAGTGGGCGTGTTCTTTTGAAGCTGAATGCACACTTGTAATTAGCTTATATCGATCTGTATAAGAGTTATCGCTCCTTGTAAACAAATATTATCTCAAATCTATGAACCATTCCTCCTACCCTTTACATCTAGAGGTTAAAAAAAAAATCCTACTTTTATTCTGCCTTTCCCTTCATCTTTAAAAACCAGTCACTTCCAGCACGTCTTAGACTCCATCCACATGTTACGGCTGAAATCCCAAAAAAAAAAAAAAAGAAAAAAGAAAAAAAAACTATTTGAAAGCCTACCTACAAGTTCATCCAGCCTTTCTTATCACTCGCTTGTTGAAAATTAAATTTTCGATCTCTCATCATGCTTCCTAGATATTTGTCAAACATTTTTAACAGTAGTACAGAACTTGTATCGGGATATATACAGTATATTTGTCTGCCCCTCTCCATCTCTTCATATATAACCACAGACTTTCACACAACACACACACACATTTACTGATGTACATATATATATATATATATATATATATATATATATATATATATATATATATATATATATATATATATATATATATATATATATATATATATATATATATATATATATATATATATATTTATATATATAAATATGGGATCACTGAACATAAATCGTCTTTTTTACTATATCCTTACCGATGAGAGACATCACATTCATCAAACTTATGCTCCTTTTTGATATTTCCTACATTTTCCCTCACATATTGAAAGTTCTCTTTTATCCTCCCTTTGCTTTTTGCCCGAGCTCTAATATTTATTCGTCGCGCCTCGTAAGACTTCCTATTTTTCCAACTCATTTGCATGTTGGCGTTTCTTTTCCTCGGAAGAATCTATTTTTAACTTTTTTTTTATTATTCTCTGGTTGTTGTTGATTTCTTTCTGTCTGAGTTTGATTATGGATTATTCTGCATTTTTTTTTCTGTTATCTGCTTACGAGTAAACTGGCCATATTTTCTTACTTTGCTTATTCAAGGAATATTTACTTTTTTTTAACTTCCGTACGAAAATTTATCATTGCTGTCACCTTAGACATAATTCAGTTACAGTAACCTGTGCCTAGTTTGTCTGAATAGCATAAGAATGGATTTGAAACTGAAATTTATGCGATTGGCTCTATTTACAGAGTACAAAACACGGATATCTACTGTACATCCATTATCACATGTAATGCAAAAAAATGACAAAAATAAACAAAGGACAAAGATATTTGCTGCCTTCAAATTACCGCATTTAATTAAAGGTTGTTGTAAGGGTTGCTCTGTCATACAAACTGCAGTGCAGCAAGTTATTCTAGAACCTAAGTTGAATGCAACGAACGTTGGGGACAGTACCTTAGCGAAGCTTTAGAATAAGAACGTGCATTACACTATAGCAGAAAGACCAAGGACACTACGGCTAATATAGCGATGGATTCTTTGCCTACCATTTTAGATGCAATGAGAAACTGTTGACCATTTTCAGTTTCTTTATTTGTTAAATGAAACAGAATCACGACCCAAACAGATGCTAGGCAATGGTAACCGGCAGTTTCTCTGTTTAATATAAAAATGAAGTTATTCCGTTCACGCGACATGTGTGAGTCGATAATAGTTGTGAGAAATTCGCCAAGTATGAAGACAACCAATTTATAGATAAGTAAATATATATGTATATATATATATATATATATATATCTATATATCTATATAATATATATATATATATATATATATATATATATATATATATATATATATATATATATATATATATATATGTATATATATATTATTATAAAGGATATCTCAAACTATTGTATAATGGAGTTTTTTATTCATAAATAGTTATATTTCTTATATAAACAGTCCACATTATCAATATATACCATCCAGTTTGAATAGGTATTTATAATATATAATGCACAGAACAATTGTGTATATATAGTTATATATATATATATATATATATATATATATATATATATATATATATATATATATATATATATATATATAAATTACTGATTGAAATTCTTGTCCGAGTAAATCTGTAATCGCATATAGATCGACCTAAATGTTAGTATTCTAATACTTGCATTCTAT
Source organism: Macrobrachium rosenbergii (assembly GCF_040412425.1). NCBI lineage: Eukaryota > Metazoa > Arthropoda > Malacostraca > Decapoda > Palaemonidae > Macrobrachium > Macrobrachium rosenbergii. Next base: position 9,731,648 of record NC_089760.1, on the reverse strand, counting down.
CTTTATGTACAACGAAATGCAGTAACTTTCGCGTACTTAGTCCTCGTGCAGTAGTTCCAAAATGCTAATTAGTAAGTATTTGCATCTTGAAGAGGCCATGGACTTTCGAGTTCATTCCAGTATTATCTTACTTTTCCCATTCAAAACGAATAAAACCCAATTCATACAAGAACGAAATTCTGTGACTATCGTTTTATTTTAATTTAGTCCTGATTTAAAGACAATATTCATCTGTTTCTTTTAAATGGTGTTTTAATTCAAGACAATATTCCTCTGTTATTAAAGTGGCGTCTTGATTTCAAGACAGTGTTCCTTTGTCTTTTTAAATAGTATCTTAATTTTAAGACAATATTCCTCCATTTTTTATTTGCTTCTCATTATTCGATCATTCTATTTTATGTCTTTCCTAAAGCCAACAAATTTCGATATCTTAATATATCTCTATTGCTGCAATTTATTTCTCTCCAGTTTGGTCAATCTCACCAGCTTTGACCCTCACATAGCGCGAGGTAACAGTAGAGTTAGATGGCCAGATTAACCTATTGATCGAGTGATCGTTTGGGACAAGAAGTTTCATAAAGTGCCAGGACTTCTGTGACTAATGAGCTTTGTGTTGCTTTACGCCTCTGGGATGACATTTGTGAGGCTATTATTCACATAAGGTGATTTTCGTGCCATTCCAAAGCTGCCGAAATGTCAGTAGAAATATTATATCTAAGAAAATCCTAGAGGGTTAAATAACTATGATATTCACCTATAAGCAAATGCTTGCTTTTACGATCTTAGATGCACAGGTCCAAAGCAAGATTCTTCAGTGACTGTTTATTCAGAATTACGATGAAAGCTTCTTAAAATTCCGTTACGTAATTCTTTTGATCTCCTTAATTTTTCAGCTCATATGGGCACGTTCAAGCCACGAAGATTATAATCAGTAGGAGAAGGCTTTCTTGAACTGCACTTGACAGCGTTTGCACCGAAGTCAGCTTTAAGGTAAGTAACGAAACAGTACGTCTTTTTCTGAAAGGAAAGGAATGTAGTCTATTTATTATCAAGATAACTTTCTTAGTTATGTCTGCCTCAGTTACTTTTGTGAGGGACCCAACATGGTCTTGAAGTAAATGACAATGATAGATGAAATACAAGAATACGCATTTTAACGATTAAGAAAATTTATATGATATGGAAAAAAATAACGACTTATATTGAATCGCCGAATAATACATAAAAAAACTAATTTCAGCGGCTAAATTAGTCTGGTCATCACGCAGATCAGTGTAGAGATTCATAGTTAAATATGATTTCCTGAGTTGTTCTTTAATTTACACAAAACATTAAGTGTAGGCGCATTTACTGTGGGCACAAATGGTGCTAAATATTGGAAAGGAAGACGAAACTTTTATATAAACATATATAATATATATATATTATATATACATACACATATATGCATAATATATATATTATATATATATATATATATATATATATATATATATATATATATATATATATACATTATATTATGTATATATATGTGATATTATATATATATACATATATGCATAATATATATTATATAATATATACATATATATATATATATATATATATATGATATATATATATATATATATATTATATTATAATATATATTATATATATATATATATATATATATGTATATATATTATATATATATATATATATATATATATATATATATATGTATGTATATATAAAATATATAAACAGATAGATGTATCCTGGGCAGGAAGCGACAACAAACAAACAGTCAGAGCCAAATTTTCTTGTAATTGCGTTTAAGTGTTTAATAAGGCAATATAACAAAACCGTATAAAAGAAATAAAATAGCAAGCGCCGATTATAATGATGCACGAGACAGACGCGTTGCCTGCTATTGGGCGTTTTATCTTCGACATTGTCAGCGCGAAAACCCCGTTGGATTTATTTCTTTATTTTCTTCGCCGTCTGTCTAGGGACGGAAAATAATACAATATCTTTTCAAATGCTTTTGCTTTTGATTTATAATAAACATTTTATTTTCCATGTATAGGATTTTTTATTTGTAATTGAACGTTTGCATTGCGGAGGTTTTATGAGTCGAAACAAGAAGAAGTGAAAAGGAATGAAAAGTGTTATGAAGTGAAATTCAAGTGCCAAACTCGGCAACATACCACGTCGCCCGGCACAGCAACACGAGCTCATCACGCGAGGCACTCTAGAACACTTAGTTTTAACATGTTGTATATCAAGCTCTTGTGACTGCAAAGGCCTGGTGTCATGTGCTCTGTATGAATAGGACACGCCGTTTTATTTCCGACAGCAACTTTGTTAGAGTAATGTCCATTACGGGAAATTGCTCTCAAAGTATGCTTTGATAAATTTGACGTGTTAATGATATCTTATGGAACGGTAAAGAAATCCACAATGGTTTAAGAGTAAAATATATATATATATATATATATATATATATATATATATATATATATATATATATATATATATATATATTAAAAATTATTTTCAAAATGAGAGCCTTCGAGAACCTGCTCGATTCTCCTGGAGAGGAAGAATCGAATAGGTTCTCGAAAGCCCTCGTTTTTGCAAATATTTTTAGTATATATTTACACTTACACCTTTGTGAGTTTCTTCACCATTTCTGTGGCTCATGCGATTATGAGATTTTTATGAATCTTACGGAGTCGTTGGCAATACTGATTTATTTTACTCAAATAGGAAAAACGATTCTGAACGGAGACCTTGAAAAGAAACAAAAGATGACGTGATTCCAAAGTTACCCGCAGTTTATTAGCGAAACATTTGACCGGGCCATAAAGACCAACTTCCTGTAACAGTTCGGTTATTCCGTTGTTTATCGCTCAACTCAATTTCTCGAGCCATGAACTGGCAGTTTATATATCCATATTTAACGGGCTGTAAACAAATTCCTTCCTTCTTTCCTCCCGCTCCTGATTAGGATTTTAGAATCGCCGCCATTAATTACATTTTACGAGAGTTGCCTCTCTGCAATCTGTGACCTGTAACAAGTTAATTAGTAGGAAAATTGATATGATTACCATAATTATCGTGTATTAGAGTAATTGAACGTAACACTATTAACGATGGCCGCTCTTCTCCTCATAAAGTGTTCGGCTAATCGAGCGTGAAGAGATTTTTTTTTTTTTTTTCGGAGAACTTACTGATTGAGTGGAAACAGGCTGTGAGACTGAATTCGATCTATTGCTTTACGTAAGATTCTTGGGCAATAGCATTTAACGCCTTCTTAATTATTAAACGCAGTATTTATTAATAGACATATTTTACTCATGACCTCATACGACCAGTATACAACAAGCACACACATATATACAGTATATATATATATATATATATATATATATATATTGATATATATGTGTGTATACGTATACACACGCACACACATTATATATACACACACACACATATATACACATATATATATATATATATATATATATATATATATATATATATATATATACTGTATATTAGTAGTGTGTATATATACTGTTATATTATGTTTACATGTTTGTGGGTGCTGAAAAGGATAAAACCTGACAAGATCACTCCTCATAAAAGATACCCTGACATGAAACCTCCCACCCCCACCCCCCCTCTCTCTCTCTCTCTCTCTCTCTCTCTCTCTCTCTCTCTCTCTCTCTCTCTCTCAGAAATGCTATTCACTTGTGAATGTATTTCCTAACCCATACTTAATCATCATCAGAGATGTGATTTGGAGAGCAGCCCAGGGGGTAATACGCAGAAGAATAAAGCATAAAATATCATCTCAGTTTACACGAAAGACTGGTAACAGCCCCATTACACCAGAGCAGAGTTGCCTCTCGCAGAGGTAATTCTCTCTAAAAGTGGGTTATTTTTCTCCAAGTTATCGACTGCTCCACCAATCAGCACCCGCAATATCTTTCAATATGGCTTTGACTGCCAAAGTATTACTCACCGCCTGCGTTTTAAGTCGGCAAAACATAACGTTTGTTTATTCATCTTCATTATTCTCTTACTGCGAAGGGCCGGCTCTCGTGGAAATTACGTGTCTGACGACACCCTGTTATTGCAAAGGAAATTAC
>NC_089760.1:9717500-9725000 GCF_040412425.1 Macrobrachium rosenbergii | reverse complement strand
GTATATGAGTTTCTCGGTCGCAGATACAATTTTATAAAATGCGTGAATGATATTTTGATGATTTTTCATGCGTATATAGCGACTGCCATCCTTACTCGGTGATTCCTGATTATATGCGATAATGATAAAATATAATTTATATTAGTCAGTGATTCCTGATTATATATGCGATAATGATAAAATATAATTTATATTAGTCAGTGATTCCTGATTATATATGCGATAATGATAAAATATAATTTATATTAGTCAGTGATTCCTGATTATGCGATGATGATAAAATATAATTTATATGATGCCTGATTAATAAATGATAAAATATAATTTTATATCCATGATTCCTGATTATATATGCGATAATAAAATATAATTTATATTAGTCAGTGATTCCTGATTATATATGCGATGATGATAAAATATAATTTATATTAGTCAATGATTCCTGATTATATATATGATAATAAAATATAATTTATATTAGTCAGTGATTCCTGATTATATATGCGATGATGATAAAATATAATTTATGTTAGTCAGTGATTCCTGATTATAAGTTATATGCGATAATGATAAAATATAATTTATATTATTAAGTCTGAAGTATTATTATAACTCTATTAAATTTGTCTTTTTAACAGATTAGGGTAAGACGCATGTAACATTTTTTGCTGTTACAGTGAAAGAAAACTGGCTATTTCACAATATAAAAAAGCGCACTTTATTGAAAATATAATTGTGAAACCCAAAAAGTAAAAAAAGCGTCGAAATTTCTTCGGAGCAATCACGTTTTCTGTACAGCTTACAATCAAGGCCACTGAAAATAGATCTATCTTTCGGTGGTCTCGGTATAATGCTGTATGAGCTGCGATCCATGAAACTTTCAGCCACGACCAGGTGGTGGCCTGTCCTATAGCGTTGCCAGACACACGATCATGGCTAACTTAAACTTTAAATAAAATAAAAACTAACGAGGCTAGAGGGCTGCAATTTGATGTGTGTGATGATTGGAGGGTATACTGCGTACGGACAGACAAAGCAATCTCAATAGTTTTGTTTTATAGAAGACTAAAATCAAAACTCAGATAAAAGATAATGATCGTGTAACTGAAGTTATTTCGTGAAAATAACCTCCTGAGAAGTCGTGTGAGACCAGAAAATACAGACATTTCTTGTGCTACTGTGAAAACTTCTCTTTTCCTATTGAACATTAAAAAAAAAATACTGCTTGCTATTCTCCTATTCTCTGCAGCTACTTTTTATTGAAGTCCTCTGATTGTTAGAATACCTGTCCTACAAAGATCAAGAGATATATATTTCTGCTTGTCTTGAATATTTTCTTTTATATATGAAATAAATATATATACATATACACACACACATATATATATATATATATATATATATATATATATATATATATATATATATATATATATATATATATATATATATAAAATGCTAGCGCAGTAGTCTAATATATAACTACCTTACAAGCCATGGGATCGTGGTTTTGAGTTTGTTTCGTGAGGTACACTTTCATGTGTAGCCTCCTTCAAAGACGCAGATTCATGGTGATATTTGTAGCATCCTAGTTTAATACACACACACACACACACACATATATATATATCCATCTAGCATGATTATCCTTCATATATTTTAAAGATTCGAGACGGGGACGTACTCACTGCACACCCTGAATAAATGACATCATGCACAATTTTCCCCAGCGTGCACGCCATTCCGAAAATAGAACGCATACATATTAGAATTTAAGATATTTCGTTAAAGAAAGACCAAAAAAAAGAAAAAAATCAGAATTTTCCTTTTTGAATACTCCGCAGGCACGCGTTCTTCACAACATTCACTGTCAGTTGAACGCATAAATGCAATGCATTTCAGCGTATGAATTATAGAACAGGGGCGCTTTTCCTCCAAATGAATTTTGCCTTTTCCCTGGCGTTGCGATATTATGAAAGGGGGAAATTCCTACTAAAATTCGCAAAGAATGTGACGGAATGTTATGTTAATATGGATGGTTTGGATTTTCTTTCATTTTGTGAACGTCGCTGCGCGAAATTCTTAGCAAGGTGTAGATGCCATGAAGACTGAGCAGAGGAGATTTTTCCCTTCCAGTGAAAGAGCAGGTGATGGTAGATTGGTCATAAATTAATAAATTATAACAAATTAACTCTGGAGTTCAAAATTTCCTTTGTTTCGTTTCTGCTAAATTGTATTAGTAGCAAGACGACTAATACTGCATGTAATAATAATAATAATTATTTTATTATTATTATTATTATTATTATTATTATTATTATTATTATCATTTAAGCGGATAATTATTTTACATAAAATTAGGATTTCTATTGGAAAATAAATTTACCACTAGCTGCTAACACTTATTATTATTATTATTATATATTATTATTATTATAATTATTATTATTATTATTATTATTATTATTATTTAAGCGGATAATTATTTTACAAAATTAATTTCTATTGAAAAATAAAATCTACCATTAGCTGCTAAATACTATTAATAATAATAATAATAATAATAATAATTATTATTATTATTATTATATTATTATTATTATTATTATTATTATTATTATTATTATTATTATTAAAGTGGATAATTATTTTACATAAAATTAGGATTTCTATTGGAAAAAAAAATCTACCACTAGCTGCTAACACTACTGACAGCACGACGACTTCTAGTGCTTTTCATTACTACAAACACTATCACCCTTTATTCCAAGCTGTCATAACATTCACAGAACTAATGCTAAACAATACACAGAAAAAGAACGTCCGAAAGCAAACATTATTTCGGATTTCCCCTAGATTTTTTCTTCCTCGGAGAACGAATTCCCCAACCCTTCCGAAAATCTTTGATGGTGTTTTATCGTTCATCCTCCTCATTGATTTTATTTAAATGGCCTCTTCCCCTCTGCGCCTTTGGGGAAAAGCGGGCAACTCTTCTTCTTCTCTTTATCGAGAGATACTGGTTATTTCCTTCGCTTGCCTTCTGATTTGGTACTGCTAATCCTGGTCTGCGGATGGTTTCTGTTTCATTTCTAAAGGTACACAAACATACACTCACAGTGTGTGTGTATATATATATATATATATATATATATATATATATATATATATATATATATATATATATATATATATAGTGTATATATATATTTATTTATATATATATATATATATATATATATATATATATATATATATATATATATTTATATTTATATGTGTGTATATATATATATATATATATATATATATATATATATATATATATATATATATATATATATATTTATTTATGTGTGTGTGTATATATATATATATATATATATATATATATATATATATATATATATATATATATATATATATATATATATATATATTATATATATTTATATATATATATATATATTTATATGTATATATATATATATATATATATATATATATATATATAATGGATATGTACATGTATATATATATATATATATATATATGTATGCATGTATATACATATATATAAATTATATGTATATATATATATATGATTTATATATATATATATATATGTATGTATATATATATATATATATATATATATATAATGGATATGTACATGTATATATATTATATATATATGTATGCATGTATATACACTATATAAATTACATGCTAGAGCGCGCGCGCGCGAGAGAGAGAGAGAGAGAGAGAGAGAGAGAGAGAGAGAGAGAGAGAGAGAGAGAGAGAGAGAAATACATGCGATATAATGTTCATTGAGGATACATGGTTTTGGAACGGATTCGAAATCTTGAGCAAGGACACGAAGTTTGTGTTACGATATGTGTACTTAAGGCTGACTTCTTGGTTACATAATCAAGATTCAGAAGAAGGTGCGTTATTTCACCTAGCTTTTTGATATTTTCTTACGGAAGGAATAATAGGATATGGCCGGTAAGGGAGAGATATAGGTGGATAGTTGTTGGCAAAACGTTTTTAGGAAGAGAAAGTTCCAGCCACTGGTGAAAACAATATATGTTTGAAAAGAAACCTGAAAATGGATTTCAGTAAGAGTAAGGATGATAAATTCAATGGAAATCCGAGAGAGGGAATCATGAGTGTGGTGGCGATGGATGAAAAATGGAAATGTTTTAATTTTATTTTTCAATTTTATAAGTATTTTTAACTGCACGTGACGCATGCTGGTAGAACGAGAGAGATATGAATCAGTGAGAGAAATGTTTTTCATATGTTGGGTGAATCACATAAGATATTTTGCAAATTTTCTGCAAAAGGGTTAGAAAATAAGCGTCAAAGGTAGCAAATCAAAATATATAAAGGAACTGTCGACCCAGCATATCTTTATGAATAATTAGTGTGGGTGTTGAATGGAAATACAATAAAAATGTGCAACCTGTTTAGATGAAATCTTGTTAAAGTAGCTTACGAGGAGAAGAACAAGAAATTGAAGGTTGTAAGAATACAGCAATGGTGAAAATATGTAGTAACGGTGAAGGATTAATCCGAGTGCCTTCAAATTGTTTAGGCCATGTGAAAAAGATCGAGAATAGATTATCTAGGGCTGGCTACACCATTCGGAAGGGTAAGGTTGAAATATGAAGAGACGGGAAGCTGCTTGCTAAATGAAAAGTAAGAGGTGCTAAACAAGAAGATTCACAATATTCAGGAAACGTAACGCCAAGAGCTCAGCATATTGTGTAGCACATTGTTTAATGAGCTTTTTTCGTAAGCATATTTAGAAACTGAATGTGTGGACGCTTTCTGCACACCGCCTTTCTGCGAAGAAGTTCATTACTCATTCAGCAGTTGAAAGGGGAATGTAACAGTGACAGCCGCGTTGTTTTTCTCCCTATGTACATGAGGCAAGTACAGAAAAGAAAGGTTCCCTAAACAAAGCAAAGTGCAGGCTGGCGATTTCCACGAAGTGAATGTGATGGTCTGGAACGTGTTATGAGGCAGACGTGGGTGGGTGGTGGGGTTGGGGGTGGGAATAGCATGCGCGACTAAAATTATACATTTAAAAAGCAGAGCGACAAAACTGAGGTCGGAGAGAAAGGCGATCTAAAGATAAATTACAAGTCTATAATTGAACGGATAACATTTTATTTTAAGTAATTCTATCCGGAACGGTAAAATCTTCAATTTTCCAGAAACTGGATATTGGTGGCGCCACCTAATGATATGGAATCATGATATTGTTGTAAAATAGACAAATATGTGGTGCTATGTTAAATTGGTAACTAATACGTCTATATAGAGTGAAAGGAAAGGGGTTGACTTTTCTTGGAGCAAAATTACTTTTAGTGCGTTTTCTGCTATTTGATGCGAGACGAGTTAGGAATTTGAAGGTTATTCAATCATATATGGATTCAGTTTTGTTAAAATATTCATTATTTGAAGTCAGTATAATAAATGTGTTCATGTACAGAAGAAGAGTGAACATTAGGATGTTAAATAAACAAAAAATAATTAATGAATGAAAAAATAAATTACCACATCCAAACAACAATGAAAGATAGATGACGACAAAACAAGAAAACAGATAAATAAAAATAAAAAAAGCAGTCTACTCCCATGAAGAACATACCATGTTTTTATAGCAAAGGCAATAAAATCATTTCAACCCAACATGGATAAGAAATATAATACCTTCCTGACCTGAGAATCACCCTAGAATTAATGCACGCACTTTCTGCATTAAAAACATTGAAAAGGGGTAACGCTCCTACAAGGATTTAATAGAATACTGAAGGATTTATGCATTCACAGATGGACTCCTTTCCCTTCGATAAGAATTATGAATACATTAGTTTTGACAATTCAGCTTCCCCGGAACATCAATTAAGGCCAGAATGAAAAACATTTGGGGTGAAAAGTATACATGAATACACGGGGCTATGCACGTACTCAACTATTCATTGATATATAAAAAATTTTAGATTTTGGGGCGATATTGTTATATAATGCGAGTAAAATAACTAAAAATTAGCATTTACAATTGTACTAGATCTCATTTGTGTAATCATAAGTCAAAATGATTACAGCAAACTGGTAAAGCCTTCTGTGGGAGGACTTTGACTTAGATATCGAAAAAAAAAAAAAGTTGTTGGTCGTTTAACATACACACTTAGTATACTTGCATAACTAACTTTAAAAACGTAATACATTTTCCTACAAGGAGATACGAACTTGCAAAATTATTAGCACCACCACTGGTAAGCAAAGGTAAACGAACGCAAAGCCTTTTGCATAACGGAAGAATGAATCATAGTCATGCAAGCCCATGCACACTGCGTGAGTGAGTTGCTACGCAAAGTAAATGGAGCGTAGAAATGTCTCTCTGTTCCCAGATTAGTATGGATTACTAAGACTGAATTCGTACAGTAACCAGTCGCTTGGTTATATTAGTTCTGTGTTAAATGATGTTGTTTATGTTTATTCTTATTATAATTCGTTATTTTTTTATTAATGCACGATAATTGTCTCAACCGAACACAAGAAACCTAAGAAAGAAGAGAATAATAATATGAAAAAGAAGGCAAATTGATAAACATTTAAGAGCCATGAGTTAAACGGTTCGGGGACGAGTATCTGAACCAGGAGTTATTGGCGTGTCTGCAAGAAAGAAGACACTCTTGCTTATTTCCTCATGATATCGCGACAACGCGTGCATGTTAATCTCTGCCAATGGCTCGCTGGGAAATGTCACTGAGGTTAAATGTATCTTCTTTGTCTGGCTTTCGTCGTTTACGCGTGATAAATGTCTCGCGGAAGCGCCGTCATAATTTACGTGGCCGTTGAGACATCGCCTTTCCGGGTAGATTTTTGGGGCTTTCGCCTTGTCATCAGACTTAAAAAGTATCCTTTAGTTTCTCAAAAATCATGCTATAAAGCCAAATTGGACCCGAGTGACTTCGTGGATATTAATCATTTCATAAACGCGGTGGCAGCTACTCTTTATTCATGATGTACTTGGAAGATGATTATAAATGATTTGTGCTTTGCTGAATGTTCCCTAATTTTATGGACTTGGCAGGGTTTGTTCATGGCTACCCAGGAGCCAGTTCAACGTCATTACTGCATTTAAGCTCATGAACTCATGACGTACGCATCTAGAAACAAACATAATGTAAATATTGCGATCAAGATACTCTGTTAGACAAAGATTTAGTATAATTACAGAAAAAAATACAGGTTTTTTGCTGGCATAAATAAAGAAAGTAGAAGGATACCATTACTACGGCAGATTTGTGTTTGATAAAGTAAAATGCTTCATACGTCGAATCAGTGTTATTGATGCCACGACGACATCAATTTTCTTCTCTATATATGCTGTATAATATATATGCTGTATAATAGAGAATATATATATATATATATATATATATATATATATATATATATATATATATATATATATATATATAT
>NC_089760.1:9705000-9715000 GCF_040412425.1 Macrobrachium rosenbergii | reverse complement strand
ATAATTACTTTCATTTTAACGCCCTAATGCCCACTAGACATTTCAGCCAATATGATATACAGGAATAAACAATGCCTTCTATTTTTTTTTATCAATAGATTCTTAAGCTTACGTAACTCTTAAAACATTTAGCTTACACAGAATTATAGAGTAGACAATATCCATCATCACTTGTTAGAACGTAAGAGAGAGAGAGAGAGAGAGAGAGAGAGAGAGAGAGAGAGAGAGAGAGAGAGAGAGAGAGAGAGAGAGACCTGTTCCTTCTCCAAGAGAGAGGAGCGCAGGTGACTATTACGTAAATCTAACATAATATCAAATATTTGACATAAAATCACTTTGCTACAGCATCGTGCATTTCAGTAACTAGTAGCTAAAAGAGATTAATACCTTAAAACAAAGTACTCAACCCGAAAATTCATCGTTCACTGTGAGCCCACTCGACTTTGTTTTAATAGCCGTACCCGGGCAGTGCTAGTTATAAGACTTTCATGCTTAATACCCAGATCAATTAAAACAAGATTATGTTTAGGACCAGTTTATGAAAACCTTTATCTCGCAACAAAATATTTCGCTGGAAATTAGCATCATTAGCTTATAGTTAATTCAGGCTAATGTATTCCGCGCAAGAGAGGCACAAAGAAACGTTCAGCTTGGCAGTGAGTGACATAATGGGCCTTAACATATTTTCCTTCATCATAAATTCATCATAAGTCGTATCATCTCTTAATTGAATGTCCTCTTTGCTAGACGCTTTTGAGAGTTCGTTCCGACAACTAAAACCTTGGCTAATAGCTTCCATTAGCAAGACTGGTAACCATCTCAAATATTTCATAATTTGTTAAACTGCCAAAAAAGCTATCAACGCTATGAGGGCATCACAAAAACGGATAAAATGCATTCCTTTGGTAATACGACTCTCTTTGTATGTTTCAAACGAACCTCACTTACTCAACCACACGTATATGTTTGTATATATATATATATATATATATATATATATATATATATATATATATATATATACATATATATATATGTATATATATATATATATATATATATATATATATATATATATATATATATATATATATATATATATATATATATATATACATATATATACATATATATATATATATATATATATATATATATATATATATATATATATATATATATATATATATATATATATATATATATATAGATATATATATATATATATATATATATATATATATACATATATATATATAGATATATATATATATAAATATATATATATATATATATATATATATATATATATATATATATATATATATATATAAATATATATATATATATATATATAAATATATATATATATATATATATATATATATATATATATATATATATATATATATATATATATATATATATATATATATATATATATATATATATATATATATATATATATATATATATATATATATATATATATATAATATATACAGTATATAAATGTATAAATGTATATATATATATATATATATATATATATATATATATATATATATAATATATATTGTATATATATATATATATATATATATATATATATATATATGAGTATATAATATATAAATATATATATATATATATATATATATATATATATATATATATATATATTAGTATATAATATATTCAAACTGTATGGTATATAATATATATATATCAAAATATATATTTATATATACAAACAGTACATTATCAATATATCCGTACAATGAGCATACGCATATATATGTATTTATATCTGTGTGCTGGGTACTTTAATATATAATCGCCTATATATATATATGAGTATCCATATATTGACCTTGGTCTATATTGTATATAATCCAGATGTGAATATTTATATATATTCTCTATATATTTTTTCTTCGTTTTCTTGCTACTGTGGGAGTATATATATTTTTCTAGATATATGTCTACACAAGCCAGTTTCCGGTGTTCCCTGCCATCGGTTGTTGGCGCAAGTTATGAAGGTCGTTCTTTACAACCAGTCTAGATGTTTTGTTGGTGTTCCACAGAAAACTCATTATTTTCCCAGTTATTATTCACATGATCATTTTCTTAACAGTGTTTGATAACTAACAAGACTTTTTGTATTAAATACCTTATGTTCTTAGAGTTGTTAACAGTATTCCTTAAAAAAACATTTGAAAGTTTAAACATAGTGCATCATTCTTCACAGTCTAGACAAGAACCATATGCTTTCTCTAATGCTTTCCCCTTTCATTGCTTTTTGTCTTCTAACTATTTTATTCCTAATGGTGAATTTTTAAACTGACCTATCAATTCTGAAATTATTTAGGACGCCCCCTCGTTTGACTGAGGGAGATGAACAGTTTTGTCCGGAACTTAATTATTTTCTTTGACCAAATGTTCCATTTTCAATCCTTTCCGCTCGACGGTAAAAACGGTGCAATGCTTTGATATGTAGACTCTGTTCCCATGACTGCTTAGGGTAGCCTAATTCGTAACACTCTCGTTGGTAATCCAACTCATTCTATTCGTTACCACATTCGGAGAAGATTTTGAGAAGTCGCTGATGGAAGACTTGTCATTCCACTATTTTTAGCTGCTTTCCTTTGACTGGAGAACCTGATTGCCGGAATTTTGTGTGTCATTTCTTCCTGATGTACCTTGGAGGTTTTAAATTCAGGTGACTATTTTCTTGAACAGGACATCCAAGAAAGGAATTTCTCCTTCCTTCTGTTCTTCTAATGTAGAATTGAGTATTAATTTAGTTTATTTATGTTTTCTAAAAACTTGTAGATCTTCAGGGCTTTCTGACAGCAGAAACTGATCAAGATGTCATCAACGATCACTATTTTCGAATTTAAGTTCCCTTTATTTGTTTGACCCAGAGTAGCTTCCTTTTCAAACCATTGGATAGATAAAGATATTGGCATGTGCTTTGTGGTTGAAAGACGCAAGTTTCACAGCGTGCTCATTTTTTTGTATATGTATATACAACTTACTAAGAAGTGGATCATTTGTTCCATATTCAACTGAGGTACATTTTTGTAAAAACAATTGATGTGCTCGTTCATCATTTAAAACACAGTTATGTAGCATAATGTTTTTAATGCATTTAGACACTGAAGTGGCTGAAGATAGCAAATACTTGAGTGTTCCATTTTCCGATTCAATTCGGTTATTGGTATCGTTGCCAAATGTTAATTTGGAAGTTGGGAAATAAGTTGCCTACATCTCTTTACACACAAGCCAGCTTTCAGAAAGCCTTCCAATTAACCAAAACTTCATGGTTATGCTTAAGGTACATCTATTTAGAGAATCTACATCGTTAAGTAGCATTAGCGAACGCGGTGGTAACACCGTCGTCCTTATAACCACCGCACGGTGTTAATACTCTCATAGTTATTGTCACTGAACGGTGGTAATACTCACTTGATATATATATATATATATATATATATATATATATATATATATATATATATATATATATATATATATATATATATATACATGTATGTATGTATGTATGTATGTATATGAGTATATATAATATGCATATGTATATGTGTATATGTATTAACTTCTTTAATAATCGCCCTCTAAGATCGGAAATGTCGAGAACACTCATTTTCTTGTAGAGTATTCATTGTTGCTGCGCATAAATGTATTTTGTCCGAACACACCAAATTAATGTTTTTGGCAGCTGATTACATAATGACCAACCCAAAGACAAGTTCTTAAACTTTATTTTAGTTGACATTATTTTAACATCGTTTAGTGAGGTTTATTGGAGGCTAACTCATAATGAATTATGTTAATACTAATTGACAGAAAATGGTAAGGTTTAAGTCTGTTGCCAAAATTTTCTCTTGGAAACTAGATCAACTTATGGATGTGGAAAAATATTTTGTTGTTGTTGCAGTGTCAGTATTAACGTCATAGCATCCATTGGAGTGGTTCACGTTACATTTTTTCCTAGTACTAAAAACTGTGTAAAATATCTATCCTTTTAACAAATATATAATTTTATTAGTCAAATGCTATTGTAGGGAAGTATACATCTCTTTCCCAAATGATCTGTTAAGATAAAGCCAGCATTATCTTAGGCTTCCTTTGTTTTCTTATGAGTGATATCGTCTCGGCTGACTGATTTTAATGGAAAAGGATTACAGTCCGGCTGTAGTCGTGCTTACTTCTTTCTTTAGTGTATAGTGAGCCTACATTTCAGGTACAATTTCATTCTGCTAACTAATAGTAATCGAGATTAAGACTTCGTGAAAATGCTACTTCTCATTTAGTTTATTGTTGGAATTTCAATATAATTATCCAAAAAGATATCAGTGTCCTGCTTGGACTGACTCAGAAGTCCCCCAATTAGCAATCCCTTGCAGTTCAGAAAATATATCACTGCAATCAAGAAAGCTGATAAGACCCCCGCGCAATGGAAAAAAAATGACCTTCCTAGAATAAAAAGAAAAAGAGTGCATTTAGTGAAAAGAACGAAGTGAGAAAAAAAACGAAAGAAAAACAATCTGTGTCAATGTGCAGGGGAAAGGACCAGCCAATCCGAAAATGAGGTGACCGGGCAAGCCACGGACTAGACGTCAACGAGCTTTCGTGAGGCCGACGGAAGAAAACGAAACAGAAGCACGTACGCCAGTTATTAACACGATGTTTATGGCCCTGCAATATTGCAGCGAAGACGTGGCACCCCGCTGATTTCACAGCGGAAGTGATGTGCATCATTATGACGCGCCGGTTATTTCTGTTGCAGAAGCAAACAGTAGATTTGTGTGTGTACAAAAAAGGGAGGCAGAGGTTACTCAATATTTTTCAATATATTGAACTTAATTATTCGAACTAAGCCTTTGTTGCTTTTATGTTAATTTTCTCATCTTTAGGCAATCAAAGTTGCACTGATATTCATGAGGATTATCTTTTGTTCTGCTAATCCAGTGTTAATTCTTTTCATTAATTTGCACTGATATTCATAAGGATTATCTTTTGTTCTGGTAATCCACTGTTGATTCATCTCATTAATCCTTTTATAGTCTATATAAAGCATTAACTCACATTTATTTCCATCATTGTTAAATAACTTTCCCTAATATTTTCGCTGCATCACAAAACATTCCTTTCATCATAGAAATTTAAATAAAAAATGAAAATTTTTCGCTTTGAAATTATGATGTATTTATGAATATCTACACAATAAAAAACATTTAGTACAATATCAATGATAAATAATGAATTACAATAAATGAATATATTGCTCAACTACCTGTTACATAGGGAATTTATACATGCAATTTTTTAGTAATACCAGCTAGGACCTTGTTAGATTTCAGAGAGAGAGAGAGAGAGAGAGAGAGAGAACCGGTATATTCAGTATGAATTATGCTTTACCCCTTTCTTTAATACGCATTCTCCATTAAATTTTCATTTCACTTTTGCAGTAATATAAGATCATATCTCGTACTGTTTACATCTCCATGAAACGGCTAATGTTAATTTAATTTACACAGTTGATAAGTTTTTGTCATTTGACGTGAAACAAAACTTCCGGAATTTAGTTCATATTAATTACTTTCATCCTGTTGCGCAATAATAATTATAATAATGATGATGATGATGATGATAATAATAATAATAATAATAATAATAATAAAGTTCTAGAGTTTATTCTGAAATATACGCTAATGAGTGTATACGTTTGTATATGTACAGTATATATATATATATATATATATATATATATATATATATATATATATATATATATATATATATATATATCTTATATAATATTTGAAATATATATATATCATATTATGGATAAATATATATATATATATATATATCGTTATATATATATAGAAATGACAGGCTTATATCCAGCTTATGTTTACTTCCTCATACAGACATATATATATATATGTCATGCCTGTCATTTTTACGGGATTTATATAGGGCATATTTATTTTATTAATAATTACATTGAATATATATATATAATATATATATATATATATATATATATATATACCTTAATCAAAAAAGGACAAATATATATATAAATATAAACTAATTAAGAAATAAAACAAGAGAAAATGACCTCATTTCTTAATTCAGAAATTGAAAAAAGAAAATCAAAACTTAGAATATACGTAATCTCAGTTTCACCATTCCACTCTTCTCTTATATCTTGTATAAAATTTGCTACTAACCCATTACACTTCAAGGAAATCTACAAAAAACACCCATTTACTCACCTATTACACTTCAAGGAAATATACAAAAAATAACCGTTTCCCTAAAGCCAAATATATATGTATTATTTTCAGTCATTATTTATATCAGTGGTCATGTATATATATGATTTACATTTAACACGCTACATAGACCATCAACCAGAAATATCCAATTTTCAATAAAAGGAAGAGAAAATAGCTCTATGTTTGGCATATAATATATAGACTTCTCTATTTTTTATATTTTTCTCCTTGTCTCTGTTTGTCTGTCCGCCCACTTAACGTTTCTATTTTCATAAAAATACATATTTAATAGTTTTTAGAAATGAATTAAAACTCTATGTATATTAAATAGGGATGATACATATTTAATATATTATATATAGGTGGATCCAAAGAACAATCAAAATATTTGCTCATATATCATTTTATATAACTCATAATACGTATAAGACATTATATATGATCATGCTTATCCAAATGAAACCGATGTCGAGGTCATATATACATAGTATAAAAATTGTACTAGGTATAGATATTCATATTTAGCTTATATAATATCATATATTTAGCTTGCATAAACATATATATATATATAATATGCAGATGAAATTAATTCAATGAGGATTATATTTAGATATCAAAGGTCAAAACAATATACCTATACTTATCATCTACTGATCATCTATATACATTAGGTTGGGTTAAATACTTATATGTCATAGGGTCAATAAGAATTTAATTTTTGAAATATCGTGTTGAACTCTTATGGAGGAAACACTTCCCAACTCAAACAGTAAAGTTAGTAAGGTAGGTAAATGAAATGGTCCAGGTTAGCTGTTTACTAGATAACACAGGTCTTACCAGAATTTCATGCCTGTTTTTTACGGGATTTATCACAAATGCATTTTTTTTAATAATTACATTAATTATTACATCCACTGCAGGGTCGGAAATTTTTTTTTTTAATATACATAAAAATTTCTGCGTTCAATCATTTGTTGGGAAGACTAATTAAAATTAAAACAAGATGATGAGAAACCTCATTTCTTAACTGAACATTGAAAAAGAAAATCAATGATTCAAGGTCAAAGATCGGTCAGTTGGATGCCGTGAAAACTCTTAAACCCGGTTTTGATTAACTTTGCTAAAGCCTTAATTAGATGACGTCAAAAAACATTTTTGTTTTACTTTTACACTTAAGGAAATGTCAAGGTAACAAAATTTGAGTGGTTCAGATGCATTTTGGCATTTCAAGGTTTACGTTTTTTTTTACAAAAAAATACATTTGATATTTTCTTTTCCAAAATTTAAAAATTTTTGGTTTCGGTGACCTCATTACACGTGTATGGAATTGAAAAACAAAATAAAGCTTTATAATTTTACACTTCAAGGAAATCTACAAAAAGCCATTTACTAACATTTTATGATTCAAGGTATCTAGCCAAAACAGCCATTTACTAACATATTTACACATATCAAGAAAAATAACATAAAAAGACAAAAACTAAGTTTCATGTTTAACATCTTAATATCAAGGAAATTACAAAAGACCAATTTAATCATATTATCAACTCAAGGAGATCCAAAAAAGTATCGTAAAAGTAATTTACATTTCACAAGAGATCACTCATTTACTCTTGTAGATGTTCTTGCTCTACAAAAAACTGGTATTTAGTAATTTATTCACTGTCAGAACTGACAAAAAACACCCATTTGCAATTCATTTCAAAGTAAAGAAAACCAAAAAACAACTATTTACTATTCTATTACATATAAAATCTACAAAACTTGTTTTACTCACCTCTTACACTGTAAAAGGAAATCTCGTTTTTGGGGTTTAAGAAGAACCTATTACACTTCAAGGAAATCTACAAAAAACACCCATTTACTAACCTATTACACTTCAAGGAAATCTACAAAAAACACCCATTTACTAACCTATTACACTTCAAGGAAATCTACAAAAAACACCCATTTACTCACCTATTACACTTCAAGGAAATCTACAAAAAACACCCATTTACTCACCTATTACACTTCAAGGAAATATACAAAAAATAACCGTTTCCCTAAAGCCAAATGTAAGTGTATTAGCTTTTCAGTCATTATTTATATCAGTGGTCATGTACCGTATGATTTACATTTGCAACACGCTACACAAGACCATCAACCAGAAATATCCAATTTTCAGTAAAAGGAAGGGAAAAATAGCACTGTGTTTGGCGGCATCTAATAATAGACTTCTCTGTTTTTTTTTCTTTTTCTCCCTGTCTCTGTTTGTCTTTCCGCCCACTTAACGTTTCTATTTTCATAAAAATACAATTTAATAGTTTTTGAGAAATGAATTAAAACTCTATGTATATTAAATAGGGATGAAAAGGATTTAACCTTGTATAAGGTGGATCCAAAGAACAAGGTCAAAATTTTTATATATCAGTGTTCCGTAACTCATAATATGTATATATTCATATATGATTATATATTATATAAACGAAACCGACGCGAGGTCAGCTAATAGTAGTAAAAAATTGTACTAGGTCGAGAATTCTTATTTAGCTTGCATAAAACACTTATAATTCTAATATGCAGAGTGAAATTAAGTTCAAGGTGAGGGTTATATTTAGAGGTCAAAGGTCAAAACAATATACCTACTACTTATCATCTACTGATCATCTGTGTAGAGTTAGGTTATATATATAAATACTTAGATAGGGTCAACAAGAATATATATCTTGACTATATATTTGAACTATATATGTATATATATCCAACCAATATAAATAGTAATATATAAATAAATTCGAGGTTAATGTCAGAGGTAGATAACAAAGGTCTTACAGAATTTTTCACCATTAGGTTACTGATTTCACAAATGCATTTGTTTCTATTAATTATTACATCCACTGCAGGGTCATGATTTTAATTTTTTATTTATACATATAAATTTCTGCGTTCAACCATTTGTTGGTAAGACTGTGAAAATTACTGAACAGAGTATGATGAGAAACCGACATTTGGAACTAAACAAGCGGAAGGCTAATGAATGATGGTCAAGGTCAAAGATCGGTCTGCTGGATGCCGTGAAAACTTTAAACCCGGTTTTGATTAACTTGGCTAAAGCTTTAATTAGATGACGTCACAACATTTTTGTTTTTACTTTTAGAATAACCTAATCAAGTGTCAAGGTAACAAAATTTGAGCGGTTCAGATGCATTTTGGCATTTCCGGTTTACGTTTTTTTTTTTATTGTAATACATTGATATTTTCTTTTACAAAGTTTGCTGATTTTTGGTGTCGGTGACCTCAAACCTACGTGTATGGAATTGTATATATATAGCTATATATTTATATATAAATATCATGGTGAATATATACTAACATTTGATGATATATAGTACCTCTTATATATATATAGCCTTATATATGTATATATATATCAATATAAAAATAACATAAAATTAGACAAAAACTAAGTTGATCATGTTTAACATCTTAATATCAAGAGATAAAAATTCAGTAGATCCAATTTAATATATTATCAACTCAGGGGAGATCCCGAGTATCGTAAAAGTAATTGACTCACAAGAGATCGCTCATTTCTTTCTTGTAGATATTCTTGCTCTCCTGGTAGTGAAAGTATTTATTCACTGTCAGAACTGACGTACTAGAATGCAATTCATTTCAAAGTAAAGAGTATATCCTTA
>NC_089760.1:9695000-9702500 GCF_040412425.1 Macrobrachium rosenbergii | reverse complement strand
TATCAGGGTTGAACTTGACTTAAAGGGCATCAGTGTTACTTGCATCTTAGTCTCTATCATGGGACACTAATATTTTTGAACTTGTTGTTTTAAAAGGGCATCAGAAGTGTTACTATTCATCTTAGTGACCTCTAAAACTATGGATTAGACGCTAATATTTGTCATTTTCGGTTATTTTTACATGTCACTCCTTCCTACCTTCATCCCCTTTGATGCCAGTGATGTCTTCCCGCGTCCGGACAATTCGGTACTGGACAATTTGATGCCGGACAATTCTGTACTAGGACAATTTGGTGGCGGACAATTCGGTACCAGGACAATTTGGTACTGGACAATTCGGTACCAGACAATTCAGTAACGGAAAGCTTTAACTAACAACTCATTTGAATAGAGAATATAGAATTTAGTTCAAAGGACAAGCGCTGAGACTTGTCATGTCATTTATCGCTGAAAGGGAAATTGATAGTGAGAAGGTTTTAAACGTGTAACAGGAGGAAAACCTCGCATTGCACTATAAAATAGTTTTTGGAGGGTGGAAAGTCAGATGAAAGAAAAAGAATATGAACGGAGGTACAGTAAAAGAAACGAGAGAGGTTGCAGCTAGGGGCCGAAGGGACGCTGGAAAGACCCTTAGGTAATGAGATATGAAACGATTATTCTAAGTCAAGTTGCGGTGTCCCATTCATCTGTATATTATCGGTTTGTTTTAAAGTATAGCAGTGTTACTGTAGTCAGTTATTTTTTTAAATTAAATTTTAATATCAGTTATCAGCCCGTAGGTATGGAATGGCCACTTGCAAGTTTGTAAATTTAGGAAAGTGAAGAAATTGCGCGATAACGAAAACTACGTTTACCATGAACATGAAGAAAATGCTGGTGGTTCAAAAATATATTGTTGTGAAAATCGCTTGTGCAAAGCTCGACTTCATACAGATGAACATTTCGAAATACTGCAAGTTTTAATTTTTTTGTTTTAGTATTGTGTTCAGTAGTAAATGCAAAAATTCATTTTGTTAATTTGTTTTATTTTATTAAACATGAATTTTTTTAATAGCAGTTTAAATTTTCTAAACATTATAAATTGTCTTCTTTCTTACCACTGATAATTAAACAATATGATGTACGTTGTGTGTTTGTGTTTGTCTCTTTAGTAATATTATTGGTACCGAATTGTCTAGCACCAAGCTGTCCTGGTACCGAATTGTCCGGCACCAAGTTGTCCGGCACCGAATTGTCCGGTACCGGTACCCAATTGTCCTAGCGCCGTCTTCCCAGATAGTCTTCCCAAACAGTTAAGTCGTATGTATACCACGTTTGGTTGAAATTGCTCAATGCATTTCAGTGTTACGCTGGAACATAAGCACACGCACTTACAGTACATACATACATCCATTTACATATATATATATATCCTATATATATATATATATATATATATATATATATATATAAATAAATATATATATATATATATATATATATATATATATATATACACATATATATTCAAATAATAATTTTTCTAATCACTTGAAAATGTAGAGATGTATAGATATATAGATATACGGTATACCATTTATGCTAACAAGACTACGCATTAAGATCGACTGAATGTTTTTATGCATTAGGATTATAAGGTGATGAAAGAAATTGGTTAGAATAGTTACGAAAATTAGATAAATGTTTTGAAAACTGTCTGCAAGATGAATTGTTTCAAAAGGAACAGGGGAAAAAAAGTAAAGTTACGAAATAAGAAAGCCAGAAAAAAAAAAAAGAATTTAGGAAGGATGGAAGTTTGCTGAATCCTGTAGTGAATATTATCTTCAACTGCAGCAAAGAAAAAGGTTAAGATGGGTGGCAGTAACAGGTCCCTAATGCTTCTATACGAAAAGAGGTTTCCCGAGAGCAACAGTGGATTACCTGAGGACTGCTCACCAGAAATTTTCTCCTGGGAAATGAAAAAATAAATAAACAAATAAATAAAATTGACTTTGCCGAGATGAATCCCCGCGCAACAGTGGTCGAAGGATGTCTGTAAGTTTGAGAATGTTTGTTGGTATGATATGAGGATATATAGATAAATAAGTTTGACTTATTGTAGGCTGGTTTCTAACGCGTGGTAGGTGGGAGAACTGTGTAGAACGGTGTAATTTTAGGCTCGTTACTTCTGGGAACAGCGAGGAAAAAGGAGAGCGAGATTTTATGGAGTCGACAGAGTTGCTCCTAGTTTGGAAAGGGAATCATCGTGACGCTGGCAGGTCACCATACTATGGTTAATCTGACATTTAGATTTATGAATCGGCTTCTTTTTTCGGACGTTTTCCAACATGGACGCATAGTAGTTCGCATATGGTCGTGTTTTTCATATGACTATTCTCATTTTGTGACAATGTTTTTCCCGGCGAATCCAATTTTAAGCCATTCCGATCAATCATTCCTTAAGCTATAAAAGGGTTAGGGTCAGATGGATACCTGACCTTTTCTTTTATTTAGCTGACCGTCCTACTCTCCGGCAACCTCGTAATCTTAAAGGTCAGCCCATGTCTCATGAAACTAAAAGGTTTCTAGTTATATTTACGCACCTGAAGAGTAAAATACAATTTTTCATATATGGACTCAATAGTCTCTGACTAAGGGGCCGTTTATTTTCTTAGTGATCTTCAAGAACTTTGAATTTGAGTTTTATTTGATATAAAAATATGATATAAAAATTGACACCCACATTTCCATTTATTGATTATCTCATTGGTTTGATTTTATTCACATTTTCATTCTCTCTCTCTCTCTCTCTCTCTCTCTCTCTCTCTCTCTCTCTCTCTCTCTCTCTCTCTCTCTCTCTCTCTCTCTCTTTTGTGTGTGACAGTTCCACTGTCTATTTGTAACTGTGACTGTACTTGTGTGTGGTATTGTAGGTTTTAGCATGCTGTAATTGTAATTTCCTGAAGGATATTACTGATTGCGATTATACTATGAAGTGTATAAGTACTTAGGCTATGTTGGTAAATTGATCTATTATATTCTGCGGTAAAGAAAACAAAAAGCCATCCATTCTAATTCTTGATCGTACCTCTGGTATTCATGTGCTAAACTATTAATGTAATTATCTTCATACATGATTTATCTGTGCCTCATAATACTCTTATTTCTTACAAACATCTCCCAAACATTGATATCAAATATATAATTTCCCAACTTGCTTAATCACTAATTTTAATCAGCTCACCATGTCTAAACAAATGGAAAAACTTGTGAAACTCCGCTACAGTTAGGACAGGGAGCAAATGATGCTCTGTCAGCAAATATAGAGACGAAAAATGAAAAAAAAAAGCAATGGGTTGCATCCTGGTCCTTGAAATACTATTTTTCGGCATGGACCCTGAATTTGAGATGAAGGTATGATTCACATGTGAGGTTGGGTGCACGAGGTGCATGAGCTAGGCTACAATTCAAAGGCGCAGTTGCCTTATTCAACCACTGTCTCCTACACTGTGTGGTCAGGAGCATCGTCCTACAGCAACGGCATGCCCACCTGTAGTGTCCTCAAACTTGAGGACACACTTTCGTTTTGATAACTTTGTTTCAACTGGCGTGATTCCGGTGTAAAATTATCCCTATGCATGTTCTGGTTCTGTTGGTTTTTACCAACATTTGCCATTTATTTAAACATGCCTCACCAAGGTCCCAATTCCTCCGTAGATATTATATTGATCTGCCTAGAAATGAGTCAGCGGTATTATTGAAACATTTACTTTGGTCAGCTTCTGTTTCGGCGTCAGCATTCAGGGTTTCATCTTGCAGACAGTCAGCTCGCCCCCAACATGCCATTCGGAAAAGCTTGCACTGCGCCATCACCGAATAACGGCTGTTATTCAAAGCCTTGAAATGAAGGTATTTACGTTTGGTCTGTTTTGTGGGTCTCCCGAATGAGCGTCGTCTGCGCTGTCCCTACTGAGACTGAAATCAGTGTGGTCCAACTCCTAAAGGTGGAATAGGAGGGGGAATCATCACTAAGTATGTTGGCCATGTCTTCATGAATTTCCTTGGGTGCTCCAACCTTCTATTGCAAATATTCTTCCAGGTTGTAAATTTTTTTCTCGTTTTGAGATTTTGCCTACGCGAAGAGATTCTGAGATGGCGTCACCTGTAGTGTAAGGTGATAAGTGAATACCTGTATATAAAGATATAATATCACAATAGTTTCTGTACAGACACACTAGAAAGTTTTCTTACAGCTTCTCCTAGGTGAAGTCGAGAACAGTTTAAATGACCCCAAAAAAATATATATATATATATATATATATATATATATATATATATATATATATATATATATATATATATATATATATATATATATAACTTTTATATATAATTATATATATATAACTTTTATATCACATCACTCGAAATAATTCTTTATACCGAAGTGGAATTTTTAGTTGATAAGTCGTTGGCGGGACGACGAACAAACATTATTAACTAAAAATTCCTCTTCGGTAACAAATGAAAATATATTATTTCATATATTAAAAGTGCTTAATTTTCATATTGATATATAAGTATGTATATGTATATGTGTATATATATACGATGTATACTTATGTATATATATATGTAATAATATATATATGTATAATATATGTATAATATGTATTATATATGATGTATATATATGTATGTAATATATGTATATATATATGTATGTATATATATGTATGTATATATATGTATATATATATATATATATATATGTATATATATATATATATATATGTATATATATGTATATATATGTATATATATATATATATGTGTGTGTATGTGTATATATATATGTATATATATGTATATATATGTATATATGTATATATGTATATGTATATATATAGTTATATATATATATATATGTATATATATATGTATATATATATATATGTATGTATATATATATATATATATATGTATATATGTATATATATATATATATGTATATATATATGTATATATATATATATGTATATATATATGTATATATATGTATATATATGTATATATATGTATATATATATGTATATATATATATATATATATATATGTATATATATATGTATATATATATATATATATATATATATATATGTATATATATATATGTATACATATGTATGTATATGTGTGTGTGTGTATATATGTATATATATATGTATATATATGTATATGTATATGTATATGTATATATGTGTATGTATATATGTATATATATATGTATTATATATGTATATATATATATATGTGTGTATATATGTATATATATATGTATATATATATATATATATATATATATATATATATATATATATGTATATATATATATATATATATATATATATATATATATATGTATATATATATGTATATATATATGTATATATATATGTATATATATACATATATATATATATGTATATATATATATATATGTATATATGTATGTATATATATATATATATATATATGTATATATGTATATATATATATATATATGTATATATATATATATATATATATATATATATATATATATATATATATATATATACATAATGTGTGTGTGTGAGTGATATATATTAATGGCTATACATTTCTTAAGTACACGATACAAGTCAAGCTGTCCAGCTTCAATACCAATGCATGGCTATAACTCAACATATATTTTCCAATAATTCACATGCTGAATCCAGCATTGTAATGCACATTAGATATTAGATATAAGTACACAGATGTTACGATTCCAGTAGGAGGTGGTAAAATAATGCGTATAACAGCTTACATTACCATTTAGGAATATTTTATATTGAATTCAACCTGAATCAGAAGAGGTATTACATATCACTATTACAGGAATATTAAAAGAAAAATAATACAGACAACAATATTTTATCAATCTTCTGTTAACATAGCGTAAAATATATCCTTCAATACTCTTAGGGGGGGTTTGCTGATGCATCTTTAATCACTAAGAAATCAGTATAGCTCGAAGGTTTGATTAGCATACATCCGTCTTATATTCATGGATGATTTTATCTCGTTTGTTTCCACATTTTACGAGAGTTTTCAAAGCTCCCACCCAACTAGGAATTTTGGTATGTTTCCTCCAGCAAATAATCTCTCTCTCTCTCTCTCTCTCTCTCTCTCTCTCTCTCTCTCTCTCTCTCTCTCTCTCTCTCTCTCTCTCTCTCTCTCTCGTTTTGCGTGTGTGGCTGCGAGTAAGGAGGCATAATTATAATAATTTTTCCCATTTGGCGGTCATTCCTCAAGTTGAGGGGGGGAATAAGGAAAGTGGATTGTGATAACTTCATCCGTGATATAAATAGAAAAACTTATTCTTCCAGTTTGAAATAAGGCAATAATTTTAGAGTATTTCCTACCTACATTTAGGCCTCCCTGCCCCGAACTCGGTTGTAATGCGGTTTCAAAAAACAGAGTAAAATCAAGAGTTAGAAGTACACTTAAAAACTCAAGCTAACGGATGAATTTTTGGTATAAAAATCTACAAATGTTTGACCTTAAAAGAGGACATGAGTTAGCATTTTTTTTTTTTTCAAAATTGTAATCTGTACGAATTTTAATATGATTTAGTTAAGTACCACAAGCAGGTAAATTTCTTACTGGATTAGAATATCGCACTGTGAGTGCAATACGTAGTTTATACATTTTCCCTTGAAAATCATCCAGTATTTCTAGTTTCACTTGCAAGTAAAAAATACACCGAAGTTTCTTCGGCGCAGTCGAGTTTTCTGTACTGCGTATAATCAAGGCCTCCGAAAACGGCGCAACCGCGTTTTCTGTACTGCGTATAATCAAGGCCACCGAAAACAGATTTATCTTCCGGTGGTCTAGGTATAATGAGGCTAGAGGGCTGCAGTTTGGTATGTTTGATGATTGGAGGGTGGATGATCAACATAACCAATTTGCAGTCCTCTAGCCTTAGAAGTTTTTAAGATCTGAGGGCGGGCAGAAAAAGTGCGAACGGACAGACAAGCCATCTCAATAGTTTTCTTTTCAGAAAACTAAAACTGAAAACATGTCATTTATATGTTAGACTTCTAAGAAGTAGGATAAGAGTCATATCCATGAATTTGTGTCAATATAACTTCTATGTTATCGAATGATAACAGAAAGTACGTCTCCCCAATAGAAACGATACACGAATAATTATGTGAAAGCAGTGATGATAACATAAGACTAATTTGAAAAAGAAAATATTTAAATATATCTCACATTGTATCTAGGATTGTTGACGCAAAATCCAAGTAGAGTAAAACTGGAAGTGAGGTCTGGCACCTTGGGGGCCGGGGGAGGAGTTGACTTGGTATCCAAGAAAATCAAAAGACTTTCCACAGAGATATTCTTCGCAGAAAATAATACAAAAAAGTACTGTCTAAATTTTTTGCATGTCGGTTATGAAATTAGCTTTCTCTCCTTCCTGAAAACTTTCAA
>NC_089760.1:9682500-9690000 GCF_040412425.1 Macrobrachium rosenbergii | reverse complement strand
AGCAAGCTGAAACAAACAAATATGCTATCTGTATGTTCACTTGATGATAATTTCAAAACAGGGCCTTTGGGAATACAAGACCGCCGACGTGTTTTCACGCCTTTCTCTCTCGACCGTTCATCATCCCCGCTGCTTTCCCTTTCACTGTTTTTGAAATTTATGAAGTGGGCGGTATCTTACTTTATCAATTGTTTATGGACAAAAAGAAAGATGGCCTGCGTTCTTGTTCAAAGGGCTCTTACTTCTTACCGCTCAGCAGTAAGAGCAGATATTTTCATATTTTAAGACCATAATGTGAATGTCTCTTACTAAATTATCTTTTAAAATACAGTGAAGTAGTTATCATCTCCTAAATGACAAAATCGCAAATATTTGGAGAGATTATCAAGTTCATCATAACATGTTCTTATCTTTATCTGTCTCTTCCGTCGCTCATAAGTTTGACGTTGTCCAAACACGGCCATATACGGACACGCACTCGATGAGATATCGATCAGGAAACGTGAAGAGAAACTTGAGAGACTGGTGAAAAAGTTTGGAAGTTTTGAAAGAGGAGAAAGAGAAAAAGGTGAAGTGAAGAAGCGGGCAGGGTGTAAGAAAATACTGGGAAGGAAAAGTGAATCTATAAAGACGAAAAAGGAAAAGTATGAAGAAATTAATATGACAGCAGTTTTATGGAAGTGACTCGGAGATGCTGAATGCGAATAAATGTATAGAGTTGAAGATATTCAAATGATTTGGTTGGGCAGATTATTTGTTACTACAAAGATTGAGAAGGTACAAGAATGTGGCAGCATAGGAAGCAGTAGGCAAAGATGACTGAAGTGTATGATTAGGGAAGTTCGTCACCCTTATGGTAAGAATTTTGAACAACTAAGTGTAACAGAAAATATTGAGGACGTCATCTTTATCTCAGTACGTCAGAAATAGTGGCAGATTCTGTTGCCTTGTTTTTCGGTGAAGCCTCTGTTTTTTTTTTCACCTATAGTTCTTTGCTGATTATGTTTTTATATTGTTATGTAGATGATAAAGACTCGTGGGTGGTAATGAAGATATTCTGCATAAAGTAGCTAAGAAGTCAAATTATTTGTAAGAGGAGAAAGCTGATAGCAAATGTGAGCATGGGGAAGATAAAAAAGGAGACAATTAGACTGTCATTTGGCAGTTAATGTGGATGGTAGTACAACGGGACCAGGGTGTCGTACAGGTAACTGGAAGTAAATATAACGAAAGTCAGCAGGATGAGTTATGAGTCGAATCAGTGAATAGCTGAAGCCAGGACAAGAGTAATACGAACAAAAGACTGCGAAGGGGCTTGCAGCGTCTATGGATGTCAAGGTGGGAATATTTGAAAGGATTCTTCTTGAACGGACTCTTATTTATGGATCCCAGGTGTGAATGCTCAGCAAAAAAGAAAACATGAACTGTTGAAACAATTAAGATGGATCGTTTTCGTAATATGAGGCATAAGAAGAAAAGAGGTATCGATAAGTGTCAAGACAGGAAGTTTGCGTAGGTGACAATAGATCAGCGAGTCTGAAGATGGTTTGGTCGTGAAGGGTGACCGGCTGTGCAAAAAATGTGTTATTAGAAAGTATGACGAGAAAGGCGGAGAGAAACACCTGGAAAGTATGGAATGGATGCTGTGAAAGTGATATTGAAAGAGAATCTTAATATCCAGAAACTGCATGAATATGCGAAGGGGAGAAATGATTGAGATGGTGTGCGTAATGTGGTACACCAAACTCCTGATATGCCTCTTTTTGCTGATTCCGTACATAAAATATTCAAGTGTCAGTGACCAGTGTGTTATATTTTCCTAGGAAACACCGTTTTTATGAGGAATGGTTTACTTGCATATATGCATACATCCGTACACACTCACACACACACACACACACATATATACACACACATATATATATATATATATATATATATATATATATATATATATATATATATATATATATATATATATATATATATATATATATATATATATATATATATATATATATATATATATATATATATATATATAATATATATATATATATATATATATATATATAATATATATATACATGTATGTGTGTGTGTATTCGGTAGGAGTAGATACGTATGGAAAAAAGATCCATGAGCTTAGGCGTTTTACATAGTTGATGGGTTTACTTGTTTCGAACAAGCCCCGACATCCGTTGCGACTCTGCGTAGGAAGAATAAACTCTAAATTCATATCGGCGGTATTTTCATTCTCTTTGGAGAACACAAACTATTTATTATCATTATTATTCGGAAGATGAACCCTATTCATATGGAACAAGCCCAAGGGGGCCACAGACTTGAAATTCAACCTTCCAAAGAATATGGTGTTCATTAGGAAGAAGTAAGGGGAGATAAAGGGAAATAAAGAAAGAAGAGATCTCACTTATTAAAAAAAGAAAAATTAATTACTAAATAAATAGATAAAAATATATTAGAAGGCAAGGAGAATAGCATTAGGGTAGTAATGCATGGCATCTTCGTTCAAACTTCTGAAGTTCCAATTGCACAACATCCTCAGGGAGACTGTTCTGCAGTCCAAGTGTGAGTAATAAAGGACCTCTGGAGCTGAGAAGTTCTACACCGAGGCACATTTACTGCATATTGGTTCTGCCGTTCAGTAAGTCTGGTTGCTGTCGGCAGGAAAAGGGGATCAGGGATCAGTTGAGAATGTGAATGGTCATTGTTAAAATTGAGAAAAAAAGACCATCCGTCGATGGTCTAAGTCATAACTGCACGTATTAGAAAACAGAAACCTACCACCACGAACCACTCTTTCTAAAAGAGGTAAATCGCTGGCAGAAGCAGACTTCCATACCGGAGAACAGTATTCTAGTAAAGGAAGGACAAGTGATCTAAAACAAGTTGCATTGATTTTATCACTGTACAATGCCTAACTTTCGTCCGGCATTATTGACACTTTCATTAGATGTCTCTCAAAAGTGAGAAGCCACTCAAAAGTTACACCTAGAATAGTTAAAGCTTCAGACACATTCAGCAGAGTCCCATCAACTTGGAGAGGAAGATATGGTGGAAAATCTGTACGGGGTCTTCTAATCAACAGTGTTTGTTTTACTTGAGTTCAGCCTCACACTCCACCGACTACACAATTCACTAAACCACTCCATGTCCCGACTGAGAATAAGGGCAGCTTCATTTCTTATAAGTGGAGACTTTACGAAACCCACAAGTGCAGGATCATCAGCATACTGAACGATCTTGTTTTCCAGACCAACAACCATATCACTTGTATAAACTAAAAATAATAGTGGGCCAAGAACACTGCCCTGTGGAACTCCAGACACCATAGGTTTAGGTTCGCTGAAGATCCCATCAACAGCAACTCGTTGCTGCCTACCTGTAAGCAAATCTTGAATAATCCTAAAACATATGCATCCACTCAAAGATTCTGAACTTTATAAATAAGTGCCTTGTGATTTACTAAATCGAAAGAAGCAGTAAAATCTATTTGAATCACCCTTATCGAGGTTCTCTTCCAAATGGCATGCCAAATCTAAAAGAGCATCGCAGGTACCTAATTGCTTCCAGTACGCATATTGAATATCAGCAAACAATCCTTTACATTCTACATACTTACATAGTGAGTTTTTCTGCAACTTTGGAGGGCACAGGGAGAATAGAAATTGGCCTGTAGATATTGCAGTTTGCAGATATGCCATTGTTTGGAACAGGCACTGTATTGCCAAGCTTGCGCTCATCCGCGAAGTTACTTCGTCGACATAAAAATCAATAGAATCTACTAATATTTGGGGACAACACAATAGAAACTTTCCTAAAAAACAGAGGGAAGAAACCATCAAGATTTCCTCCACCCCAGCTATCAAAATTATCAAGAATTTTCTTAACATCCCTAGAGCGAAATGCAAATTTTGTAAGAACAGGTTCAGGATGACAATAGAGTAACAAGAAGTACATTATGTTGTCTAACTTCTCGCGTGCGTATACTAGTACTCGGATGTTAATCGAATTTCCTTTATGCAGTATATTAGTACTTGACAAACTGATAGTGACGCCGACCTAAAAATTCTTGCTAGTTTGCCAAATGATTACTGAAACCATATAATAAGGTATACGAGTTATAAGAAGCTAAGATAAAGGTTCTTTTTATTTCAAAGTATTCTGGAATACTGCAGACCATTGTCCGTAATCATGCGGATTCGAACCTCAACATTGTAGGGGAAATGTATCGCACATTAATCTTAAAGTCCAAATATTAGTATATACAAATATATGTATGTATGTATGTATGTACATATGTGTATATATATAAATATATATAAATATATATATATATATATATATAATATATATATATATATATATATATATATATATATATATATATACTGTATATATATATATATATATATATATAATGTAAATTTCTGACTAACATCAGGATCGAACCCAAGTCTTTCAATTGAAGGCAAGGGCGCTGCCCACTATGCCATACAAGTCTTGTATGGCGTAGTGGGCAGCGCCCTTGCCTTCAACTGAAAGACCTGGGTTCTGATCCTGATGTGAGTCAGAAATTTTTGTGATTATTTCTATGTGTATAATATTATTTCTATATATATATATATATGTATGTATTTATGTATGTATATATTATACATATATATTTATTGTATATACACACATTCTACAGTCATATATGTATATAAATATACACACAAGGAGAGAGAGATAACAGTTCTTTTTAAACAGCATCCGTCAAAATCAGTGATATTTCGTCCAGGAATATAAAAGTGCAAATCCACGAGGGAATTCTAAAGCCCTTCCCTGTTTGTGGTTGAATACCTCGGGTACTGAATATGCAAGAATACAATAGGATAGAAGCATGGCAAACAGATCGTCCAGAAATAACATAACAGAATTTATTTATTAAATATCCTGGATGTGGAATGAAACAGGTTAATAAGAAACGGTAATTTCAGATGCAGAAATGAAAAAGAGTTTAAAAGGTTCCTTGAAGTCAATGCATTATGAAGAAGATGAATAGGAGATTAAATATTTTTACTATAATTATTATTATTCAAAAGATGACCCTGTTCATATTGAACAAACCCTCAGGGTCCACTGGCTTGAAATTCAGGCTTCCAAAGAATATGAATTCATTCGAAAAAAATTAACAGGAGGTCAAAGGAAATATAAAAATAACAAAAAATAAGTTAACAAAATATATAATTCATTCGAAAAAAAATTTACAGGTCAAAGGAAATATCAAAAATAAAAAAAAATAAGTTAACAAAATATATAAATAGATAAAAACGTAAATAAATTATTAAAATGCAAGGAGAATTGTATTACGGTAGTAATGCATTGGATTTTCGCCAAGTTAGAAACCAAATTAAAACCGTAATTCTGCACAAATGTTAAATGCCACAACACGTGAGGTCGATGAGAACACCAACTAACTTGAAACTAAGATGCATATTGCTGCTGCCCATGGGATGAAACTCGGGTTTGAAACCCTTATATTAATGTTGAATGCAGCCGCGTGAACATGCAATGCCTTATTTCCCAAATGGATTTGATACCACGGTAGATTGCTTTGCAACTCTATCAAAATGAAAAATTTCGCGTAGCTTTTATATTATTCAGTCTGTCTACAGTAGCATTTAGAAGGCTTTCAGATGCAAGAGTGTATCTGCTCTTGAGAGAGAGAGAGAGAGAGAGAAAGCATTTTTGAGTTATACTTTACCTAATTTGAAATTAAGGAAAAGATATTTTAGCTTATATATTACAAATAATAAATCGAAATTAAGGAAAACCCCCTCTCTATATTACTAATCTCTCTCTCTAAGGACCATCCTCTCTCTCTCTCTCTCTCTCAAATACACAAACATACACACAAACTCTTACAAAAATTGTAATTGCTTTCGATTCGGTGAATAACCGTGGCTCCTCTGGTAGTGAATATCAGTGTTTTCTCAGACGTTCCTTTTCTCACTTGGTTGAGAGAGAGAGAGAGAGAAAGCTCTCCGCTAGTCAGAGAATTGTTCATGTCATACCTTATATGAAAACAGACACTTCATTTATTCACAATCATTTATTATATACGTTTTTCTCAAGACCTCTTTTTTCTTTATCAAATACGCCAACATATAGTTGGTGCTGTTTTTATAGTTTTTTTTTATTTTGAAATCCTTCTCGTAATAATATTTTTAAAATGATTTCTTTCGCATTAATTACAGTTTACTCTCTGTCGGTCCGACTTTTAATTCATATACAGAATCAACATGGCAACACCTAGTTTTACAAAGAAATTGCCATAGGACTACCTTACATTCTTCTTCGTACCAAAATGCCACTTCGTTAAGAAAGCTTATTTTGGTGTTATGTAAGGATTCCTATCGCCTTGAAAATCGGTTGGTAGGAAAGGTGGATTCTGCTGGTTTTCCAACAACTTGAAACTTTTGATAGTAAGTTTAATTTCTTTTCCGGTAGAACCCAGACAACTTTTTATAAGGTATATGAAATACTCTTACAGCCACATACAATCAGTAGAATAGAATATAGCATTTAAGGTAAAGGGCAAGCGCTGGGACTTATGAGGTCATTCAGCGCTGGGATAGAAACTGACAGTTAGAAGTTTTGATAGGTGGAACAGGAGTAAAACCCCAAGTTGCACTACGAAACAATTGTTAGAGAGGGTGGAAAGTCAGGTGGAAGAAAAGAGAATATGAACGGACGTACGGTAAAAGGAATGACATAGGTTACAGCTAGGGGCTGTAAGGACCCTTTAGTAATGCCTACATTACACCACGTGAGGAGCACTGACGGCACTACTCCCCGAAGGGCGGCCACATATAATCAATAAATTCTGGGAAACGTATTGAAAGAACGCTCACCTGAAATGAATGTAAATACTGTAACAGTCAAAAGCAAATTCCTTTACAGTTTTAAAACAAATATAAGAAATGATAGTCAGGGTGATTATTTCAGGTACATTTTTGTATGCAATATCTCGTGTTTGTAAAACATGAAGGGTCTGGAATAATGTCCTTAATGGAGGGCAAATTCCAGAGCATAAATGAGTCTTATGGAATTACGAATACATGTAACGTTTCATATAAATATTCATCGTGCAGCTGACACGATATGTTTCAATATCATCAAATACAAATACAAATATTCAGTGTTTGTCTAGACAAATATAAAACAATTACAAAACAAAGCTAGTGACCTTGCTGTCTGATTTTCTGGGAAGTTGGAAATAGTAATATTTCGAAATTTTACTGAATATACCTTGAACTCCCTTTGTAAATATATTTTAATTTTATTTTTAATCCCGGTAAAAATTTTTTTTACAAAAACCGTATTATAAATTCGAATCCTGGGTATAGGGAACCAGTTACTTTTTACAACATATCAGGTTTCTGAATATGTAAACTTTAAGTTACATAAAATTCTGGACAACTACTTGCGTAG
>NC_089760.1:9675000-9677500 GCF_040412425.1 Macrobrachium rosenbergii | reverse complement strand
TGCGTGTGTGTGTGTCGGAGTGTTTGCGTGTGGAAGTCCTTTACGTGAATTTGACAAATTCTGAATCATTTAAGATTAAGTTCCCTTAACATCAAGTGAATATTACTGAGTCAGTTCCGAGCATACAGCGGTAAACTAAAACCTCTGCTGCCTTATGTATTCTGCAGCAGTCAAAATGAAAGGCATTAACAACTGTCAGTGTTTTAGTGTTCAAAACAGTGCGTCCGCTTTCTGGTTATGCGTGTTTTATATATATAATAATAAACAACGGCTGAACCCTTAAAAGTTACAAATGAACGTTATGAATCATAACACGAAAAATAAGGCAATATACGCATTTGAGTTAACAAAGGCATTAACTCAAATGAATTAACAACATGTACGTTAAACTTAATTAGAAACCTTAAACCATACAGTAACGTTAAATTAATTAAATTAATCTGGTAAGGCGTATAAACTCTTATCTATCGGTTCAAAACTACCAACTTGGAAACAAATAATTGAAGCAATAGTAATAAAGATAATAAAGTCATTCAAATAAAATGAAAATAAACAAATAAATAATAGAAATAAAGCTTACCTACGCATGTTATATAATATGCTGACTACTTTAACTACATTATTATGTATGACAATGAACAGCGCCTCTTAGACTCTCGGTGCCACAAAGGGTTACTTAGTTTCATAAATGGTCCCTTTTATACATAATTTTAATCGATTGATTATACAACAATAAGTGTTTTTTTTTTTTATTCTGAGAAGGGACAAGTTCATGGTCCTTCTCGAACATATATTTTACACACACTTTAACTGAATTTAAAAATGTTCTAATTCTGTCTAACTGAAATAAACATTATATATTTAATATAACTTATTAAACGTTGGCAAGGACAATTTTTTTTATTTACAGGTTAACAAATTACTATGTTTCTGTGCATATATTTTCTAGAAGATAGTTATGCAATGCAGAGAGATTTTTCATTTTTTGGGGACTTATAATTAAGAGTTGCACCTTGACATTTGACATTTTTATGAACCAGATAATGATAAATTTTACCCGATAAGTCTGTTAGGGGTGCTTACTCCCTTTCACTTCATCTTTAACCTATTTCCGCCTACGCCAACGTAATATTAACTGCCCAGTAAAGATTACAGATCGAATAATTCACGAATTTTTTAAATATAGATTTATAGCAAGTACTACAATCCAGTAAAATATAAAGCGATATATTCCACAAGGAATAAATTTACTGAAACTTCAAAGTAGAAAGAGCTGGCTAATTATTACGTAAAAAATGTTCTCCTAGTCGACGGAAAAATTACAATTAACTTTAAATATACTACTACTATAAAATAAGAAGCTGTAAGGATGTTAAGGTAATAAAATAAGAAGCTGTAAGGATGTTAAGGTAATAAAATAAGAAGCTGTAAGGATGTTAAGGTTGAAATAAGAAGTTGTAAGGATGTTAAGGTAATAAAATAAGAAGCTGTAAGGATGTTAAGGTTGTAAAATAGGAAGCTGTAAGGATGTTAAAGTAATAAGATAAGAAGTTGTAAGGATGTTAAGGTAACAAAATAAGAAGCTGTAAGGATGTTAAGGTAATAAAATAAGAAGCTGTAAGGATGTTAAGGTAACAAAATAAGGAGCTTTAAGGATGTTAAGGTAACAAAATAAGAAGCTGTAAGGATGTTAAGGTAACAAAATAAGAAGCTGTAAGGATGCTAAGGTAACAAAATAAGAAGCTGTAAGGATGTTAAGGTAATAAAATAAGAAGCTGTAAGGATGTTAGGGTAATAAAATAAGAAGCTGTAAGGATATTAAGGTAATAAAATATGAAGCTGTAAGGATGTTAGGGTAATAAAATAAGAAGCTGTAAGGATGTTAAGGTAATAAAATAAGAAGCTGTAAGGATATTAAGGTAATAAAATAAGAAGCTGTAAGGATGTTAGGGTAATAAAATAAGAAGCAGTAAGGATGTTAGGGTAATAAAATAAGAAGCTGTAAGGATGTTAAGGTAATAAAATAAGAAGCTGTAAGGATGTTCAGGTAATCACGTGCGACATCGCCGTCATGTGTAAATTGAATATGCATGCAATCAGAGTGGACGTAATTCCACCCAGTCCTGCATTGGATACACTCCATGAACCGTCGATGACTGCTTCTGCATGCATGCCCTGTCGGTCTCCATTAAGCGACACCTGTGTGACCAACATAGGTAAAACAGAGACGTTTAAGCAATTATCTTTTCGTATAACTACTGTACTGAGAACTTGCAGCTTCGAAGGACGACTGATATCAGTAAAAGCTGCTCCTATGCAGGAATTGAAGCAATCGCTCAGTTTCCAAGATGGTTGTGATAGTTTTAAACGTTTGTAGACATTACCTTTTCCTCATTTATTTATGTACCTATTTTTAATACATTTTACTTAAATATAACGAAAAAAATACATGTGCTTATCGACATTGCATGAAGAAAAGTAATTAGATTTCTAACGAAAG
>NC_089760.1:9645000-9670000 GCF_040412425.1 Macrobrachium rosenbergii | reverse complement strand
GAGTTCGTTAAATACCTTTCTGCACAACCTATTTGTCGTAGAGTCATGAAAATTTAATTGATCAATTAACAAATATATAAGTCATTTGATACTGCTCTGCCCAATAGATTAATGTTCTGAGTAAATGAATAAACAAATTAATTATTCAATTAGTATGCCGTATGAAAAAGAATGTCTCTAATGATCGATCTGGGAAAAATAACGTAATTAGCTCTGAAAAAATTAAATTCTCCTTTTTTTTTGACCAAAGGAATTTAATTATGATAACGTGGAAAATTAGATATTGGAAAAATAATAAATTTAATTCAGAAAATTTATCTGGCATACCTTTTTGAAACGGGCCTTTCCCATACCTTATTAATTTAAGAAAAGAAATTGAATGAAAACCATTTCAGTAATGGAAAATGTCCACTGACTTACATACCAGCCAGAAATATACTGTGCATGCACACTACTTTCCTGAATAGTTAATTTGTGTGTTTGTATGTGCGTTTGCTTGCGTGTGGATTTTTTCTATCCTGGCAGCAGTTTTCTAAGTGAATTATATATAAATACACAAAGCATTTGACGAAAAACAACTCTTTTTGCTATAATGAGCTATAAAGTTATTGACAACAAGCAAGTCTTTTACAGACAACGCTATATTGGAAAACATCAAAGATGTTTTTTTTATACTTTCATATTCTACGTATTCTATTTTCGAAGTCTCTTTCATTAAAGTATAAGGAGACAATGGTAAACAGGCTTAATTGGTGGGGATGAAATGATAAGATAATAAGAGATCCTAGGCAGGAGTATCCTGAAGGCTCCTCAAATTCCCTCATTAAGATAATGTTATAATAGGATACGTCATTAGAGATAATTAAGGTGAATACACAAAGAACATTCCTTTGGTCCTCCTGAGAAACTGCATCGCCAAATCAGGCTGGGTAGAGCTCAGTGCTTTTTTTTATATTTTCTGTTTCGTTGTTTGCGTCCCTTTCTGCAACATTGCAAGGATTTGCCATTCCGATAATCAATGTGATGTTATCGTCACAAATGTTGTAGGTTGCATTGATAATTTCTATAGGACATATGTTTATCTCATTAGCACTTTTTTGGTGATCAAGAATATTTTTCTCACTCACAATAAATAAAATAAAAAAATTTCTAGCTACTATTTCGATATACTTCTATAATATTTTTTTTTATTCTTGAAAAAGGGGGTTTTGCCATTCCGATAATCAATGTGGTGTTATCGTCACGAATGTTGTAAGTTGTATTGATAATTTCTATAGGACATGGTTACAGCTTTTTGGTTATCTCAATAAATAAAATAAAATCTAGCTACTATTTTTGTTCTATAATCTTTTTTGATCACTTGAAATATTTTAATCTCACTCGAATGTTGTAAGTTGTATTGTAAATAAAATAAAAAATTTCTAGCTACTATTTCGATATAGTTCTATAATCCTTTTTTTTAATTCTTGAAAAAGGGGGATAATTTAACCTGAAACTATGATTGCTGTCTTGTTTCTAAATATATACATTCAGCTGAAATACCCAACCAAAATATTACATGATCATGAACACAAAACCGGGAAAATGACGTCACACAAAAAAGATACGAACAGGAATAATTAGTGGCTTGTCGCGGTAAAATTGTTTTGTTTAACGGTGATGGACACCATGAAATTGGTCTGCAATAAATAAAACTGTTTGCGGGTAACCAGGGCCACGTTTGGTCCCTGACTTTTTTGGGAACTGGTTGACAATTGGAACTGATTTCCTTATATGACAAGTTATTGACGTTGCTGCAAAACATTACTCACATCCAATTGCTCTCCAGAATAGCCATTCAACCCGGACCCTTCCCCACCTCTTCTCATCTCTCAACGTGCCCAACCACCCCTACCTCTCTCTCTCTCTCTCTCTCTCTCTCTCTCTCTCTCTCTCTCTCTCTCTCTCTAAAAAAAAAATTCTGCCTGTATTCATTTCAGTTTTCCGTACAAAATATAAAACCTTAACAATTGAAATTTACCGAGATTTTGAGCATCATGCATTCAATATATTATCCAGGACTTGGATATCGATAATTATTGACATGGAACGTTAGAAAAGTTTTAAGTATCGAAACTGAAGTTGAATTAGATAAAATCAGCAAAACTGTACAAAGGCTTAATAATTCGAAAGTCTAATTTTGTTATTATTTTTACTCTGCTGATGACTAGTTCCTATTATTTTTACTCTGCTGGTGACTAGTTCCTCTTTGGGTTAGTTATAATGTACAAAACACCTTCAGAGCTAGGGTTGTCTTAATCAGTGGATGACCTCTGATCTGATTTGATGAATTCTCCTGCTTACAGATTTGTCGAATGCTATGTGACACTTCAGAAAATAATTCGTTTATTTTTTTATTTTTGTTGATCTTCGAAGCGTGGCTCGCTTAACTATGAAAATATCTTTAATGTGTACTTCAACATAGAGCTCTGATAGTTTACCACAGGACGTTGTCACCATTTTAGCTTTTTTTATCATTGTTTCAACATTTGTTTACCAACACTATATTGGTTAACAAAACGTTGATAATTCCTTCAAACGATAGTAAGTGGAATAATTGATGAAATCCAACCACCATAATTTTGTTTTTCGGGATATTGACGCATAAAAATGTGAAACTTATCACTTTGAAACCTGAAATCCTGGTCTTAATCACATGTTACTGAGATACTTTTCAAGTTTTTTTAAAAGAAAAATACTGAGATGGCATTGTCTGTCCGTCCGCACTTTTTCTGTCCGCCCTTAGATCTTAAAAACTACTGAGGCTAGAGGCTGCAAATTGGTACGTTGATCATCCATCCTCTAATCATCAAGTATACCAAATTGTAGCTCTCTAACTTCAGTAGTTTTTTTATCTTATTTAAGGTTAAAATTAGCCATGATAGTGCGTCTGGCACCGCAAAATAACACGCGCCACCACGGCCGGCTGAGAGTTTCATACAGCATTATACACTGCAGAGAAAACTC
Source organism: Macrobrachium rosenbergii (assembly GCF_040412425.1). Lineage (NCBI taxonomy): Eukaryota > Metazoa > Arthropoda > Malacostraca > Decapoda > Palaemonidae > Macrobrachium > Macrobrachium rosenbergii. The sequence continues at coordinate 9,666,994 of NC_089760.1, read as the reverse complement.
GATTGCTCCGAAGAAACTTCGGCGCATTTTTTACCTGTTTAAATTCACTTTCGCTCCTAGTTAGGCTTTTCAGCATTTCAGTGGAGTTCAGTTGTTCCTGATAAAGAACAACTTACTAACAATTGAACGAATATGAAGTGAGGGAGTTTTCGAAGACAGAAGAGAGTGGAGGGGACGAATGATCCCACTGACAGGCACAGATTACTAAGACACTGAACCTTAATTATTTCAGTATAAGGCCCAAAATTATTTTTTTAATTAGATACTAATCCCAACTTGTGTCGGTGTATTTAAAGTCTTAATAGTTTAATCATATAACATTTTAATCGAGTTTCGTTAAGCATACACTGGAATATATAGAACGGTAGAAATAAACTGGGAAAACCTGAGATAGGGGCAGTGCTGATGGTAATACAATATTCTTTATGAAAATTATATCACTTTGTTTACATTATTACCTGTAAATAAAAATTGTGACTCAGTTGATAAGTGACGTTTTACTGTAAAAAATTAAGTATACATATGTAAATAAATTATATATATATGTATATATGTATGTATATATATATATATATGTATGTATGTATATATAATATATATATGTATGTATGTATATATAAAATTATATGTATGTATGTATATATATATATATATATATATATATATATATATATATATATATATATATATATATATATATATATAAATTATGTATTACTATCCTCTCACTATCTATGTTATATTCATACGTTTATTTTTTCGAAATTCTTTTTTTACATCGTATGCAGCAGGACACATGATAGCGAAAGTTGGAAATTTTAAAATATTTTTCCTTGGTGAGTTTCTTCTCGACTCAGCGTAAGCTTGGAGTTGGAGAAAGAATTAGGGATTTTACACACGGCAGAATTTTACGCTTGCACAAAGCGGCCGGAATAGTTGAATTTTTGCGCTTACATTCTCATCTCGACTTAGCATTTGTTTTGAAAATATCTCTAGATTAAACGCACCGCTTGCGCGCACCGTCTGCATAATACTTGAGTTGGAGACTCCATACGGCTTAGAATTATCCTTGGATTTTTTCCCTTCAGCAAATTTATTTGACTTGCGGAACTAGTTCTACGTCATAAGCAGAGGACATCAAAAAGCGTAGGTAAATTTCTTCATCTTTCCAAGGACCATACAATAAGATGTCATTATACAAAATGTTTTTTTTTTTTTCATACACATGCACACACACATATATATATATAATCTATATCTATATCTATTTATATATATATATATATATATATATATATATATATATATATATATATATATATATTATATATACATACATACATATACATACATACATACATACATATGTGTGTGTATTTACCTTACTCCATTTTTATTTTTGGAGTAATGGCTGAAAAAGTGATAAGGGGTGAACGTGGTAGCCCCGAGTCCATTTGTGTTCACCCCAACGGGTGAAATTCATTTGCAGCTCAGTGGACTAGTTAACGGAAGGTCTACGGCAATTTCAGACTTGACGACAGTGAGCCGCATATTCACCAGTCACCTATGGGACCCAGTCTGGCTAAATCTCTCTTATTCACATTATGCTTAAATAGATGCAAGTGCAAACCTAAACATATGTATTTGTGTGTGTATGTGAGTCTTTATGTACTGTACGTATTTCTGATAGCCACACTGATCTCTTAACTACGCCACTTAATTGCTACGGCATAGATTATGCCAAACTAACCGTAACCTAGAATATGTGGGTGAGAGTCTTACCTGAAAGGTAGGGCTTCTACATTTCGTCTGGTTAGATCCAGGCTGCTAGTGAGAAGAGTATTTAAATGAAAGGCCATCCATCCTATTAAAACTATATAGAACTGGTGAATAACCCATAGTTTTATGGCTTGATGTTCCCTAACACCTTCAGTCAGTAAGACATAATTGGCCAGTAGTGGTCATTCATGAAGGTTCTGCTGAAATGTTTATACACTAAGGCCTCTTCTTCTTCTTCTTCTTTATTTAGCTGCATTTTAAGTTCCACTTGTAAATGTGACAACGTTGAAAGTGTTATACATGATTTTTTTTTCATTGTTCTGCTTTCACATGTTTTTATGACTTTTTTATGACTGGATTAAAGGGTGATGTGTTGCGATTCGAGCTTACTCTCTAAGTTAGGTTGAGAGAGACAAGTCGCACTGCCACTTCCTTGCTGTGGTGTGTAGATTGTTATTATTATTATTATTATTATTATTATTTTTTTTTTTTTTTTTTTTTTTGTCTATCACAGTCATCCTATTCGACTGGCTGGTTTTTATAATGTGTGGTTCCGGGTTGCATCCTGCCTCCTTAGGAGTCCATCATTTTTCTCACTACGTGCGCTGTTTCTAGTGGCACACTTTTTTTGCATGAGTCCTGGAGCTACCTCGGCATCTAGTTTTCCCAGATTCCTTTTCAGTGATCTTGGGATCATGCCTAGTGTTCCTGTGATTATGGGTACAATTTCCACTGGCATATTTCATATCCTTATTTCGATTTTCCGGTCTTGATACGTATCAGTGTTCTCTCTTTCTTTCACATCTACTCTATTATTATTATTATTATTATTATTATTATTATTATTATTATTATTATTATTATTATTATTATTATTCTTATTCAGAAGATGAAACCTATTCATATGGAACAAGCCCCACAGGGGCCATTGGCTTAAAATTCAAGCTTCCAAAGAATATGATGTTCATTAGGGAAAAAGAAAGAAGAGATCACACCTATTAAGAAAGAAAAATTTAATTACTAAATTGATAAGTAGATAAAAATGTATTAAATTGCAAGAATAATAGTACTAGGGTAGTAATGCATTGCATTTTCGCTTGAACTTCTGAAGTTCCAGTTGCACATCCTCAGGGAAACTGTTCCACAGTCCAACGGTGTGAGGAATCAAGGCCCTCTGGAATTGTGAAGTTCGACAGCGAGGCACATTTACTGCCTGTTGCTGCTGCTGTTCAGCGAATCTGGTTACACTCGGCAGGTACATGGGATCAGGGATCAGTTGTGAATGTGAAAGATCCCTGTTAAAGTACAACTTGTGAAACGGTGACAAACAAAAGACCATCCGTCGATGGTCCAAGTCATAACTGTTACTGTTAGGTAACAGAAACCTACCACCACGAACCACTCTACCTAAAGGAGATAAATCTCTGGCAGAAGCAGGCATCCACACCGGAGAACTGTATTCTAGTAAAGGAAGCACAAATGACCTCAAACAGGTTGTGTTGATTTTATCACTGTTATAAATATATGAGGCATTAAGAACAATGCCTAACTTTCGTGCAGCATTTGCTGAAACTTTCATTAGATGTTTCTCAAAAGAAAAATATGTGCCAAAATTTATACCTAGAATAGTTACAGCTTCAGATTCATTCAGCAAAGTTCCATCCACCTGCAGGGTAGGATGGGGTGGAAAATCTGTACGAGATCTGCTAATCTATAGTGTTTTCGTTTTACTGGAGTTTAGACTGTATACCCCACCGACTACACCATTCACTGATCCGGCCCATGTCCCGATTGAGACTAAGGGCAGCTTCATTTCTCATTAGTGGAGACTTTACTACACCCACAAGTGTTGCATCATCTGCACACTGAACAAGTTGCTTTCCAGGCCTACAACCATAACACTTGTTTACACTAAAAATAACAGTGGACCAAGAACACTGCCTTGCAGAACTCCAGACACAATAGGTCTTGGTTTACTAAAGATCCCGTCCACAGCAACTCGCTGCTGCCTACCAGTGAGGATATCTTGAAGTAACCGTAAATAATATTCACCTACGGCAAGATTCTGAACTTTATAAATAAGTGTCTTGTGATTTACTAAATCGAAAGCAGCACTAAAATCTATTTGAATTACTCTGCACTCAAAACCCTTACCTTGCAAATGGCATGTCAAGTCTAAAAGAGCATCGCAGGTACCTAATTGCTTTCTATATGCATATTGACTGTCAGCTAACAACCTTTAAGATTCCACGTACTTATACAGTTGTTTAAAAATAAGTTTTTCAGCAACTTTGAGGAGCACAGGGAGAATAGAGGTTAGCCTGTAGTTACTGCAGTCTGCAGATATACCACTCTTTGGGGCATCCGCAAAGATACTATGTCAACACAAAAATCTATAGAATCTACTCATCTTGGGAGACAACACACTAGGAACTATTTTAAAAAAACAAAGGAAGTAACCATCAGGATCTTCCCCACCCCAGGTATGAAGATAATCCAGAATTTTGTTAGTATCCCTAGAGCGAAATGGAAATTTGTAAGAATAGGTTCAGAATGACAAGTATTAGGGAGAGGGACATCCTCAGCTGATTGCTTAGCTTCAAAAGCTCGATGAAGCGGTTCAGCCTTTTCCCTAGGGCCAGTAACCAATCTGCCATCATCTATTGGTAGTGGAGGAATGAAGACGAGCCTGACCCAAAGGCTGAGTAATTCTTTCAAGTTTCGTCTTCAAGGAATTATTGTAATTTCTCTAGGCTGTATGATAGGTTCTGTTCGCAGGACAGCATGACTCAACAAAGATGGTGTAGTTTTCATTTGAATGATTTCATCTCCATGTGTTGAATTTGGTCTGTTTGTCATAGTAGGCTCGTCTACATGTATCATCAAACCGTGGCTGGTCACTTGTCCTAAATTTGATGACCTTTCTAGGGACTTATTAAAATAGCCATCAGCATTTCATTCAACTTCTTGGGATTAGGATCGAATACAGCATCTGAAATATTAAGTGCCTGACAAGCTTCAGTAATGCGATCCCGATTTGCTCCAGATTTCAACCGGACCGTTTTTCCAATGGTGGCATTAGGAATAATCTGATTGACAGATATGTCCATCTCAGTGGCACAATGATCAAAAGTGCCTATATATATATATATATATATATATATATATATATATATATATATATATATATATATATATATATATATATATATATATATATAATATATTCACAGACCTTGGAATTCACAGTGGCTGGGACATATGTGAACATGAGGTGTAATCTATTACCAGAAATGTGCGTGTGTTCCTCAGTTAGCTGGACAAAATCGGAAGATACACAGAACTCAAAAACAGACTGGCCATATTGATCTGTGGAATTCGAATTTAGCCTTTCACTGTGCACTGCATTACAGTCTCCACAAATAACGACCAAAGCTTTTGAATCCTGTGACCAAGCCATACTAATCCTTTCCAAAAGACAGTCATATATAGAATGGTCGATATTTGGATTGCGGTAAAAAGCAAATAAGTAAACATTTTATAACTTACTGAAAATGTTAAAACAAAAGAACTTCATGGCAACAACACTCCAAATTTTCTACCGACTTAGTGTATGCACCCATACCTTGCGCATGTGGGATGTTACTACGATAAATAAAGACAGGGCCATCAAACCCCGGGATTAAAAACTCGACCTTTGATTTGTTACTACTTGCGAGAGCCTCAGATATAAACTTCAAATCGTAGTTAGGGCCACAACTCTGGAGATCAAGAAAATTGAACCTTAAGCCCGAATATTTGAGTAAAGAACTTTGCAATTTTTCTTACTGTAATGAGCAGCAGGCCCAGGGTTCAGCTCCATGTCTCCCGAAAGAACTGAAATTAGTAACATAAAATAGTTATGAAAACTAATAAATAGACCAATAACAACAGTCTTCTTTTTTTAACGTGCTTTTTCCCATTTGTATGGGGTAAGCACGATGCCTTCTTTTGAAGGACTTTGATTTGGCTTTTGGGGTAGAACAACAGCAACATGGTAAAAATCAACATAACAGTAAACAGCAATATTCTCAACATCAACAGTTGACCATATGTCATTGAAAAAAGTGCCGGAAGCAATTGGTAGACAAGGTGGGGCCGGCACACCTTTTAGAGCAAAAGAAATCCGCCAGGTTTGCCAAAAACAACTGAGGGAGGACGGTCAGGACGGGTTTAGAAATAAAATGCTCAGAAGGAAAAGATTAGGTGAAGACAAAGGCACTTTCCTGATAATCCACGAAGCAACTTTTGCTTTCTCATCAGAATGTCTTACATACTTTTCGAAAAAACAGGAAAGTGAATGAAAAAGAGGGTAAATGCATGATTGTACATTTTGGCAAGGAAAACTTAAACCCAAGACCATGGAAGGCCGTGGTGCAATGGCAGTGGCACAGTCCAGGTTAGAGAACTCCTTAAAATATGTTGGTTTGCATCCTACCATGAAACTGGGCTTTTTCCTTTTTCTTCTTGGATCCAGGGCTTGCTGTGATAAAAGTATCTCATAAGAAGATACGTGCATATTGGGGAGAAGTTATATATATATATATATATATATATATATATATATATATATATATATATATATATATATATATATATATATATATATATATATATATATATATATATATATATATATATATATATATATGAGTGTATATATATATTATTATATATATATATATGTTTATTTGTGGCTGTATGTGATATTTATGTTTACTGATGCTTATGTTCATAACGGCAGGCGGAACAAGTAATTTTACAAAATGAATACTAACTGAAAATTTATTTTGCACAAGAAAACCTGTCGGCCTTTTCTGGCATAAAATGTATTGGCAGAGAACGTTAAATAGTAACAATCAAATGTAATATTTTCACGACTTCAGATTTACAATAAGAACTGAGCATTTTAATAAATTATGGAAACACTCAATTATTCCAATGTTTTCTCAGGGAATGGAACAGTTTCTTAACTGTTCCCACGCAAATTGTTAATACATAGCCAAGCATTTCGACGTACGTTAATAAATTTTAGTTTCTTTTTTATTTTATAACTGTGGAGACTTCATATCCGAAATTAAATACTGTTCTTCATTATAGCATCCATTTCTCAGTATAGCCAGATCCGTTTCTCGCAGAAAACGAATCAAATAAACAAACAGGAGTGGATTAAAACATTGTCTACGATTTTTGATTCTGATTCCCGTACTCTAAATAACTCTACATTGAAAACTTAACTTACTGGCTACAATAGACCTGACACTTCTCAACTGGCACATTTTGTGTCATGCAAAACGACAGTAAAGGAAAGCTGAGGATTTTGCGGTATTTCTAAGATGCTGATGAAAGCCTTCATAGATATCCGTTATAATTTCGATGTAGCTACGTCTGATTTCAGGTTTCATTCTGTATTTGCATAATTTCCAGACCACCTAGCAATTTGAGTTGGGTAACAGTACTGGAAATATAAAAAAATAAGGTAAAATATTTCGTACTCTCTGATGCATTTTTTTTTATTTTCTTCATTTGATCATAACTTCTGTTGTCTCCCATAATTCCTGAAGTGTTTCATAATAAGATACACCACACATGTAGCACAGGACTCGGCGTACCAGAAAATGTACGAAAAAAAAAAAATAGTGAGAGGACAAACTCATAAACTCTTCCGAGGCTGGCTGGAAGAGACAAAGGCTTAAATGCACCCTTGCACAATAACTGGAATTCTCTTTTGAAGTGTACGCACACACACATACACACATATGGGGTTATATTAACACATACATAAATATATATATATATATTATATATATATATACATATTATATATATATATATATATATATATATATATATATATATATATATATATATATATATATATATATATATATATATATATATATATATATATATATATATATACATATATATAGTGTTTGTGTATTTGTTTTTTTTGTGTGTACTTACGCATGCAGGCAAAGAATATCGCTCACTTATAAACGAACAGCTACATAAATTAAACACAACTCTTGAGCGCAAGCATAACCATGCATAAATAACGAAGCGAACTGGTTTGTTCACTCTGAAACATGGTTGCATCGTCACTCACCTTTCCAGGGATTTGCACAAACAAGTGGTGGGAAATACTCTTTAAATATCCTATGTAAAATGAAATTTGCCATGAAATTCCGTAAAGGGGGCCCCAGACTGTTGATGTTTACTGAAGAGGACTTTGTCAAAAGACATCAACATAGGGGGAAAGGCCACCAAATAGAGTGAAGTGGATAGAATTATTAATTGGCCGTGGTTTTAGTGAGTGACAGCAAAATTATTTAAATGCGCTTCTGAACAGCTATTTGCATATCATTTGTACGTTTTGACATTATAGTGTGAATTGGATTCCTGATAACAATTTACTCAGTGAGGGAAATTTTTTATTTTCTATTTCTTATTTTCTATTTTTTCTTACCTTCTTCTTTGCAATATTTACGTTCAACGTTATTAGTTTAGGTAATGGTTGATTTTGCAATGAACAAAGTCAGTAGCCAAAGTAGATACTTTAGACTAGCTTTATGGTTCATATTACACCAGCCGAATGTAAGCACAGACTCTTAGCCTTAGACAGCTGCAAGGTGGGTAAGATGGAAAGAGACGATTTTTCACAAAATGCAACCTGTGAATTTTGTCTTGTATCAGATATCAGCAAGTCTTATCAACTGTTCTATTTGAAAGGCCTGAAGATCATAGCGTATGGAATTTGAAAAAGTTGGCTGGAGAGTCCTCATGTTCTTCTACGCCATCCTTTTTTTTTTATACAAAATTAGAACGTTACCCTCGAAAAACACGTAAAAAATGTGCCGAAGGTTCTTTGCCGAAATCGAGTTTCCTGTACAGCGTATAATACGTATGAAACTTTCAGCCACAGCCCATGAAACCCTTAGCCGCGGTCCATAAAACTTAGCCACGGTCCGGTGGTGGTGGTTTAAGCCACGACCCATGAAACTCTTAGCCGTGGTCCATGAAACTCATCCACGGTCCGGTGGTGGATTGTGTTGTTGGTACCTACAACGGGGCCAGAAGCACGATTATGGCTGAATAAAATCATAACTACTGATGCTAGAGGGCTGCAATTTGGTATGTTTGATGATTGGAGGCTGGATGATCAATATACCAATTTGCAGCCCTCTAGTCTCAGTAGTTTTTAAGATCTGAAGGCGGACAGAAAAAGTGCGCACGGACAGACAACGCCGTCACAATAGTTTTCTTTTACAGAAAACCAAAAAAAAAGAAAAAAAAAGCAAAATGTCATACCTTCAGAAACGAGCATTCATTATCTTGCAAAGATTTCAGTAATATCCGTGAACATATTTTGGGGTATCTCTTAGACAAGTGTGAGAGACGGTAAACAAGGCACTTCATGAACAAAATAACAACTGTTAGAGTAATGCAGTTACCTTAGGGAATTATTTTACCTAAAAATAATAATAATGACATCATGGGCCCTTGTAAAGACCAGATTCTTTGTAGTTTTACTTATAAAAAAATCAATAAATTATTCATAAACTTTTATTATTTATTGCTAATCATATTTCAGAACTGTACCCAAGACATTATTAATTATTGATCATGGCCGTAACTTCAGAGAACTCTTACACATAATTAGGAATCTCTGCGGGATCTCAAGTTACAGAAGGAGACTGAACTCTTCACAGACTGATTCAACTTCAAGTCTTTCTTTCCTATGCTCAGTCTCTCTTAATTCCAAATTCTGACTTCACTGATCAAACAGACAGATGATGTGTGTAACATTAAAATGTATTTGTTCTGACGTAATTTCAACTATGTAATGTATAATATTTTAAACTCCGTTTCGATTGTATTTATAAATGAAAGAAACTAAAATTGTTAGAAAGTGTGTTTATACAATAGAAAGTCTGTAAAAGAACTTCAAAGAAAGCAAACACCAGTACATGGGACGAACTGAAAATTAAAAGGGGTTTGTGTGAATGAGAAAAATAAACGAAAAAAATAGGCGAAGTTAAAAATACTCAAATCTCGCTGGGGGGAAAATAAACACAAAACCAACGAAAAGAGATTTAAGTGTAAAACTTGAAAAAAAGAAAGTATAAAAAAAGTCCCAGAGAGCGCCGCTACGTAATGGGAAAAAATTAACCAAAGTAATCCAACTATTTTAGTTCAGTAAAACTTTCACTGAAATTATTGGGCCGAAGCAAAAACGACATGCATGGGGTGGGCAAATGGAAATCTGGTATCGTGAGGGAAAATAGTGTTGAGAGCAGTGTGTGGAAAATACCACTGACAGAAGATAATTAAAAAGATTTATTCAAATTTAAACTCTGTTTGAAACGCTTATGAGAATAAGAAAGAGAATTAAATTTAATGAAAAAGTGAGCTCTGTCAAACCCATACGCCAAGATTTGATTACGATTGCCAATATCCTATGCACACAAAAATTCGATAACCTTCATGATCATGTGAAAATTAAATTGAAGTGTCATGTACCTAATAATCTGTGAAATGCCTAAATTGAACTTTATTAGTCTTTACAGACATGATAATTTGATCTTAATATTTCTAATTTTAGTTCTTATCTATAACTATCTAAAGAGTCAAAGCTCCATCATATATGTATTTTTATCACATACACAATTGTTCTGTGCATTAGTAGAATTACTAAAAGGACCTCATTCTATGCAGTCGGGATAACGCCACACGCACAAACATACATACACACACACACACACACACACACACACACACACACGCGCGCAGATTTCCTCCAGTGCAAATGGACTGAGTCCAGATACCCCAAAGTTAATATTCATATATAAGTGTTGATATATTCTCTAAGCAATATTCATAATCTTTATACGATATTCTTGAGGGATATGTGAGGGATATATTCTTTAAACAGTACTCCTTTGAGATGCCTTTTAAAAGTTTTACGCTCTTGATGCTTACAAACACAACCAAGAAACACGCCAAATATTGTTACAATAAAAATTATGAGCTCAGAAACTAAGCATGTTTAATTTCTTAATTTCATTCTAAAAATAAATCTCTCCTCAGCTGTTTTTTTTTTTAACAATTTTAAGTATTGATTGACTGATTCACATGTAGTATTGTTTGGTGTTTTATTATTATTATTATTATTATTATTATTATTATTATTATTATTATTATTATTATTTAAAGTTTTAAATTCTGTAAAAGCATCGTGCTTCATATATACATACATACATACATATATATATATATATATATATATATATATATATATATATATATATATATATATATATATATATATATATATTGAGATAATAGTTTAATTAAACACTAAAATTCCTTGGAGATGTTGGTTTGAAGGAAGAAGTGTACCTTTTCAAACATTTTAGGGATGATTATGAATGAAAAGAACAAAGTAATCGAATGAAATTACGAATTGGTTATGGGAGACTCCATCCATCAATAATGACGTCAAAATAAATGGGATTACATTTCACCAAATGACCGCATAGATGTTATCGTTAAGGAGCACAAGCTGATTTTACAGAGTTTAAAACTATAAATAATAATAATAATAATAATAATAATAATAATAATAATAATAATAATAATAATAATAATAATAATAATCAAATACCAAACGATAGTACATATGAATAAGCTAATCAGTGCTTAAAATTATTAAAAAAAAAAAAAAGCTGAAGAGAGAATCGTTTTCACGAAATAAATTCAAAAATTAAACATGCCTAGTTTCTGTTACAAATTTCCTTATAGCAATGTGGGACTTGCTTAGTTGTGTTTTTAACTATCAAAAGCGTAAAACTTTTGAAATAGGTCTCAGAAGAGCTATATTTACAGAATTCACCCCTCAAGATCACTGTACAAAGATTATATACATAAGAATATTGCTTAGAGGATATACAGGTATACTGCACACGCATCGCACACGAAGACACCAACCCTTTATTCCAGTTCTTTTGTGGTATTTTGCAAGCACACGAATCTCCCTCTCCGAAAACATCCTCTTTCCCTTCCTCCTAATCCTCCCTCTCTTCCCTCCTTTGTTCCTACATTCTCCAGCGCGTTCCCTCTTTCATTGTTCGCAAAGACCTCGCCAGAATAATGCATTTTCAATATTGTTACTACCTGGTTGGAGAACATCCCAGATAAGCTAACTGAGCCAGATTTACGATACGAAAAAACCCTCGCCACAGCCAGAGTGCCTCGCCAGGCGTCTGAGCGTGAAGGCTGCTAAAAGCGGAGTTGGTCTCCGAAGCCAAATATCCAGCAGGTAATTTTTTTCCCCTCTTGTTATTCACACGCGAAGTTCATTCTCGACTTCTGCTATTTTCAAAATTGCATTTTTATGTTCCCATTTTCGGTTCCCATTTTCTTGTATCTGAGTATTCAGTATAAAAGAGACCAGTTAATTTTTTGGGATCCCAGTTATTTTTGCCTTCATTAATTTCTTTAGCTTTCTGCTGATGAATATATTCAGTTATAATGTATCAGCATCTGACTGTTAATATAATTTATACCTCACTTGATTCTCGTATCAAAGTATTCAGTATAAAGAGACCAATTAATTTTTTTGGAGTCCCAGTTATTTTTGCCCTCATTAATTTCTTTAGCTTTGTGCTGATGAATATATTCAATTCTAATGTCTCAGCATCTGACTGTTAATATAATTTATACCTCACTTGATTCTCGAAAGCAAATCTTAAACCGTTTTATGCCGACAATTTCTTGAGGCTTAAAATTTCTTGCCTACGATAAAATGTGAAAATGCCAATATCAGTAAAGGTATCAAGATTTTACTAAATGGTAGAAAATTTTGCGTTTTGAAATTATTAGCATCTGATTCAGAATATGCGATTGGTGATTAGTAATATCTAATAACTATTTCTTTCTTGTTCTTATTATTATGTAGATGCTGGTTTTGGGAATGCTGACCAATTAACCAAGATAAGCTGACATCTATAAGCTGTACTGGATACAATGCCATCTAAAATAATCCTTGAAGTAATGAACTGTTTAATAATAGACTTACTCATCATACGGGATTCCAATATGGCCTCTGAAGCATTTCTTTACATAGATTTAAAACGGTTACAAAAAGACTGCTCTATTATCCTAAATATAAATGGTTTACTGAAAAATGTAAAATAATTATCGTTGCTATGAACATTCGTCTAATCACCTTAACCATATGTATGAAACATTTCATTTTAAGAACATTCAGTTGTTAAAATGAGTTTATTCCGAATTTTCTGACTGCCATTCATGTAAAATTCTATATACTACCGTTGCCCATCCCATCTTGAAATGTAAAGAACGGAGAATGCCTCTAGCCCGTCTTGTATGTAAATATATGGGAATTTTTAAGAAAATGTGTCTGCAATCCCTGACGATTCGTACCATCTGAATGCGTTCAGCAGATAGCATTTCCCCCTTTGGTCAAATATTTGACTCGAGTGAATCTTTTTTTCTCTCTGTTTTCCTCCAGTGTCTTTGTTTTTCTTCTTTTCTCCTCCTCTTTAGCGGAAACATTGACAAATTGAAGCTGCTGTATGGTCTGCTGCCAGCATTTTTCTCCCTGACACCCCTTGGGAAATTATTGTATAAGGTCTCAGGACCTGCTGCTGCTGCGTGTTTTCATATTAGCTGCTGAAACGGCGCATATGACGGTGAATGAACGCGCAGTTTGGCGGAATATTTCTGTCTGCAAGAGAGTGATGATAAAGTTAGCATTCTAATATTTTTCCGTTGAGGTAGCTGCAAAACTGGATAGCTTGGAGTTACAAATTTCAAGAAACCAGCTAAATTAGAGATGCATTTAAATATATAGCCTGTACTGGCTAAATGTTTAAATTAAGATACATCTCTGCATGTTCACCGTAGACTATTTTCTATTTATTTTTATATAATTTGTTGAAAGATAGGTAGACAGTACAATTAATAGTGAAAATTTACACAAAATGTATTAATTACTAATAGCAGGCTAGTTATCTGGATGCTAATAAGCTGCTAATTTAGTCTGGTTCAAGTTGCCTTATCTAATTCGTGGAAAGTCAACAAGAGTTAACATTTTCTTATGACTTTTCATGATAGTGAGATCAAGTAAATAGCAAGTAGTAAGAGAGTATAGGGAATAGTTTTATTGGTAATCCTTAATGATGGGTTGTCTGATTATAAAAACAAGTACTATAACTAACATTGATGCTTTTGAATATATTTATTCAATTCCTAAACGTAGTTCGTCATTAAAACAGCGTGATTTTACCTATATAAGATAATGGTTTTCAAAACTTGTGGGATAAATTTATACAGCAGCCAGGACAGATGAAATATCTATCGGTTTGTCTATCTGTCTGTCTATCTATCTATGTATCTATCTATCTATCTATCTAATTATTTTCTCTCAGACTTGAAGAGTGACCAAGTTAAATTACGTTCATTTAAAAAAAAATCAAACATTTATAAATCATATGAAAATTAAAGGGCGAGAGATCATTGAAAATAGATAGGCAACACGGATGCGTTTATAATAAAAGTATTCGGCGCCTGGCACCGTTTATTCTACTTTAACTCTACAAAATATTTGATTTGCTCAATTGTGAAAGTTATGCTTTTCATATATTTTAACGACGCGATTCCGTTTCATATGCAATTTTCCCCGATGATCTATAGATGGCGGAAGGCTGACCATGAACTCTGGATGCATTGATTTCGTTTCAGTTATCGGAACAAACGTCAGAGGGAAATGTGATACTTTGTGTTACTCCCTGATTTCAGACTTTCATGCTTTCCTTTGTATTCGCTGCTTACGCTCACATCATTGTATTTCTAGGTGATTTATTTTATTTAAATCTTGAACTAATTGGATTACGTGTGTCCTGTTACTGGTAACAGTGATAATAACGAGAGAGTGAGAGAGAGAGAAAGAGTTTTTATCGCTGCTTACGCTCACATCATTGTATTTCTAGGTGATTTATTTGATTTAAATCTTGAACTAATTGGATTACGTATGTCCTACTATTGGTAACAATGATAATAACGCGAGAGAGAGAGAGAGAGAGAGAGAGAGAGAGAGAGAGAGAGAGAGAGAGAGAGAGAGAGAGAGAGAGAGAGAGAGAATATTCTTTACCAAATGCGCTTAAATGTAAAGAGATGAAGAGGTATTACAATTTGAAACATGGCTACGAATCGAGGCGGCTTTTGTCATTTTTTTTTACTCGTTGTCGGGATCAGGTCAATCAATAGGAAAGTGTGGCTATAATAAAACAAGAGCCGACTATGTTTTGTGGAAATATATTACACCAAAGTGATACCTAAGGGTTTTTTTTTTTGGAAATATGTATTTATTTTTTTGAACGTCCAAGCGAGATGAGAATTGGACCCATATAGAATGATAAATGTTTTGATGACATACAGAGAAAAGTGCTAAAAGGCCAAAGGAAGACACTACAATTTTTGTTGAGGGAAACCGGAATTTGTGGTTGAATGTTAGTCTGGTTTACACTTCTTACAAAAAAAAAATGTAGAAGAAAAGGATGAAAATAAATACTTCTATCGCGCGGGGATTTGAAGGTAAACCAGTGAACAATTAAACTCGATGAAAATTTTGTCTTAAGATTTTTATGTCAATATTTTCTCGATCCAAATTAAGATTGTGTAGTTCTAAAAACATCAACCTCTTTCAGAAATTGCACAGTTTTTATTCATTCATATTAACATTATTTTTTTCACTTTCTTCAGACAGGGAACCAAGAAGTCTTTACTACAACTTTCTTTTTGTCACTGTTTAATCAGCTTTGAGCTTTCAAAAAACAACAAAAATTCAGCAGGTTTTCAAGCTCATTATATGTGTATAACATCTCTCTTACAGCGTTAATCATTCTTATATATTTTATGTTGTTAACCTCGATCTAGCAGGTATTAAAACCTTCAGTTCTACATGGTATAATAAGAAATTTATAACCCCCCCCCTTTCCTCTTTGCCGAGAAGAACGAGCCGTCCTATCATAACAGAAATTATTCTTGTTTCTCCTAACATTGTTAAATTATTTAAATATTTAGCACTAAATAATTTTTTTCCTGATATCAATGTCTTAGGATTTCTGCTAATTTCACTCCTCTTAAGTCCATATACAATACGAAACTAGTTTCTCTCAACAACAGTACCTCTCTCCTACGAGATGGATTGGCCATATTAATCCCTTCGCGCATTCAACATCATTCTATTCCAGGACGCTTGTAGAACCCTTGTTAATCCGCTTTTCTTATATAAATCAATTCAACTATCTTCCTATCACCAGTCACTTAGCTGTAGGACTAGTCAGCATTTTTCTAGTATGAATGTCTGCTAGTATTTTATCGTATAAGAAATCTTTTCTCACCATCTGTATTTCCAACAGTCCCACTTTATTCCTTCTGCCCTAGCTTTCACTTTTCTAATACATATTTATTTATTCTTTCCTTACAAGCCTATCATTTTACGCATTTCCTGGCACTATAGAGCTCTTTTTTAAGTTTTAACTCGACACCAGCGTTAAATTTTTCTTTACGTTAAGTCTGTGCTAAATCGAACATGTTTTCGTGATATGTTGTTCTTAACTCATGTCGAATTTTTTTGTCCCTAATTACGTTTATGGCTACATTTGGAGCCAATCCTCTCATATCAGGGCTGCAATCTATAGAATTAATAAGTACATTCCCCGGTACTGTCCCGTGTTTCCCGTTCTGACGTAAGTCTAATTTACTTGTCAATGTTTATTTCCTAGTTATATTAAATAGTATCTTTAAGAAAAAATAATAGAAAAAAGTGAGCTAAAATAAAGGCCTCTTTACAACAAAATTCCCATAAGAACCCCTCCTCCTTCTTTTAATATAACATCTCCAAATCCAACATAGGCTGCACCGTGCTCGATTTCATCTACTTTCACGTTCAGATCACCCAGCACACTCTCCCTTTCATCCTTTCCGGAAACCAACTACGCAATGATCTGTAGTCTTGCAACCACAGAATGAAAGGTATAAGCTACAAAGAATACTAAACCCCAAGATATTTTTAGTGGCTACTGCACATTACACTGTTTGTTAAGATTATATTTCCATTCAAGTGTATATATATATATATATATATATATATATATATATATATATATATATATATATATATATACAGTATATTTATAAATATATTTTATTTATAAATATATATATATATATATATATATATATATATATATATATATATATATATATATATATATATATATATATCCAGCACTCCATATATTTTTCTTTTTATCATTATTTTAATCTGCAGCTTTGTTAAATAAGGTAACCCTCCTAAGGGGAAACAAAATATATTTTGAGGATGAAAAAATTACTAGACAACTTCATACAAATTATACACTTGTTTGAAATCCATTAACCTTATAAATAAGCATTATAGACGTTGTACTCAAATATATATCGATTTCCTGATAAAGGGAGGAAAATTATCATGCATGATTAAGGATCCCTGACATAATATGAGGGTTCCTTAAGAGGGAATCCCTTCCCCATAAATAAAATATGTGGCACATTTTGAAAAGCAAAATTTATGTCACCAGTATTAGTTGTACGTGCAGACATACGAAGTGACACACACACACACACATATATATATATATATATATATATATATATATATATATATATATATATATATATATATATATATATATATATATATATATATATATATATATATATATATATATATATATATATATATATATAAACCAAGACCATATTCAGGAAATTTACTAAACCACCATCGACAACAGAACGATTGGTATGGAAAGCCAAAAGTGCCAGTACTTACTCCAGTCTTCCTCCTCAGCGGCGCTTCTGGGTATGGCAACTCCAACTAGTATGGAGAAACATGTCCACAAGACGCATTTTCGGTCAGGCCTGGCCCCTGGGCCCAACATCTTCTTGCCAGACGTTGAAGTTAGGAGGCTAGGCGAGGCGAGAGCGGTCGATGCTTCAAGAGGTGCGTTTGCGGGCGAGGGAGAGACAGACAGAGAGAGAGAGAGAGAGGGAGGGAGAGAGAAAGGGAGAGAGAGAGAGAGAGGAGAGAGAGAGGCTTAGGGGGTTTACGGAGTTGGAGACCGCAAGAAGTAAGTGCTTGCGGGGAGTGACTTCGTTTAATTGTTCCTGGAAAATGATCCCTATTTTTTTTTCTTGAAATTGTCCATATAACGTGAAATGCTAATATTCTTTCTGTTTTCTGTGTTTATTAATCTTACGTTTCATTTTTAACGATAATCAAATATTCTGACAAATATTGCGAAGACCTGAAGATATATTTACAACACGGTTTGTTTATTCTATGTGTTGTCTTATAATATGTCTGTAATACTGTATGATTTCTCTATTATCACGTTCATTTTTGTTATTCTATATTAACAAGACTGTTCGTTTTAAAAATTCATCATCTTAACAAAATTTGTCACGCCGGTCATAAAATTACAGTAGACTTAAATAAAATTCCAACATAATTTACTGTATAGCTTTCCTAGTGCCTTAATTAACGGTAAACGTAATAATTAGCTGTAAGTAAATCTCTTATTGTGGAATCTCAAAAATTCTGGCCGAGAAAAGAAAAATATAAAAGTGAAAAATGCAAACCGGATAGAATTCGATTTTACCTAACTGTACTAATATTTTTGTTACCTTTGGATGTAAAACTGTCTATTATTTTAGCAAACCCTTCTGATTTTCGTCTGAGACCAGCATGTTCTCTTCTTATTTCCGCTATTTGGAATCGACAGCACAACAGACTCGACAAGTCACTCTTGACCCTCGTCACGTTATCCATGGGATGCCATTGCTAACTTAGAGCGGGAAAACTGTTTTTATACAGTGATATGAAGGCTTCGTCGATTCCCGAAAAGCCGAGTATCTCTCCACGAAAGGAGAGGACCAGGACAAATGCCCCCTTAGAGGAACCAGCAACGACGTGTGTCCTGTTGAGGGGTCAGATGTTTATGTGGGTGTATCTGTCTCTTTTCCAGTTCTGCTCCTTAGGCAGAGGGGACACTCTGCGACTGTTGTTGCCTTAATGCGCCTCCGGTTTTACGGTCAGTTTCTTGCGAGGTGGAGTTTCCCCTCTGTCCCCCGCCCTCGCCTTTGCTGGGCTTCGTCATTCTCCCCTTCAGCGCTCTTGCCGCCCTCCACCTCTCCTCCTCCATTTGGGTCTCTCGGGCTCCCCGATCCTCTCCCAGCGAGGATCAACACTTGATTTTCTCTTCCGTTACGCACAATTTCTTTATTTACACTGCACCCGCCTTGTTCATGATCTTTTCAAAAATTTTTCTAATGATCGCTTATAGTCATTTCATTCTTTTTAGGTCGTATGTAAATGAAATCAGGTATGATGTGGAGAGATAGAAGCCTGCTATCGTACCGGTTACTCTTTTTTTTTTTTTTCACGGTAATATATATGCAGATTTCTTCACCATAAAACCACCATTGAGTAGTAACGAGCGCTCCGTTACCGGAAAGTAATTGGAATCAATAACCCTTCGTGAAAGAGATATTTTCCTCAAAGTTTTCAGCTTCATTCTAAAAGAAATTAGTTGCCTCTCTCTGTTGGGATCCGTCTTTTCCTGCCACGCTGTCTTTCAATATCTCGTTCAATCTGTTCTGAAAAAATACGAAGAGAAAAGAATATTAGTTTGTATTTCTGCAAAAAATACTAGAAGATGTATTAAAGAATATTATATATATATTTATATATATATATAAATATATTTTGCAGAATATATATATATATATATATATATATATATATATATATATATATATATATATATATATATATATATATATATATATATATATATACATATATATATATATATATATATATATATATATATATATATATATATATATATATATATATATATATATATATATATATATATATATATATATATATATATATATATATATATACATATATATATATATATATATATATATATATATATATATATATATATATATATATATATATATATATATACACATCAAATATATATATATATATATATATATATATATATATATATATATATAGCTAGTATTTATATAAAGGGGTTACATTTGGTTAAAAATGCAAATCAACATGAGCTAGTATTTAAAGAAAGGGGTTACATTTGGTTAAAAATGCTTTTGTTGCTAAATTGAGGAAGAGCTGTACATGGATAAATTTTTCCTTTCACCTACTGAATGCCTCCGTTCTTACCCATTTTGATAATGGTTCCAGTCCTTTCATTTAAATTTCCATAATAGCATTTATAGTCTCCCTTTCTACCGCTATATTATGACTAACGAATTATTCTACACTATCCCCAAACAAGTCCTCCTATCTTTCAGCATGACCAAACCATTTAATAACAATGATCCATCGTTCCACTTATAATAAAATTTATATTACATTATTGTTAAAACTCTGGACTTCATACACCTTGAAGCCTACTTATTAAACAAATACAGAAAAGTACACTTTTAATTTGCTAAACTTTTTGGAGGATCCCTGGTACCTTCTTCAAGTCACTTCTGTGATTACGTCTTCTATCAACGGATAATGTAAAATTTGCGAACACATATTTATACTTTAACAATTCCCATTATATTTACCATGTTTAAGAGCAATCAGTGCTATACCTTCTTGTTTTATAATCGATCTGTTACTTTGCAGCATTTTGGAATTGTTCCAAATTAGAACCATTCTTAAACTTCTCTTCTAACACCGACTGCGTATCAGCAGCAATGTTTTATTATCTAAAAACGTCATCCATTTCACAGTATAATCGCAGTCTCTTTTACTACCACACTTATTACACCAAACATTTTGTCTCTTTCTGACTTTGTACATCTTCCCAACGTCATCATTAAATAAATAACGAGATATAACGAATCATGGTCTGAGAACCACTCTTGCAACAAAACAGTCTCTCCCTCTTGTTCACATGCACTGAAATAATGACTGTTTACATCACAAAAATTTTTTTTTTTTTTTTCCGGAATATACAATCTCCTACATCAGTTCACAATCACCATTGGAGGCGTTCAACTAAACTGGGTGGCTCCAAAGAGAACACCAGAAAACGGTCACGGCAATACCACGATATTCAAAGTCTAACTGCTGAATCGTGGATTAACCCCTTCTAGAGAAAACTTTCACAGCATCAGCGGTTTCGTAAACTTAAGCTAGAGGTTCATGAGCTATGCATCGAACTTCTCTACCCACGCTGTGCCATTCGCCCCTGCCTTCCGGGTACCCCTGTATTTTCAGGCTACTATTGCCATCATCTGTTCAGTGCTTTCTAAGCCTTTCACTTTTCTTACATCCTAAAGTCTCAGAAATACAGTTATTTCATCAACATATTGGATATAATTATTCCCGCATACAAAAAAAAAAAAAAAAAAAATAACCTCTCAAAACACTTCTAATACGTTTGCTTCTATCCACTTATTCTTCGTATAGTTACATTTGAACATTTTCAGTTCTTCATTTATAACACTGAATTAGCTTTCTTCATTTATCTACAGCACCCAAGTTTCATTTAAATAAAGGAGGGTTGGCTTAATAAATACCTTGCAAATTCCCCCATGTTACAGTCGCTCGTTAGGGTCTCGCTACAAACTTTTACACACTTCAAACTGTTTTCCTTCCTTTATATATTTTGACTTACCTTTTCTCCAGTATATATACTATTACTGTACATCATATTTAGTATTAAATACTTACAGGGATCAACTGCTTCCTGTTTTCTGCCTATTTAATCTTTGTGGCTTCAATTTCCTGTCAAATTTTCCATTTTGTAATATCCTCAAACTTTACCTTGATATTCTGTAATTTATCCTCACATTATTAAACCGTGTTTTAAGTCCCATTTTCTTTCCCTGACTCCCTGCATCAATATAGATATTCAACACGCACTGGTACACTATTATATTTATATATATATATATATATATATATATATATATATATATATATATATATATATATATATATATATATAATATGTATGTGAGTGTCTTTATTATGTGTATATATATATATATATATATTTAT
>NC_089760.1:9622500-9640000 GCF_040412425.1 Macrobrachium rosenbergii | reverse complement strand
AGTGACTGATTTGCGTGCCATATTAGGGCAGGACGACAACTCGTGATCCACGGAGTGGGTCAGGCAAAAACGGCAGCAGGGTCTGCGCAAAGAATGTGAAGGGGATTGGATTAGCTTTGGAAGCCAAGGTTAGAATGTAGCAAGAGACTCTTGAGCGCACTCAGTTTTAAGAAAGTGAAGTGTTGATATGGAATACAAATGAAACAAAAAGGGTTGAAGATGTTAATATAAATGGTATGGATACCATTATATCGAAAGAATTAGTGATGATTGCTTATGATGCAGTACTCAACTGGGATAGAGAAGAGTAACTGCAGAAATTGCTGAAATGATTTTAAAGCACAAGAACAGAAAGTTCTGTTTAAATGTGAACAGGAGTACCGATATACATATGAATAAAGCTGTTGAAGTATGAAGGTGCTTACTCCAGTTAGTGTATAATAATAGAATATGAGAAAAAAAACGTGAGTCACAAACCAGGGGCAGCAAAATAGTGTCTACGGAAGCCATGACTGCGAAGAATGGAGGGGACTGTCAGAAATGTCCATGTGCAATTACCAAGGAGCCATAAAAAGTCGTGTAATATGCCATTGTGTATTCAGGACTCTGACTTTATGTTTGTGCTCTTATCATATCAAGAAAATTTATTGCCTTTCAAATGAGTCAGACGTAAATGACTGAACATTAGTAAAGAAAATTTTGGAAATTTACAGTAGATGGATTAGACAGTTGAAATGTATCAAGCAATTTAACATACGAGTATATAGTGATTTTAATAATTAGGCTATAAACTCCAAAAACCATAGTTTCTCATGCAAATTAGTTCACTTTTACATGAGATTTAATCCTAAAATACGAAAAAAATAATGGTATTATAAAAGGATTTGAATGTTTCAATACACATATTTGAATGAAATCTCCAGACGATTCCGGTGGGAATATCTTTACGAATATAAGTATCACTAAATATGTCAGATATGATGAAAATTGTACTGGAGAGACTATAAAGTATACGTGAAAACAAACAACAAACTCAGATGCTTCCCCAATGGAGAAAAAGTAACTTTATTTGACTTTCCACAATGAAAGAAGCTTTTGAACATTAAAAATAATTACTTTATGTTTTCGTTTAATTTATATTGTTGACTAATTACCTGGAAATGACAAAGAAACAAATAATCCCAGACCAAAGAGACAGCGGCGGGAGAAATTCTTATTTTAACTTCACCTGCCTTTTCCTCATATTGCACAGCTCGCGCAGAAAATGAATATTTCGAGAGGAAAAAACTTAAGATAAAACATTTTTTCACCCCGGTCGTCCTTAATAAAGCATAATACTTGAAGCACTGTAAACGCAGCATAACTTAGTCAACTTTATTAGTTAAGCGGGGCCTTAACCCTTGATTAGATTTTCAAAAAGAGAGAGAAAAAAAAACTGGGCTTCGTAACAGTGGTTTTAGTAGTCAAGTTCAGCTCTTACCCTTGATTAGGTGCCTTGAAAATCATACATTACAATGTAACGCCTTTCTAGTGAAGTGGCAGAATTTTTTTTTTTTTTTTTTTTTTTCTAATCTACTTGTTTCTACAATTCCTGTGAATTATTTCAATATTCCTGGATTTGACAAATAAAATTAATTTTACTTCTGTTTCGCTGCGTATCATAGTAGTGACATAGCATTTACGAAAAAATATCAGTAAATATTAAATGGAAAATAATACCCTACATACATATAAGCACCAATAATACCGTTATTCTTCTGATGTGTCTTCTTATCTCTCAGGTAGTACGTACACACGCCACATACACACACGCGCGCATACAACACGCACACATATATACATATACAAATACAAATGCATGTATGTATGGATGGCTGTATGAATGTATAGATGGATGGATGGCTGTATGTATGTATGGATGGATGGCTGTCTGTATGTATGGATGGATGGCTGTATGTATGTATGGATGGATATGTGCGCTGTGTGTGCGGATCAATAATGAATAATAAATCAGAAGTCTGCTTAGAGCGTATTAATTCGTGACAAAATGACTCCTGTGCGGCCAACGTAAATGACATGGTGTGGCTTTAATACGAAAGAGGGTAAATATTTCGAAAGAAAGAAAGTTTTAGTGCAAGAAAAGAAGCAATTTACGTCACTCGGCCTCCCCTCTCACTGCCCCCACTGTCTGTTGCGCTCATTAGCGTCTAATTCCCAGCGTTACATGACCCTTAATTATGGAAGAGAAGGCTGCTTTGTGTATAATTTAATTCCGGCCATCTCTACTTCTCTTCCGCAAATGGAAATGGTGTCTTTGCATGCACTCGCCGGATTGCCATAACCACACGGGGAATGTTTATCTGTCGAAGGTAAATAAAAGGAGTGCATATAGCCGGGGCTTCTTCCTTTTGCCTGGCTCGAATTCAGGAGCAAACAAAAGACGCAATGTTGATTTCATGATAGCTTCAACCGGGAGTTAATTTGGTTCGACAGATCAATGCCAGGCCAGGAAGGAAATATGGCCTCTGATTGCTTGGGTCAGTGTGGAGGAATTGGCCGGGGATTTTCGCCCTCCCCTTGTGTGTGTGTGTATGTTTTACTGGCTGCCGGAATTCATGGTTACGTGTATAGCCCTTATTGGTGAGATTTCTCTTTTTTTTTTGACATTTAATTTGATCGGTCATTGCGTATACCAGGAACACGCACACATACATATATGTATATATATGCATATATATATATATATATATATATATATATATATATATATATATATATATATATATATATATATATATATATATATTTATATATATGTATATATATATATAAATAAATATATATAATATATATATATATATATATTTATATATCTATATTTATATATATAAATAAATTATAATATAAATATATATATGCACACATATATATATATATATATATATATATATATATATATATATATATATATATATATATATATATATATGTGTGTGTGTGTGTGTGTGTGTGTGTGTGTATGATATATCAAATATATTACCATCGGTGATGATTATTTTCATGATAATTTTTACATATGCCCTTTTGACCATTCCTAACATACTCACTCCCACAAATCAGAATTCTTTCACTTTGTGAAAAGAAGTGGTACATTTCTCTCAAAATACCTAAAAAAATATATACATCATACGACGGCACGGATATTAGGATATGGATTCATTATAATTCACCGAGACAAATTCCTGCACGTTAAAGCAACAATACTCACGCTATGAGTCAAACATACAATCGAACATGTTACCCCGGTGCCGTGATAAATCAAGTATAGAAAGGCACAATCGTGTCCAGAGTTTTTATATGAAGAGAATGTCCCCGGCAGATCTGCCCTCCTACAGTCACATTATGACAAAAGAATAGAATCAAAAGAATTCTGAACGACAAGGCTAAAAAAAATTTTTATGGCTAAATTGACGGATGAATAACATTTCTCTAAATATTACAACATTTCAGCCAAGTTAGCAACTTGAGATAATGTCAATGGTATCTTTTCAGTCCAGAGGACAGTCTGTATTTACGTTTGTAACGGTTCACAAACACACACACACACACACATACAAACAAAATAAAAGTTTAGTGCACAGAAATTTCGGTTGAACAGTTACTTATTCCTAGCTTTTAAGTGGAATGTTATCTTATATATAGATGTAGTGTTATCATCTCAAGTGATCTAAAATAGCAGATTAAAAAGTCATGTTATGATGAATCAATACACAGACAAATCTCTCTCTCTCTCTCTCTCTCTCTCTCTCTCTCTCTCTCTCTCTCTCTCTCTCTCTCTCTCTCTCTCTCTCTTTGTGAGTGTGTTGTTGTACTGTACTACGTGTAAGTGTCAGCACAAGCGTTTTAAATCTTTTCCTGAATAATTTAGCCAGTGAAGTGTCGCTTTTAAAATTTATACACAACTCATTAAAACAACGAACGTTCTTTACCGATGATAAATGACTTGGGTGAAAGCAAGTAATCACTGAGTTTCACGAAAACAGCCGTTAATAACCTGTACGGTTTTTGGAGCAGCACCGACGAAGCTTTTCGAAAGAAGAGCGGCTGGCCTTAAATTGTGATTGCATTTAGCATCCAATCTGCTCTTCGGATCTAATCCCGTAATGCTCGATTCACAGCCTAGGAAATCCTCTGATCGACACGATTTTCTTCCATGAATAATTCCTGTTCGTCTTGAATACATCATCGACGTTTCTCCTATTCCTATCCCAGCCTCGGCTGGAATTATGTCCCACTTAGACATTTTACGGTTTTCTGGACATACTATCTTATCTGGGTCTCTCTTCGGCTCGACGAGACGGGCTCCTTAAATTCTTTGTTGAATTTTCTTAGTGGAGATGCTTGGTTTCTAAGCATATTATATATATTGTATAAATCTTGCTGTGGTTGTGTAGCAAAATTACGTGTTTTGAGGTTGCGTAGAAAGGCGTTTTACTTATATTTACGTTTATGCATAAGCGAATTGCAACACGATTCCTTTTCATTAATATTAGGAATATTGCGATATTTATAGGCACGTTTTCTCCGCAACGGAAGTTTACGATCAGTTTATTCATTGGTCTCAGTCTGGTTATAAATCAATTTATCTGTATATGAAGCTATTTTTGGTAATTGTTAAAGCGAAAGCACAAATATAATTTGCTGGCATTTCATGCCAATTTTTGCTGGCTATTTAACAACAGTTCTAAACATTAATGCGCTGCAAATATCTCCCAAAAATAAAACACTGAAACGATTAAAACAGGGTTTGAAGCATCACTTTAAAACAGAGCGCTCCCATAAGCTGCAAAATCAACATGGGATCTGTCGCAGTTTATTTGTTGCATGAAAAAGTTTCTTTCATATTATTTCGATGCCGGCTACGGTAACCAGGTAATGATGAACAGCAATTCCCCCTCGAGTTATGAAAAATTTGCTTCCGGAAGTGTTTCGTCTTGCACGCAAGACCCTGATAGAGTCTAATGCCGATGCAAATCTTCATCTTTCGACTTTTAACAATGCTCGGATGCACACAATCTAACTTTCTCGAATTTTTCGATGCAAAGAGGAGTGTTTAAGTGATAGATATCCGCTAAATCCAACCCATTCTTATTCAAATAAGCCCCATTAATCGCTTGAGAGAAAGTCACTGCCCTGGAAAATTAAATCCCCTGCATGGGGCACGGGGGTTAGTCCCATGCACGGGGTTAGTTCAGATGGGTTCTGGGTGCCCTTTATTAATGCATTTCCTCCAATGACAGAGGTTGTGGATAGCAACTGTGGAGAATTACCATCACAATCATCCCAGATGCATTTATTGCTATTATTAACTTTAACTTTACTGTTGCTATTGTTAACGGTACTGTAATTGTTGTTAGCGTTCATTTTGTTCCACATGCCCGAGTCAGCTAGCAGCCTCTTCCTTTCTAGAATTAGAACCCTGAGATAACGATACATATCATTGTCTGCGAATTCCAGTATATTCCATGGATGGCACTTAGCCTCCCCTCCGTTCTTTTCCCAACGCTGGAAGAGAAATTATTCGGAAATGACTATTTTTTCTGTTCCCAAGTACACAATCCCAAAGTCAACTGAGTGTTCGTACATTATTATTATTATTATTATTATTATTATTATTATTATTATTATTATTATTATTATTATTATTATTATTATTATCCAAAACTCAATGGGATTGCCACGATGGTATTGTAAAGCGTATTATTTCCGAGATTTGTCAGTCACATCTAAATAATCCATATTAGTCTAAGGAGTGCATAGAAAATTCAGTAGTTATGAGGAAAGGATAAAAAAAATTTAATGCCCGCCGTCTGGTATTACCAGTGACAATGTCTGCATGAAGAAAAATAGGATGCTAAACTATTAAAAATTTTTTACAGATCATAACATGTTTAAATGCAAAAACTTCTTTACACAAGAGACCGGTGATTCCTAATCCAGTTACTAATCCTGTGATATCTATTTTTGGGGATTACTTGTCTGGTGTGCCTCTATATTCCTGGAAGAGTTCATGTACTGTGTTGTGTCCGATTTTGATTTCTCGCTCTTGTCCCAATATATATATATATATATATATATATATATATATATATATATATATATATATATATATATATATATGTGTATGTGTGTGTATGTATGTATGTATGTTTGCGTGTGTGTGTGTATGTGTATGTGTATGTGTGTGGGAGTGTTCCTATTATTATAATCTTTACTGAAGCAATGGGGATCCTCGCTCAACAACAGGTATCATTAATGAATGAGACTCATTAATGTTCTGTAACAGCAGATGGCTTCCTACCGTCAAGGCTTAAAGACGTATCATAGACTAAGAGCGACTTCATTTTCAACTTAATGTTAAATAGCATTAAAAAAAGAAACCAATAATCTCAGTATCAATATGGATCATGATGTACTGAGAACCTCAATATCTGTATGCCTGTTCTTCACTAATTTTATCTGCATCATTTGCTTGTATTTTCTGTATTTTCATACCCTAAGGGAGATGGCCAATATACATGTTAAGTATTTAAAATTCTGTCACATTCGTGAACCTTAAACGCCGAAAGGTTTGTCGTAAGTTTTTCAGACTTATTCGAAACAAAATAAAAAAAATGCGTGGACCCGACTGTTGTACATTCCCTTAAAGAGTAAATTAAAAGCCACCACTCTCCTTTGAAATATACGCTGCAGCCGAGAGCGGCCTCGGAAAACTTCACCCTTTTTCCGCGGATACCAACCATAAGAGAGAGGCAGATTACAACTTGTGGATTCTAAAATTATCTGGAAAAAGAAAATGGTGACCTATCACGCCATGCACATCAATAAGCGTTTCCAGAACCTTAGCATCTAACCTTTACATATAAGAGTTATGGGTGTCGTTTTTGCCATCCTATTTTCTCTATGTCTCGGAAACGACATAAAACGCGAAGTAATGACCTTAGACATTTTCTCGTCATGTCTCGCAAACTATTGAGATGTATGATATGTCATTCCTCTCGTGACAAAATGGTTTTCGCTGATAAAAGAGCAAATATGTTTGTTATGTGATTTATATAAGGCTCCGGGAAAGTTATTGGACTAACTCATAATAGAAGATATGCGGCTATCAGTGTGTCGATTCGTGAAGAGTTTCCAGCGTTTGTTCATTTCTCCTCTTCAAAAGCTGCAAATGAGTAATACCATCCAAGTGATATCTATATGCAATATCATCTTTAATCCTAGTGACAAATGAATGTATCAGCAAGCATCCATGTAATATTTCTAAAGGCCTCATCGATTTCCATTTTCCAATATTTATTTTGAGTTTTATAAAAATATACACACTATATATTTTTAAATTCTATAAGGACGGATAACCTAACCCAATAGGTAGATATAAATAGGCTTTCATCAATTTGAGAATATGTCGGCAAATAATAACTGCAGACTCCAATCTCCTTTGTTTTATATTTTTTTAAGTGCATTATCAATTGTTTCGAAAATCCTCTTTTATGATGATGACGACGAAAATTATTATGACGTCACCCTAAATAAACAAAGTCTTTTTCTTAGCCAATATTCTCGTGCACTTTCGTAAAATTATACTGATATTACCTTTTCAGAGGAAAAAGAATGTGCGAATCGGTTTTCCATAAATGTTAAGAAAAATTAGTAACCATTTTAACGGGCCCCTAAATAAGTGCAATTAGCTTTACTTGAAAAATGGTGATTAGACACGTTTAGAAAGTCTAGTAATATACAAGAGTGAGGTAAATCTCCAGTGGAATAAATCTCCAACTAAATATTTTTGTTTACAAGGTCAAAATGAAGGTTAAATCTCGACCGCATCGATTAAATTTCAGAAACAGTGTTTTATGTTTTGTCCAGATAAGGGGTCTTCGATATACATGATGAGTTGTTTCTGTTATGAATTATTACTTAAAATTACGCTGTTAACTATGCACATGCACATGACACAGACAGCCAAAATATTATAATAGCCAGTAAAAAATACAAATTATTCCACAAATTTACCACGGAATAATGACATCATTTAGTCATATCTTCAATAACAAGAATGAGAAGGAAAGGTTCGCTGAGGATCTTTCAGAGTTTGTATTAATGCACCAAATATATTCCTGACGACAGTAAAACCACATATCCATTGATTCATAGTGCAACTGCGAGGTTTTCCTCCTGTTACACCTTTCAAACCTTTTACTGTCATTTTCCGTTTCAGCGCTGAATGACCTCATAGGTCCCAGTGCTTGGCCTTTGGCCTAAATTCTATATTCAGTTCAAAACCACGTAAATGTGAGCTAAACGCAGATAGTGCAGTTTCCTATCAATTTCACTTTTAAAAATCAGATAACTACATTAGTACATACAGAGAAATACAATGACTTTTTTATTTGTCGTAATAATATATAAAAATATAATGGAAACAAATTAATAGAAGAAAAGAATGTTCAGATTAGAAATTATGACGTTGCAGATAAATAATTTTCTGTACGGCAGTGCTTCTTATTTCTGTTAACAAAGACGAATATTTAACTTACATCCTTTATCACAACGAAAGATGTGAAGGAAGCTATGCAATAATATGAAATAGTAGTAAAAAAAAAATACAACTCCATACTGAGAAGACATTGGAACCATAAATTTTTCTTTGTATCTCACAATTCCTACTATAAGTCCTTATAATAATGGTGCTTCAAGGCTCTGCAGCTTTTAAGACTTTATATAAATATGAATCTAAAGAAATTTATGACCTTTGTTAACGAATTAGATTGCTTTTGATAATACGTAAATTTCTGATATAATTTTAACTTCTATATATGTTTTCATTCCCTATTACGACATTAATAATAAAGTGATTAGTTACGGTGTGCAAATGGTTAAGTTATATGAAAACAAATTTTCGAAATATGAATATATTCAACAAAACCACCACGGTCTAAACTTCAATGGTATGAATGGTAATTCGGTTACGTATTACATAATCAATTATCGGCAGAGAACTTTGACCATAGTTCTCAATATGTGGACTTCAATACACGTAATAATGAAAACTGAGAATTATATATATTTAACAGATCGCTTACTTATAAAATTATGATAAAAATCCAAATATTTTGATTATACGACTTGCCTTAAGACGGATATTCACTACAGCTAATAGCACGTAAAATTATGTTTTTTCTGATATATTTTGTGTAATCAAGTTAATTTTATTTTGGATTTATAAGATTCCTTCTCAGTCGTTTCAGATTTTAACATCTAAGTATATTTCCAGAGAGGAGATCAGACCTTTAGAAAGTAGTTTTAAGTCTTTTCTCGATATCAAACGGCTCCAAAAATCTTTTTGGTAGATTGCACCTGGGAATAGTCTTGAATACTTCAAAAGAACATAATAAAAATATTCGCCGGATGTGCGTTGCTCAGTTCTTGTTTATTATTTTTAGACGTTTCTTGCAAAAACCTAAATACATCATCAGGGTTTCTAACATTTATTTAAGCGAACCATTTAGCAACAATTACTAAAATTTAGGTCAATATATTTACATAGAACTATGCAGGCATAAGAACTCATGAATGAGAATTATTTATTATTATTATTATTATTATTATTATTATTATTATTATTATTATTATTAATTACGTTCGATGCTATATAACATCAGTTTTTAGGATAATATCAGCTTTAATATTGTACCACCGAGCATTGACTATAAATTATAGTCAAATGAACTCCTATGTTTTAATATGTTTCTCAATTAGGAAAAAATATATTTAGATGAAGCAACATACGGGAAAAGCTTAGTTTCCTCTGAATAATTATTAATTTTTATATAACTTTACAAGAATCGTTAACAGCCACTATATCTTACCCCGAAACATATCTTCAGTCGTCATTATTTCCCGAAATATAAGAACACCAGGTGGTGGATGAGGAACTATTTTTATTAAAGTGGTTCCTGTTATGTTACTGTTAATAACTTTATTGTACAAAATGATAAAGAAATAGGAATTGTAAAAACTGTATTTCATTTTCTTCCCTATATGAGGTAGAGTACAAATTTAGCTCAACAGCGATTCATTGAAAAAGATACAGATGGATATTATGCAACTTTTCTTATTAAATACAGAAAATATGGCAACTCCATTTGAATTATCAATCCAGTATAAGTTGCATATTATTGAAAAATGAACGGTCTTTCCTTACTAAAAACAATATCTAGCGATCGATACATTATAAACTTCATTTTGCAGTTATTCTATATAATACATGTACAAAAATAGAACGAAATCTATTTATGTCAATAACATTATAAAAATAATATGGTTTCTAACCACAAGGAATTAAGTCTTTTTATTTATACGTACAGACAAGCGCTCATACATACATACATACACATACATACATATATATATATATATATATATATATATACAGTATATATATATATATATATATATATATATATATATATATATATATATATATATGATCAGTCCTACTTCCTGAATAAATAAAAGCTCAATTTCTAGCAAAAATTTCATATTAAATGTTAAAAACACTTAAAGTAAAATCTTAGTGTGTTTATATTCCAGTGTTAACTGCGGTCGCTTTATTTATTTATTTATTTTTTTGAATGCCTATACGCGAATATGAATACAATTCTGATAGTGTATGAGAAACCGGGTTCAATGTTGACTATATTCAAAGACAACATGGTGAATAGAGCTTGTTTACCCAGAAAGACAAATAGCACCGTATAAACCAAAGCCATCCAATATCAAATTGAGGTTTCGAAGTTCGACGTATGGGAAGTTTTCTATACAAAAGAGAACGTAGTAACAACAACGGTCCTTCATACAGTATACATAGTAACACAAAGATGCTTCCAAGACGCGTCTCTTGTATGTAATATCACGAAGGCATAAAAATATATTTGGATAATTACAGTCAAACATCTTTAAATAAAACCAGAGAGAGAGAGAGAAATATTCTGTACCCTGAGTGGTGGTTAAAATGTGTGGGTCTGAAACCTAGATTCTTTTAGACAGCCACAACTGTCAGCATTACAGAAGCTTCAGTTTAAGTTGCATGGTGTATTTAGGTCATATGGTGTACTTTGGCTTTTATAAAGGTCAGATTCGTTACCAGCTAATCTTATATAATGAATTCTAATATATAGTCCAAATTTTCGGTTAATTATGGAATTATGTAGTTTTGTACGCCTTGAATAATATTGGAGAATGTGTATACCACCAAAAATACAGCTTTCCGCTTTCCTATTTTTACAGAAGGTCGAATATTGTTGAAAATCTTCACATCCTCCTGACTGAATATGAACGCCCTGAAAGTAATGTCTGTTCATCATATAGTCATGATAACAGTATACTTTTAATAAAGTATTCCAATCAACATGTACTTTTAGCAAGTAAAGAATATATATATATATATATATATATATATATATATATATATATATATATATATACATATATATACATACATACATACATACATACATACATACATACATACATACATATGCAACATTTATATATATTTATATATATATATATATATATATTGTGTGTGTGTGTGTTTAATACATTTAATCAGAGATAACATGTCTAAGAAACACGGAAATGAAAGTCACTGAAAAACCAGGTGTATATCAAAAGTTTCCTTTTTTTTCCTTTGCACATCATCTTAGGAGTTTCAGAGATGAATTTTGGAGAGGAAGATGTGTAACGTTTTCAACTCTTTTGAGATCCTGGAAACCCATTTCTTATTTTTGGTGATGCAGTCATGCCAGGGAGTTATTTCTTTTTATTTTTCTAGTCTAAACTATTCACTAGCACCAACAGGAAAGCCTACTGTATTCGTTGTTACAATGCGCAGTTTTGATCCAATAACCTAACGTTGAGTACGATTATAGGATTTTATAAGAGCAGTTCAGCTACGATCATGTGGTTTGTCCCGAGCTTCAGAGTATTCAAATAGTTTCCGGCTCTCGTAATGGGGAAAGGACTAACTTACATTCACATGCACAAAGCGAAGAATTTTATTCATTCTACATCAAATGTGTTTCAGTTAGGGTGAAGGCATATCAGTTTATAATTTTCACAACGAAATATGTTATAATATTTTTTTAGATTTCCTTCTATTCCCTGTCATCATCATATGACAACAGAATGCGTGTTTGGAAGGATAACCTCATTTGTTTGCTAGGAAAAAGAATTCCTTGCCAGTGATCTTTAGAAAATGGTTTAAAAATAACTGTGTCGTTTTGTTAAGACAAGGAATTCCTTGCTGTTATCAGTATAGAACTGTAGATAATGAATTTTGTTGGTAAAGACGGTGTTTAATATTATCATAATATATTGAAAAAAATCTTTATTATTATCTTAAACCTCTTATAAAATAGTTGGCCTTGTATTTGGATACTGACTTACCAGAGATAATTCGCGATTCATTTAAAAACAAAATGATACATATCATTACTTCCTCGTCCTTTCTCGAAAGAATTAAACAAAATACCAAGATGAAACAATATAGTACTAGCTTACTTGCTCAAGTATCCAAAATAAAAAATTATGATCACAAGATTTGTAAAGTATAAATATAGTCCACATAAATGAAAACTTATTACTTATATTTTCTCAGAACATTAATTTCCCCACTGCTGAAGGTGATGGAAGGAGTTATCAGTAATATATTTCCGTGTACATACATTCATTATATATATATATATATATATATATATATATATATATATATATATATATATATATATATATATATATACACACATTTACATACATACATACATACATACATACATACATATTATATATATATATATATATATATATATATATAGATATATATATATATATAATCCATATATGATATATGTACAGTATAAATATGTATATATAAGTATATTTACAAAACTGAAAACTGTTCAAACCGATGGAAAATATATAGAGCACCGATGCTGACTTTCCTACCTTACAGTTGTTTATGCAGGATAAACTGACATCAAAAGAGACCCAGAGATTTGATATCATATCCTCAGGAGGTTTTGAGGCAGAATCCATCTCTAAAGAAATAGAGGGGATATGGAATGGGAAGTCAACAAGGTCCTTTCTGATGAAATCAGAAAGCGAAGAGGTTTTTTTTTTCGGTTATCAATAAGAGGGCGTATGATTTCTTCTTAGTGTGTTATTATTGAGTTTACAGCATTAGTATTTTTCTTTTCAAATTACAGACTGTTACCAGAATTTATAAAGTCAAGTTACATTATAACGTTCATATTAACACACGCACACACACATATACTTATATGTATGTGTGTGTGTATATATATATATATATATATATATATATATATATATATATATATATATATATATATATATATATATATATATATATATATATATTATATATATATATTATATATCATATCTATCTATCTTATATATGTATACATAAATATATGTGTATGTATGTATTTTTGTGCGTGTTAGTATGTATGTACGAATGTGTATGACTTTATAAACAGACAAAGAGAAACAGCAAGATAGGATTACTGTACGATTTCCCAATGATCTTAGGGATAGTTCCATCGTGGTGTAGTGTGTGCTCCATAAAAGACGTATTTCTGGTAGAAGTGAAACTCGCTGAGCTGGAAAACTAGACTATCGTCTATACAAAGTCTAAACGATACTGTGCATACTGACACTAGTAACTGCTGAAGGACATCGTTGATGCCCTTGTTATAATGCAAGGATATTCAAATAGTTATATTTATAATTGTAATTATGAAAAATGTTTCCATAACAGGAACATACCAGGTTCAGCAAAATAAGTGTCACCTAAAACTGGTTAAACCCCTTAATTAATAGCATTCAAACCCTAAAACTAGGAAACACAAAATTCAGTGCTTCAGTTAAATCCTGCAGTTATTTATCATAACGTTCTGAAAAGTTATGTAATTATGAAATTATATAAATGTATTCGTTATATTATCTGATAAAAAATCAAAACTTTATTAATAATATTCTCAGCATTTCAATTAAAAATCTTTCTCAGTTCTCTTTCCATCAGTCAATTCAAAAGGACAATAACAACAGGTAATCCTATATTAAAGCTGAGAATGAAATAAAGAAAATATATGTCATGATAGGTTTCGAACATCTGAAAAAATGTATATCCAGAAGTTAAATACAAAAAAATATTCTAACACCGAATCGCGTATTCTGATGAAAAAAGATTATTAATATTAATAAAAATCGTTAACAACATGAACGTTAAAGTAAAAATAATGAAAAAGAAAAACTTTATCTACATCCATACACACACACACACTCACACACACACACATATATATATATATATATATATATATATATATATATATATATATATATATATGTATGTGTGTGTGTGTGTGTGTGTGTGTGTGTGTGTGTGTGTTTTGTTTTATAATCAAAAGGAATTAAGTATCTTGCCAGTAATATGCGTAAAAAGCAGTAATTGGTCAAAAATGTCAATATCTCTATAGCCTGTTTAAAAGCAATCTACGGTGATTCGTTTCCATATTTCATTTACTATGCAAATTGAAGCCATTGTGATATTTTTGTATATCACATGCAGTAGAATTTCAAATAGCACCGTAGATTTTGTATCTAAGTAAAGGGGCAGAGGTTTTTCCAATACTCTGATTACATTTGATTTCATTCATTGTCATGAAGTTATATTTTATTTTTTTTTATTTTTGGTATATAGGCTACATCAACCAGAATATATTCTCTCTTGAATACGAGCGATCAATAAGGGTAAATCGTTATTTCCAAGTTGGTAGATGAATATGTAATTTAGTTTTTTTTCTTAGCTTTCATTATGCTTATTTTCTGACTTGTTTGAAGGGTGGCTTTCTTCTTTTTGTTATTTGTGGTAATAACTGCATAAGTTTGTTTAAAAGTTGTCATTAAATATAAATCCTGTTATCTTAAAAACATACGTGTATATATACATACAGCTATGTATGTATATAGTATATACACATACATAGTTCTGTCTGTGTGTGCGTATGTGTGTGTATTTGTGCTAGCATATTCACGTAAATTATATAATATATATATATATATATATATATATATATATATATATATATATATATATATATATATATATATATATATATATATATTGTATATATATATATATATATATATATATATATATATATATATATATTGTACATATATATATGTGTGTATGTGTGTGTGTATCTATGTACACACATGCATACACACACACACACATATATATATATATATATATATATATATATATATATATATATATATATATATATATATATATATATATATAGGAAGAGTGAGGTAGAGAGAGAGAGAGAGAGAGAGAGAGAGAGAGCGAAAACTTATCAGTGCATACAAGTTCTCCTTGTACGAATGCACATTTCGTGTATGGTCTCATAACGTCTTTTTTTATAAGAATGTGGAGACTAAATCATTGCAAAAATTTTTATACTCTAATACGGCTGAACATCTATAAGAAATATGAACCATCTTTTACTCTTAATGTGCAATCTTAGACGTCATTTGTTGCCCGATTGTCCAGCTGTTTATTTTTTCTTTTATTTTATGATTTCTGCTGGAAAATGCTCTCGTGGTTTCCAAATGCCGTTCGATTTGAAAACAGGCTTATGTTGTGTTCCGAACATCATTTTTGGTGACGTTCTTTTAGTTTTCCTGAAGTTCACAGTGTTTTCTTATTTGCTGGAAGGGCATATTGTTAAAAAACTCTAAATCCTCTAATTTACTCACACTTAGCCTCCTTTAATTGAAAATGTTTTTCATCCTCTCAGGAAATTTCGCTCCCAATCACGCATTTATAATAGAGTTTATGTCTTCACAAATGTCTTTAACAGGTGCAACTTACAAAATTATTTTAATTAACAAATAATAAGTCCAATTATTTATTAATTATTCGTAATGTTAGAGGTCTTCGTTTCCAAAATTTCTTGAAGCTAAAACTCTCGCCGCACAAACATAGTTGCGACAGCGAGATCAAATCTCCAATGCAACAGCTGTTTAAAGGAACGAAACTTCTGTACCTCGGAATCTTCGCGATCCTTATCCACTTTGAGAGATACAAAGGTCAAGAATTCACAGAAACACGTTCACACGCCACAGCGGCGAGCCGCAGACTGATACTGCCACGCTAACTCACCCTTGCTCACTCCGCCTCAGTAGCGGCCCCTTCCCACTCTCCCTATCCAAAAATCCATCCCTTCCCCCTCCCACCCAAACCCTATGATCACCAGGCCCACAAACCCCCTCCCAGCACGCTGAGGCAAGCCCGCACCCAACTCTGGGTCTCTAACTTCTCTTATTTCAGTTCTGCCCAAGTTGTAATTACCCTTGTTATCGACAGTGTTTTTTATGACTAAGTACTGATGCTGTTGTGCGATCTCTCGTCTAAAAATCACCAGCCTTAATGTACCATTTTATTATGAACTTAGCATCTTTTAAGAAGAGCTTTAACCACGACTGAGTTGCCTGGTAATTTCTTGGTAACTCACATAATAGTTGTAGAAGTATTTTATGACTACAACAAGTTTGGTTGATGACCCGTGGGCTGAAATAAAATTGTGGTCTTCAATTTCTTATTGCAAAAGTGAGAGAGAAAGGGAAGGAGAGAGATTTAATTTTCAAATACGTCATTGTTCGGTAAGGAAGAGAGGGTCGTCTTCTGAAGATTCTGTTCTTTTGTAAAGGTACATTTTTTAATACGTTTTACTATCAGTTTGATTACATTTTTGCTGCCCATAAAAAAATCACTAGTTCCACCAATATGTGTGACCAATATTCTCCTACATTTCGTCAGCGTTATATTTAAAACGTTAGCTCTGACGGAAGGTCTCAGGTTCATAAAAAACCATACAGGATCATTTTACCCAACTTTCATTGCCTGCGTGTAAGATTTAGAAAAGAAAAATTCTTCACTTTATACAAGGAAGAATATTCCTCAGAAATTATTTATCAAAATGTGTATCATAACATAGGCATCTTAATGTACTCCTCTTGTTTATCCTTACCCGTAGAATACATCTGTAAAAAATGCTGTATCTTTGACCTTCCATTCAGTTCATTCTGAAAATAAAGTCCCATTTCCGTCATAAAAGCACATTAACTTCAGTGATTTTTTTCATGTAAGAAGGATGTTAACTAATATATATATATATATATATATATATATATATATATATATATATATATATATATATATATATATATATATATATATATATATATATATATATATATATACAGTATATACATACATGTTCACTGCAAAAGATGGTAAACTAAGGAAAGACTTTAAGAGTTGGTAGGATTACAT